>NW_012104443.1:2742630-2758210 GCF_000951045.1 Mandrillus leucophaeus | reverse complement strand
AGTGAACCGAGATCGCACCACTGCACTCCAGCCTGGGTGACAGAGCGAGACTCTGTCTCAAAAAAAAATACAAAAATTTAGCCGGGCGTAGTGGCGAGCACCTGTAGTCCCAGCTACTCAGGAGGCTGAGGCAGGAAAATGGTGTGAACCTGGGAGGCACAGCTTGCAGTGAGCCTAGATCGTGCCACTGCATTCCAGCCTGGGCGACTGAGCAAGACTACCTCTCAAAAAAAAAAAAAAAAATCAGGATATGACTAATGAATTGGCAAAAAAAAAAATCAGGAACCCAGAAAACACAATAAGGGCCACAGGGAAGACAGAATCATTTATATTTAATAGAAGCTAATATAGTGGATTTTAAAAAAAAAGCAATCTCTACATTTGAGATGTTGAAAGTAATTTTCAGTTCCACATTGTAGCCATAGATGTGGGTGGCTAAAATGGACATATATGTGTGCATGCACGCACACATACGTGCACACACACATACACACAATGTGAGTGGGAATGGATTTTGGGATGTGAGGTAGACAAGAAAACAGTGGACCAAGTGGAGATGATCAGGGTAAGTGGACAAGAGCAACCTGAATTAGCCATGATAATATAACTTTATAGTTTGAACTTCAACAAAGATCCACAAATATTTAGCAGCATTACTATGTTAAAGTAAATTATACTTAGGTCTCAATTAACATTGAGAGAGAAATAACCAATTTTGTAAAGACCATGTAAAACAAATAACCAGTGCAAATTGTGTTCTATTTATTAGTATGTTCAATTGTATATGAATGCATCCTAGGTCCTAAAACAAATGGCCCTACTTTATGTTTCTTCTCCAAAAATATATTCCGACTTATTTTTCAAACTGTATATCTATATCTCAAATAAGCCTGGTCCAACTCGTTATAGAAATAAGACATAATTGGTAAAGTACATTAATGAAATCTCTGAAGATGGTATTTTTCAAGCAAGTCTCTGTATGATACCACCTTTAAAGTTTATTCTACTTTTCATATCATACACTCTCGTCACCAATGGAAAATTTACTTAAATGTTTCTGTTTCCACGTATACCTCAGCCAACCTCCTATATAAAAAGTCATGCAGTATTGTATGTGCTTTTTTGGTTTTATTACTAATGTAAATACTAATGAAAGCTAAATCTTAATTCATTAGTATCATTGATAATTTGCAAGAATATAGAAGGCTAAAATGTAATTGAATTGAAACACATGACTCTTGCTAAGACTTAGTTCTGACCTAAGAAAGCTTCTTCTACTCTCAGTTCCCCATACCCCACTCACTCTCTTTAAGGCTCCCATAGTAGCCTAGGCATGTTTCTACCTTTATTCATACCAAAATCTTTTTATACACCTGCCTCTGTTTTCCTCTAAAACCCAATTGAAGCTGAGACTATATTTAATTAATCTTTATATGTCAGTACTCATAAGAGCACCTAGAGAATATTGCAAGCTCAACAAATATCTATTTGAACGACTGAATGGATGTAGGAATTAGTGATTGAATGTTTTCTCCCAGTTATTAATTCTATTACATTGTAGAACATCTGTGGCTCAGGATTCAGTGTTCTGGTTCTCTTATGAGTTCACAGCACAGTATTATATTTTAAAGATACTCAATCTACACTGCTAATCCAAAAATCAGCCTTTATTTAAAAATTAATTTCAGTGTACCCTCTATAGTCTTAAAACATTATTATGCCTCCTGGTAAAACTTCCAATTAGATGTTTATAAATTTGTTTTTAACCTATCAAGCATACAGTGTGCCCCCTGTTACATACCCATTTTATTGTTAGTGAAATCACTGGATTCTAAATTGCAATGGCATTCTTTATTTCAGCAGCAATTTAGCAGGGACAAACCCAATGATACATGGAAAGACGCTTATTACCTCCTACACCTCTGCCTCTAGCTCATCTAACCCTTTTTCCAACATCTATGAAAATAAGAGTTCCCTCCTTTCTCATCTGTTTTGCTCAACAAGATGTGGAGGGAAGAACAATGAACTTCAAGCAGGCAGTTCAGGGATTTGGTCCCAGGATTGTTACTACCTTCAGTTAATTAGACTTCGAATGCTTCTCCTAACAGTTCTGGGTTTCCATTTTCTCCTATATAAAATGAAAGGGTTGCACAAGATGATAATTGTAAAAATAACTAAAGGCCCTATTTATTAAGCTTTTACTATATGCAAAGAACTGCACTATGTGCTTTATGAGCATTATCTCATTTAATTTTAATCCTCTAAACACGTTTATAAGGTGTATCAGTCAAGGTCCAGCAGGAAACAGATGGTACACATCAAATTGGGTAATTTGAGGAGAGCTTAATAAAGGAACTTTATTAAAAAGGTGTGAGCAGGGTGTTAGGAAACCACGAGGGACAGTGCAGTGCCCCAAGGCTAGTACTGGAGAAGGACATGGTTACCTAAATCTAGAAACAGAACTGTGGGAAGAGGACTGCTTGAGCTGTGGCTGGAATGCAGCCAGCCCTCAGGGACCCTGGGAATCAGCATCCAGACCTGGCTCTACCCAATCTAGGCAAACCCAAGAGGAAACAAGGGCCATTCTAAAACCATCTATACCAGCCTTTGGGGCAAAAATCAGGAGGAGGAAAGTAAATAGTGGACCTGAAGAGGCTGACAAATGTGTCCAATAATATCAACTATTGTTATGCGGATTTTATGCATGAGGTTACTGGGGTTTAGAGGGGTCAGGTGACTACTAAGAGTTCACAATCAGCACAGGCCGGATCTAGTATTCAGCCCCTTCCTGTCAGACTCCAGAGCCTGAGCTCCTGATGCCTTTTTAGACCTTGGAGTCCCTTTTTGTGTTTCTAGGGTTAAAAACAGCCTCAGAAGTGATCTGATTCAACCCTCTCCCTTAGAGATGTTTGAATAAGATGTCTCTCCATTTAGGACATGAGCCTTGCAGAGACCTCAGTTGCCTTTGAAAAGCTAGTGGTCTGTGTGCTCATTCTTCCTGTTCCAATACTGTGGCTTGTATCCTGACATGTAATTTTGATTTGTAACCCTGAACGAGACACTCGTAGAGACAAAGTTGTTAGGCAGTCAAAAGGAGAGAATAGCATTTTTTACTATTAAAATTTTTTCTTTCTTGTGACATGCTCTCCTCATTAAGCAAACTTAAGGAATTTTCCATTGACAAAGACTTGTCTAGTGAATAGCTTTGCTTGGGGTCAGGGTGGGGAATAGGGAGGGCAGTCGATTGATGACTGGATTTTCCAATTTCACGTGCTGGAGTTAGAATACAGCCCAAGACTCTGTTAAACGTGTTCCAGTAGACTATGGAAGAAGTGAGCAGAATGCAAAAATGTTTAAATGCAGTGAAACTAAAAACTACTATTAAACATATTCTTCAATATTCCTGTGAGGGTCCTGAAGATAAGAAAAGGAAAGGAAATTCTCATAGAGTGACTAGTCAGAGGTTGTTAATTACTCTTTGTGTGAGAATTAAATTTGCTGAAGAGGGATGACTGAAGTAATTATCTGAGGTCAAGGGGCCCATCCCCAATCTGTCTGCTCCCCTGTCAAATAGAGATAAAAAACCCACTCAATACTCTTAGTAATGGGAAACTGTTCCTGTACAAGCACTTTTCGGCCTACAAACAGGTTGTAGTCTAAGATGGTCTGCAACTCACTTGCTGGGAATATGAAGCAAATCTTCTGAAAGCCAGGGTGTTATAAACTGTGACTCAGGGCTGGACCAACCTTCGACACCCATTTAAATCTCGAATCTAACTCAGTGTGAGTTGCAAAAGTACTTCCTGATATGAAGAAAGAGGAAAATGACAATACTGAGAACTCAGTGTTCCTGTTCCAGGTCGGTCCTGAACCTGGCATGTTCTCACTGCCTTTCACACTCTAGCACCTTCAGGCCCAACGCAAGAATGGAACCTGAAAGTTTCAGGCAAGTGCCATGATTTGCCATCTTCATTACCAACAGGATGTAGGAGGCTTTCATGGGTGTACAATGAGTAATGTGGCCCAGATATCCCTCACCTCGAACTCAAAGGCCCTTTTTGTTTGTTTGCTTTTTATACCAGAGTGAAGGATAAAAAGTGGAAGAGTTATATGTTTGTTTTTGATTAATTGGAAAACTTTCCGATTTTAGCAGAATGTCTGCCTACAAGTAATAAGGATCTGTGAATGAAGAAAAGAAACGGTTTGATTACCTTTTTAAAGATTATCCCCATAGGCAAGGCAGGCCTGAGAGCGCACTCTCAGGAGAGAAAGTTCAGTTTGGGGTTCCCTTTTAACTAACTGGGCAATACAGTATTGAGAGATTGACTCTTCATAGGAAATCTTCAAAAACCTGGCTACAGAACTTCTTTTTTTGAGGAAATGATTTTCCTGCCATTGAACCCTAGCTAAGCAAGACTTTTGAGATTGCTTTAATCATCAGCGGCTTCAGTGTCTTGGTAGTGAGTGAAAACGGGATTAGGGTGGAATAAGGGGGAAAAGTTTCCAGGGACCCGTGGTGAACCAGTGTTGAGACCCCCCCCCCACCTCCTTTAAATAGGGCCTGCATGTGTAAAAGTCAATTTCTACTTTATGAGAGATTAGAACCAGAGAGCGGCTCATATTTAAACCCTGCAAAGATAAGGAACAGTGAGTTTACCCAAAATTAGCTTTCAAAATAGCTCTGATCTAGTAATTTGCCCAGTAACTTCCCCAGACTGGGGCAGGTCTGAAGAATTTAAAAAGGGGAGGAAGTGATATCTGATAAACTTTAGGATAGCTGAATTTGGGGTGGAGGGGGGAGTGGAGGAAGAAGGTAAGAGAAGAGGAAGAAAGGTGGGGAAGAGACAGAGAGAGAGAGAGAGAGAAATCGAACTCCATCAGGTTGCCTTCATTTCCCCGCAGGATTTCACCCACTATGAGCGTCGGTTGTTGTTTTGTTTATGCAAAGTTAGTCGGTCTGAGACACAGGGAAAGTGCTGAGATCCACGCTGAAGAAGGCAACAATGATTTTTAAAATGTAAATGAAACCACGCACACACACACACACATACACACACACACACACACACACACACACACACGCGCGCACGCACACACTGGGTCGGGGCAATCCCTGCCCGCAGACTTTGAAATGAAAACACGGCGAGGAGGGCGGGCTGGAGGGAGGCCGCGGCAGCAGCGGGGAGCGTTGTTGGTGACCGAAGGAGCTCTGGTGAATATCAGGTTCGGATTAGTGACAACTCAGAAGTCACGCCGGCGGTTGGGGGAGGGAAGTTTGCCAAGGTCTCAGAACTCGACGGAAGAGAGAGCGGCTTCCCCTGGCGCCGGGCGGAGCTGGGCGTACGCAGAGAGACCTCCGTCCTGGCCCGAGCCAGCTCCCCCCCGCGCTCTCACACCCCGCCCTGAGATTGAGTTTGTCAGCGATCATAAAATGGGAATTGATTATTCCAGCCACCATTGATTAGGGAAGAATGCTTACTGCAGCAGCGGGGAAAAGGTTAAGAGGAAATTGACCTTCTTCCTAGGTGACATAAAGTCATTAGGTAAATGAGATATTCACACAGGAGTTTTAAAAGGTCACGCTCAATTTTTATTTGTAGCCTGAAGAGTCAACCTGGAGCTGGAGCTTAGGGCAGGGACCCCGCTCTTCTGGACAAGCGGACAGAGTGGGAGATAACTCTCTTGCTGCGCTGGGCAGGGGCAAGGTGGGAGGTGGGTTATTATTGTCTGGGGAAGATCGCACTGGAATTGGTGGAGTCCCGGCCCCCGAACTCTGCGCCTCCTGCCTGACCCGTGGGTGCGTCTCTGTGCATGTGTCCCTCTGGGGCCCTGAGCTTCGCGCGGCGTCTCCTCCGTTCCAGTCACCCGTAAGCAAAGGGATGCCGGGCAGACACAGACAATTAAAAGCACTTATCCTACCATAGCCGGCCACGTATCACACAGAGGGAAAGTGTTTTGTTTTGTTTTTTAAGTAGAGGGTGAGAGATATATTTATGCACATATTTATCCCTCTAATTATAGGAATTAATCCTCTTACTTATGACTAAAAGGTAACGTGGAAGGACGTCTCTTTGATGTGGAAAAGCACCATTTGTGACTCACATACAGACTGATTAAGGAATAATTGTTGTTAAACGCTTTACAAGAGAAGAGTGTTTAATTGAGGGGCATTCGTAATTTTACGGCTTAGTACGAAATTAAACGTAATTAAAAACTCAGAAATTCCAACTGATTTTCCAATTATTTTTATTGTCTGAGTTAATTATTACACAAGGGTATCACTGTGCCCTAAAGGCATTTTTTAAAAAAGCAATCATACCTTTTCCAAATATTCGCAGGGAAGCGACTCAAAGCTTTCTCCAGGTATAAGCCTGGTAAAGGACCTTCCTTCTTCACTCCCCTCTCCTTCGGTCCCCCACGCGCCCCTCCTTCGCCTCCGGTAATTAAGCGTTTCAGCCACTCTCCCCTCTCTCTGAGTTCCTGTAACACCTTGAGATGTGAGAAAGTGATGGCAGTTCTCTTCTGCAGATCATTACAGGAAAACTGGAAGTATCTGTAGAAGGCTGATGAATTTCTTGAAGTAACACTTGTCATACATGGTGGCGAGATTTTTTTTTTAAAAAAGCTAAGTAAACACAGCTCTCTGGGGGCGATCCCTCGATGCCTCTGCCTTGGGGTGTGTGGCAGGAGGGAGGTAACACCCAAGTACCGACTGGAAGTTGTTTATAAACTCGCACATGAAGACGTACAGATGCACGCTGGAAACTTTCTTTGGTTTGCACTTTTATTTATTTATTTGAGAGGATGGGTATGAAAAACTTCTCAGATTATGAATTTTTTTTAATGCTGGGATTGACGGCAAAAAGCCAAGCTATGTTTGTATGTGTAGCTTATTTAAATGTCCAAATAGACTTATTTAAATACATCAAAAGGTTTACAGAAAGTGCCTCAGTGTTATGGAAATGAAAACACATCCTCACAGCTCGTGCAGAAGTGGCCCTGTCTTCCCTATCAGACTTGGATATCTTTCCTGTCAAACTCTGAAAAAAATAAGTAAAAAACATAAAATTGGGGAGAATGTGGATTTGTAAGTTTCAATTCATCTGGACCGAGAGTATGGAGCAATGGAATGTTTGTGTTTCAGTAAGTCTTTAATTTCTCTGAGATTTTTAGGACAGGGACTTCAGTGGATTCTAGCTTTCTATTCGCCTTTCCCCTCCACACCCCATAAAATAAATGATTGCCTCTGATCTGATGTGCCAGGTGAAAATGGGTAGAATTAAAACTGTCAATTCGGTTTCCAACTTATGTCTTTCGCTTGAGTTCAAAAGCTTTTAAAGTTAAAACGTGCCGATCATTTGTAAGTATTATTTCTTTTTCTACCATCGAGGCTTTTAAGTAAAAAGGAAGAAAAGGTGTTTATATTTCCAAATTCATTTTCCCTGGAAGATTTCAATCTGCCAGGTAATTTGGTGATGGACCCTGACGGTATGAGAAGGTCTGCCTGGCGGAGCCTGGTTTACCCGAGTGCGGCCAAGTACACTCAAGTCCGGTCTTTCCCTTTTTTTACTCCAATGGTATATTTGGAGCTGGGATGTGGATATTTAAATTCGAAGCTTTCTAAGTGCTTCAGTACTTTTGAAGAAGAGATTAGAGTAGGCAGAGTTGGGGAGAAAGGAAGAAGGATCTCTTTGAAAGTTAGAGATGGTGAAAAAGACATGTAATCCGATGTGGAAAATTGAGTAAAAGAGGTAGTGCACACTTTAGCTTAGGCAAAGATTGCTGAATCCTTTGAAGAAACTGACACGGATTTTCCAGAGATGGGGTGGGTGTAGGGGGGGAATCCTAGGGTGGGCATTTTATGTAAATGAGCATATTTGAAATATAGTACAAATCCGGTATAGTAAAACTGACAGTTCTGACAGTATTGACAACATAAATATATGTTTGAACACTGCACTTTCAGACACTTAACCGATGAAGCAATAAAAAAAATTCGACTACAATATTTCAAATAATCGACATTGATGTTTTGATACATCATTTTTATACTCCAAATCGATCTATCACTCTGGGGCTGGTCAATTTTAAGTAAAAATGTGCTGCAATTATTTGTACCTTGGCTAATGATGACCTAATAACAGTCCCCAATTAATTACACCCGAATCGTGCTTTTTTCCTTCCGCATTGGAGGTGGGGGCAGTTCTTGGAAAACAGAACCCACTATTGTGCCATCCTTCCCCTCCCTTGTATTCCATTTTTGCCACGGGTAGGGGTGGGACTTCAGATTTAGGAAGGGGTCTTTGTCTGCTTGATCATGGACGCCACAGGCTGGGGTCCCCTCACCAGAAATAGCCACCTTCTGGGTCTGTATTGGGAATACAGTCCTCACTTTTACTTTGCAATGTCAAAACTAAATTTTAGAAAATTCAATCATAACTCTCCTTCAGGTCCCATGTCCTTTCCTCTGTTTCAAGGACTAAATGGAAGAGATTTGCTCAAAGATTGGAAATTTCTCTCGGGCTGTGTGTGTGTGTGTGTGTGTGTGTGTGTGTGTGTGAGAGAGAGAGAGAGAGAGAGAGAGAGAGCGCTCGCGCCCACATGAGAATTTTAATAAAGTATGGATACAGCCCGGTCCAATTCTAAAGCACCTAGTCTGAGTCGAATCTCCCCCACAGTCGCATCGCCTCTGACCTCCCTACGCGGTGTTGATTGTTTACAGGCTACTGACGGAAAAAAAAAAAGCCACAAATAAGAAAGACAATGACCTGCAAATTGCAGGAAAGGAGGGAGGAGACTGTTGGGTATTGCATCCCAGGCGTGCCTCCTCCCTCAGTCTGACTGTTGGTTTTCTCTCTTTGCCCTGTGAGTTTTCCAGTTCTTTCCCACTCCTCTCCAAATTTGGTGGAGGCAGGGGGAGGAAGAAAAGAGATAAAGCTGATTAAGTGAAGTAATAAACAATCCTGGACAGGCCTAGGATACAAACTCGAGCAGTCCATTGTGAAGTACGGATCGGGCGGAGGCGGTGGAGGACCGCTCGCCCCTCTACACCGACTCCCTCTCGCAGGCTAGGCGCCAAGCCGTGCTGTTCCCCCCGGCCCCACACCGCCCCCGTGAAGCCCACACCCTTCCTCAATCTCGCACTGAGACTCGGCCTTCTGATCTAAAACTGAGCTGGGCTCCACTAGCCCTGAATTCCAGTGTCTGATTTCTTTCCTCCAAACTTCACGAATGCAGTTTTAAGCCCCTCCAAACCACCGCCAGCTGAGACGCTGGGACTTAAGCAGCACGCTAAGCAACTTTAAGGTGCGAATCAAAGGCAAAGGATGTGTGTGATCCGCGTTGGGTTAGCGGGAGGAGGGATCCGAAGAGAGAGCTCCGTCGCCAGAGCATCTCCCAGTTACGAGGGTTACTAGTCTCTGGCCGGGGCTTTCCAAGCCGCCTGCTCTGGAAGTAGGGGTAGGAACTAGACAAGAGGCCGCAGGAGGACAGAAAAAAGAGAAAAACAATCGAGCCGAAGAGACGAAAGGAAAAGAAGGAGAGAGGAAGAAAGAGAGGAAAGAAGAGAGCGCGGGAAGGAGGAAGAAACAGTGAGAGCAAGCGCACGCAGTGTTTGGAGCCCCGCCAGATAGCGCTAGAGGGCTATTTATTGAAATCCTTTCTGTGCGATGGTGAAGCAGCTAAAATTGGGAGAAATAAGAACAGGGGAAAAAGCGAAAAAAGTTATAATAATTTTACTCCATTTTATTTAAAAAATAAATTGTGGGGTGCTTAAACGTTATTAATGGGAGGAGGCAGAGAAAAAATTATTATAGAAAGCTTAAGTGGGAAAAGGACCAAAGGACCAAAAACCACCACCACCACCACCACCACCACCACCACCAACAACAACAACAACAACAAAAGGAAACAAAAAAGTCCCCTTGCCTCTGTTGATCCCAGCTAGGAAGAGTGAGTAAAGTTAACAGGTAAGGAAGCCAGTGGAATTATTTCTAGGCCAACTTTGAGAGCTGCTGGCTACACTGCTGTGAAGGTCAAGAACAGTTCACAAGGATAAACCGATGTATATGGAGAAGGGATGTTTTAAAAGTAATAGATGGCTGCAAGGGGTGGAGAAGGAGAGACAAACACGTTATTGGAAACGCCAAATAAAATATATATCAAAAATTCCAACTGTCAGCCAGCAGGTCTTGGGCAGAAGATAGCCCCTTCTGCCTTTGTCCCAGGGATGCTGGGCTCAGGGCTGTTTCTGCAGGGCTGAAATCAAACTCCTTGAATAACAATTTAGAAATACTCTGAGAAGCTTGGAGAAAATAACTAGACTACAAAAAAAAAAAAAAAAAAAATCAGTGTGTCATTCAGAACCTAAAGAGAAGTGCTGGGGATGGAAAGAGAAGACCTAGTAACAGAGGTGGAGTCCAGAGAGAGAGAGAGATGGAGAGGGAATAACATATTTTTGATCACTTTTACTTGCTCAGTTCAGTAATGCAAGAAATAAAACTTCTTTCAAATGATACTTTACTTTTAAGTATTGACTTGGTTTTATCCTAAAATCCCTGGCATTTCACATATCTAGTTTCTCTTTTCAAACCTGAATTTTCCTTTTACCTGAAGGAATTTTTGAAAATCAAAGTAATAATTCATGTCTTTTTTTCAAAACCAGTAAATAGAACTTCCCTCCCGGAATAAAAATTAACCTTACACAGTTTTTAAAGATCTGCTTAATCCAAAATATTCCAAATTAAAACATTAAATAAAGTTACAAATAAGATTAAGGTTGGATTTATTTGCTTCTATAGCAAGACGTCAATTGTTCTAACTGTTGTAAGAAGACAAAAAGGATTTAAACCTGGCAATTTTAATACACAGATTAACACTTCGGACTTCACAGTTCTGAGGAATTTGAAGTTATCTGTGCTGAGATTCTATAACTTTCAAGAAAAAGAAGAAGAAACAGCTACACAAGCTCCTTAAGGAGTGTGGGCAAAGTCATTTAGAGTCTGGGTTCATAAATGCTTGGTTCAAATTAAACACTCCCCCGTAAAGCCAATGGCCTTCAAATTAAGGGACTATAGTGGAATTCAATTATTCCTTTTAAATCTTAAATGTTACCTATAATAGCATTCCATGTTGGCTCAAGAAAGAAAAGGAAAAATAGAAAAGTAGCAGTTTTCAGAAGTCTTGGGGTTGCTTCAATAAGAAAGAGGTGATTAAAAACAGACTCTTAAATTTGAGAGGCCCGATTCCCCCTTCCATTGGTCCCCACCCACTTGGTCCCCTCCTTTTCACCTCTTTTTCATGCAGTACCCCCACCCCCACTCCAGAGCTAAGTAGCTGATTTGGGATTCTGAAGAAATAGGTTTCACCATCCATATTTGTTCTGGGGCACTTGTAAAATGCGATTTGTAGAGGGTCTTTAGCCTTCTGATTGTCTTTGAATTGTTTTTACTGAAACAGATCTTTTGCAGTTAATGAGTCCCCACGCAGCTGGACAGCTCCTCTCGGACACTGAGAACTCTAACCCCAAAATGACCCCAATTTGACACCGCAAGATGAAATTTTACCGCCTGTTAAAACCATTTCCAGCCTGGGCAGAAGGAGCTGACTGTTGACGGAGGTGTGTGCCACCTCCTGCGACCCCCATTTCGTGCCTGTCTCCCGGGCCTGCCCCACCTACTTTCCTTTCACCCCAAATGTGGGAGAGCAGATGAGCCTGGAAGCCTGGGTGGGAGTGCCAACGCTGACAATGGGGCATTAGCAAAATGCCACCAGGATGGAAATCAGAAAGTGCGGGTACTCTACTCCTTTGGAATCGCTTCTATTGGACTGGAAAATTGGGGATGGGGGAAACCAGGAAATTCTTAAATGTTAGATGAGCTTTTTTCAGCTCTATTAATAAAACACCAGCAAGTCGCTGATTAAAGGTAACAGTCCTTTGAATTCATCAGACTGACCAAGAACCAATACCTTGAATCGACTCCAACTTGATCTCCTCGTGTGTAATCCACTACACTAGGACTTCTATTTTAAACTAACAGTTTCATAAGTGACATGAAACTAGGTAAGTAAGATCTCTTTCGTTCAAAGAAATTCTGGGTTCTCCCCTGACACAACTGGCAAATTTTTAAAAGACAGATTTCCTCCAGTAGGAATGCACTTTTAACACTCTCACACTTTTTAAACTAAAAGTCGTTGAAGTTAAATATGATTTTTTGACAATATCTTAAAATGTCATATTTCTCTCTCCCTCCTACACCTAACCATATTGTCCCTGTTGTTTGCTTTAATGTATTCAATAAAATGCAA
Source organism: Mandrillus leucophaeus (assembly GCF_000951045.1). Lineage (NCBI taxonomy): Eukaryota > Metazoa > Chordata > Mammalia > Primates > Cercopithecidae > Mandrillus > Mandrillus leucophaeus. Next base: position 2,745,904 of record NW_012104443.1, on the reverse strand, counting down.
AAGAAGTTAAGAATATGAAAAAGAGAGAGAGAAAGGCGTTAAGGTTAAAAATGCCTTCTGCATCTGATGAAGACACATGAAAAGAAAGTTTAAACTTTTCTTTTTTTGTAAAACCCAAGATTATCACCGGATAATCAACTTATTATTAGCTTACGATTGTTTGAAAATATAGAAATCGGCCGGGTGTGATGGCTCACGCCTGTAATTAGAGCACTTTGAGAGGCCGAGGCGGGTGGAACACGAGGTCAAGAGTTCGAGACCAGTCTGGCCAACATGGTGAAACCCCCCCGACTCTACTAAAGACACAAAAAATTAGCCAGGCGTGGTGGCGCGCGCCTGTAATCCCAGCTCCTCAAGAGGCTGAGGCAGGAGAATCGCTTGAACCCGGGAGGCGGAGGTTGTAGTGAGCCGAGATCGCGCCACTGCACTCCAGCCTGGACGACACGGCGAGATTCCGTCTCAGAAAAAAAAAAAGAAAGAAAGAAAAGAAAAAGAAAATAAAGAAAGAAAAAATATAGAAATCATCAATCTGTCTGAATTGTTTTTACTCACACTGCCAGGGAAGGAACGTTTTTCTAGAAATGCAACTTAAGTTTTTCTAAATGAAAGCTATACAGATGCTAACTCACTTTACAGTATCACTGTAAAAACAGAAAAAGAAACAGAAGGTAGCAATGTTGAATGTTTAAACCCTGCAAGGCAGAAGTTCCGCGTGAAGTTGATCTTTACAAAAAAGGTTTATCAAGGACACTGAGGAGTCTCCTTTAAAAAGAAACGTAACTGGCACTTACTGAACAAGACATTTGAAACAACAATAATCCTATTGGCGACGATAAACTTAAATTCCTAAACTGAATTTAAGAATAATGAGAAGAGTAAAAACAGTACAAACTTCTCAGCCAGCGGCGCTGCACCGGGAACTTGGACCCACCAACATCAACAGCTTTGCAAAGTCGAAAACGCTCCGCGGCGAGAGCAGACTGTGGTTTTTTCCCCTCCCCACCCCGCCGCCCTCTCAAACCTCCCGGTCCCGGCTAAACTGAATTCGCCTAACTGTCGATTGAAATAAAATTCTGGAGACCAACTTTTTCTTTTCTCTTTCATCTTCTTTTCTTTTTTACTCACCTTCTCTTAAATGTCGACGAGCAACTCAGCAACAAATAAGAAGGATACTTTTAATCTTGGAGTTCTTCTAGGAAAAAAAAAAAGAGTACGTGGAGGAAGTACCCTCCCCCCAACCTTCAGATTTCCTACCCGTCGGCTCTAGCAGGCTTGAAGCCGGGCAAAAAGAGTGGCTGAAAACCGGGGCTACACTCTCCTCCCTGAAGCTCCGTGAGTCCGGCCGTCCCTGCTCGGGCCACTGGGCAGAAACCTCGCGGCCCGCAGCCCCTCTCCCTGGCGTCGCGCTATCCGCGCCTCTGCCAGCCCCTTCGCACTATCTTTCTTTATATGTGAGGGCCGATTTCCCGCAGACATCATTGTTATGATGGCTCATTTAATCAAACTGTTTAATTGCTCTGGTAATCACTATCATCATCACAGGTGCTCAATCATTCATCATTTTTGGAGGGCTTTATTGACCTCCCGAGTTCATTCCTCAGCCCTATTAAAACGAGGCCAAATTTCTCCGACTCCGCTTGGAGTCTCTGCAGTCTGCAATCTTAGCCTAGTTTCTGTTGCTCGAAAGCTTACAGTGAAGCAGGGAAAATGGAAAGGGGGCCAAAAAAAAAAGAGCCCTCCCACCCGCCCTCCTCCCCGCTCTTTCTCTCTCTCTCTCACACACACACACACACACCACACACACACGCACACACAGTACTTTATTCTCTCTAATCAACCTCCCCCACCCCACCCTCCCTCCGCGGGAAAGTCGGATAGACGCGGCGCGCGGAAGACACTCTACTCTCCACTTCCCAGAATGGGTTCAAAGTTGGGGAGGGATGCGGCTGTGGGAGAACAACAGTCCGCTTTCCACTCTCTGGGCCAGGGACTCGGAGGGCGAGAGCGAGAAGTTGGGGAGAGGGCGCGCTTCCAGCGCCTGTCCCGGCCGGGCCGCGCCACAAGGGGCCGAAGCGCGGCGGGGGCTGCTAGGCTGCGCGGCTCGCGCCGGGTGACCGTGGCTCCGCCCCCAACTCCGGGCTCGTCGTGATTGACGCGCGGCCGCCGGGAAACCAGCGGCGCGGAGGTGAAGCCTGGTGCAGCTTGGGCCAGGGAGGACCAGACACCGGCAACAACTAGTTTCCACCCAAACGGTGTGGGGTAGTTCCTTTCCTTTCCTTTTCGGAAAAGTTCTTTCGGAGCTGGCCCCATCTTCCTGACCCCGCGAAATCGCCCCTGTGTAATTAACACAGCCATTAGCAGGCGTTACCGCGGCCCGCCGCTGCGCCTCGGGCGACCACAACAAAGCTGGGCTGTGAGCGCCGGCCACTCCTCCTCGCCTGGCAACTTCTTTCTCCCCCTCTTTCCCTCCTGTGCTTCCCAGCTCTGAGTAAGATCCACTTTGGAGACGCACACTCGTCGCGCGCGCGCGCACGCACACACACACACACACACACACACACACACACGCCCTTGGTTACATCGGACCCAAATGACTCTCTCTTCACTTCCTCCCTCCCGATTCCGCTGCGGCCCCCAAAGACTCTCGGGGTGGCCCCTTGTCCGCACCGCTGGGAGGGAGTGTGCTCTGAATTAAGCTGGTCTCTTCTGTTCCTGGAAAAAAATGAGTATTGACAAGGTTGCTGGATCTGCGCAGAAAAGAAAGTGCCACTTAATAAAAAATTTAGCCCGGCAATGGTACGGTCTGCAGAGCTTGCTGCCCTTGGACGTTAGCAGGAAGCCTTCGGGGTGCTGTAATCGGCGGGCAGAGGAGAGGGAGGCCGCGGAATTAAAAGGAACAAAAGCTAGAGCGCCATGCCAAACGTCTCCGACAAGACCCAGTTAGGCAGGAGCCGGGAGTGATGGGAAAATGAACTAGAAGTAAGTTTTTGAAAAAAAAAAAAATGAAAAGATCTGAGGCGGTACCGTACTTTCCCTGTGGTTTTCTGCAGTTTTCCTCTCTGCGCTCTCCCTGTCCTCTTCTCTCTCTCTCCCCCTCTCCCTCTCTCCCTGTTCGCGCGCGCGCACAACACACACACGCGCACGCACACACACACACTCTCACACACACACACTCACTCTCCCCTTCCTCCCCCCCGCCGTCCCCCATCCCCGTGGAGGAGCAGGCTCGCTGATTTGCTCGGGTCCGCCCGGCTCGAGCCTCCCCTCCCCCTCC
>NW_012104443.1:2735676-2736379 GCF_000951045.1 Mandrillus leucophaeus | reverse complement strand
GCGGCGCGCTCCTCCTCGCTCCCGCTCCCCACTCCCGGGATGTGTCTCCGCCGTACGACGGGCTATGGCCACCACGACTTCCGGGTTCCGTCATTTCGTTCTCCCGCCGCCGACCCGCGCCGCCAAACTGAGGCTCTTCAATAAGCCAGGCAGCAGCCAACCTGCCAACACCTACTGACACTCACTCATCTCCCAGAGAGAGAAAGAGAGCGAGAGAGAGCGAGCGCGAGAGAGCGAGCGCGAGTGAGAGCGAGCGAGCGAGCGAGAAAGAGAGAGAGGGAGAGACAAAATACCTACCAGGAAAGGGGGGGAGGAAGTCCAATTTTTGCAAACTATTCATTTTTTTTCTTGATTTTTCTCACTGCTTTCTTTGAACAATACTTTAAAGAGAGAGGATCGTATTATAGATACCGCGGGGGCAAAGCTAAAAAAGGGGGGAGGGGGGAGGAAAAAATTCAAGAAGCAGAAACCCCTCGCGGAGTTTTACTGGAAGAAAAAAACGGGTCTGAAAGATTCCTCCTCTTCATCATCATCAACCATCATTCATTCACTACCTTGACATTCCGGGCTTTGATTGACAGCTGGAGTGGCAAAAAGCCATGAAACACGACAGTTCGGTTACATGTGGGCTGCTGACGGGCCGCTCGTAACCTTCAGTTCGGGGGCTTGACAATTTTTTTCTTCTTTTTCTTCTTTTTCTTTT
>NW_012104443.1:2678378-2734591 GCF_000951045.1 Mandrillus leucophaeus | reverse complement strand
GACTACTAGCCTGGGCTGCTTGTTTTGTCTCTGAAATTGACAAGGACGCAGGGAATCCGCTGCTAAATAATGTTTCTGGTAACTTTCACGTTATTCCCCCTCCCACCCTCCGCTCCCTGCCCCCGGGGAGGCACTGGCCCTAGTCTTTCCTCGTCCTCGGCGTTCTTGTGCTGATTATTAGCGTTTTTCTTCTCTTTATTTTGTTTCATTTCGCCTTTTGATTTATTGGATCCTCAGAGGAGGCGAAGGGGGGTTAGGGGTGGGATCCGGGGTTTCCTCCTCACACTAACTCCACTTCTCCCTCCGTTGGCTCGCTACGGTTCTGTTGCCTCCGGCGGGAGCGGGGCCTCCCGGCGCCCCCTCAAATCCCCGGCCTCGCCGCCTCCTCTTCCTTCTCTAAACGTTGCTCTTGGTTCATGCTTTTTCATTTTTAAATTTAATAACATTTTTTCCTCACAACTTTTAACTTCGTTGTTTTGGCTGGTTTGGTTTCTGTGTGCTCAACTTGTGCTCGGTACTTTTCTCCTTTCTGACTTTGTTTTTATTTTTATTCTCTCTCTCCTCTCTCTCTCTTTCTCTCTCTCTCTCTCTCTCTCTCTCTCCCCCCCTCCCTCCTCCTCCTCTCCTCTTTCTTACCTCTCTCCCTCCCTCTCTCCTTTCTCTCATCTTTATCCCTTCCCCTCTTTTCTGTTCACCCTCTTCTCTCTGCTCTTTTTCCCTTTCCACCCCCCTCCTCTGTTCTCCCTCACCTCCTGCGCCCCCTCCCTCTTCCCGGGTTCTGACAGTACGATGAGCTACCCCATTACGGCGGGATGGACGGAGTAGGGGTTCCCGCTTCCATGTACGGAGACCCTCACGCGCCACGGCCGATCCCCCCGGTTCACCACCTGAACCACGGGCCGCCGCTCCACGCCACACAGCACTACGGCGCACACGCCCCGCACCCCAATGTCATGCCGGCCAGCATGGGATCCGCTGTCAACGACGCCTTGAAGCGGGACAAGGACGCGATCTATGGGTAAACCGACTCCCCGGACCCAGCTTACTGTGTGTGAGTGTGAGTGAGTGTGTGTTTGTCTCTGTGGGGGTGGGAGGGTGGACCACTAAGTGGGGAGTTATTTCTGCATGGTGGGGGGCGGGCGCCGCTTGCCTTGGGAAAGGACCGTGGGGGGGGCCTGCTCTTCTGCCCCTGGAGTCAAAGACTCGAAGAACTAGCCTCCTTCACTCCCACAGCCCGGTCACTCCGGACGCCACAGCCTGGAGTGACTGAGTCCCCAGAATCCTGCCGGGGCCTTCTCCCCGAGGACAGGATTCCTGGCTGAAGGACGCGGGGCTGCTCGTTTCAGTCTCCCTAACAGAGGCCTTGACGAAGGAGAAAGTTTCCTGCCGATGAGGAGCAACTTTGGGTTTTTTTTAGTTATTTTTTTCTTCTGTTTCCTATTGAGGGTCTGGGAGTCACTAAAAGCAGCTTGAGCTGGGATCAGGGCTGCTTCTGTCGGCCAGGAAGTCCTAATCACCCACTTCTTAATTCTCTGTAAATAAAGGGGGCAGACCTTGAAGTGCAGCGAGGTGGAAGGGACTGTTGCTTGCTTGGAGCCGCTCTTAGGGGGAGTAAGGAAGATGGCTGGAAATTATTTTATATTCTGAGAGCACTTGGCGAGGGGTGGGATGCAGGATCCTAACGTGTACCACACGAGCTCTTCCGGCTGAGGGTAGGTGGGAAAAGCGACGGGATGCCGAGGGGAGGGGACAGTGGGTAAACAGCAACTGAGCCCGAAGCCAGAGGCCGCAAGCATCCCGAAGTGTGGCTAAGCCGCCCGGAGGAACACAAAGGGCATACGCGCACGCACACTTACAAGTTTTAAAACGCGATTTATTTATTTTTGTCTCCTGTAACGCTGAGAGAAATGTGGTCTTTGGAAGGAAGCTCTACAGCGTGTAACCTTCCTATTATTTCGGCCCCCACACTGGGGCTTTAGTAGAAGTGGAGCAAATAAGTTTATAAGGCAAGGGGATGGATAGATTAGAAGAGCATTCTCTTGCATTTAGGAAATGTCACTCCCGTGTGTCTGTAGGTGAAGCCTTCGGCCTCGTCTGAAATGCCCATTAAAATGCAGAGTTAAAACTATTTTTTTAAAATTTCAAACAGTGTTCCTTTCTTGGGAGATCAGGGCTGGGTCTCAGGGGTTGGTTCGGCGGCCTCCGTAGTGTGGGGAGTGGATCAGAATCGACTCAGGGCTCCAGACCGCCTGAGCGACTCCGATGTTTCATTACGTTCCAACTGAGGCTGTTTTTATTTGTCGGGCTGCAGTGGTCGAGGGCTTCTCTGGCCAGATCTGAGGGACTTCTGAGCTGCGAGAGAGGGCCAGGCCCTTTTCCCTTTCTGTTTCTGGCTTAGGCTCGGCTGATGGAGGAAGGGTTGTAAAGTGTGTTGCGTGCCTGTTGTATTAAAGAAGGACTCCACACCCTCCAAACTTGTTGATTACAGTTCTTGCTCCTTCCCCTCTGCACCCCGTCTCTGTGTGTGTGTCTCTGCGTGGCGCTGCCCGTTAGGCACCCGTTGTTTCCTCTGTTAGCTCTGGTCTTTGAGAAGTGCGAGCTGGCGACCTGCACTCCCCGAGAACCTGGAGTGGCCGGCGGAGACGTCTGCTCCTCCGACTCCTTCAACGAGGACATCGCGGTCTTCGCCAAGCAGGTCCAGCCTTCTTGATCCACTCATCTTCGGGCAGTCCCTCACTACCCCTCCCCTTTCCTCGGAGCTTTACTTGAAAGGAGGAAAGGCCAGGGACACCCGATCTGTTCCTCTGGCCCAGTCCGCTCTCTATGCCTCCTCCCCATCCCTGAGCCTGGGGGCGAATTGGAAGTGGAGATAAATATGGGTGTTTGTTTTCCCCCCCAGCAGGAATACGGGGTCTCGACCCTCGAATTAAAGTTGACCTGCTCCTAATCTGGGGCTTGGCCTTTTTCCCCCGCCTCCAGCTACTTGAACAAGAATTGGGGAGAGGGGCTGTGAGGGACCCGGTAGTGCCCGGGAGGCAAGGAAGCTGGGCGCCTCTCCCAGCGGTCCCAGGCAGCAGTGGAGAGCCACAGCCTCTTGGACGGCTAGATAAGGGGATACTTGCGGCCCTGAGAACGACCCTGAGTTGCTGGTTACAGCTTAGTGATACCAGCTCCCCCTTAATGGGGTCAGGACCAGAATGCCCTGATTCTTCTTCAGCGACCCCACTAATTTAAGGCACCAGTTTTTCCTTGTATTTTCCCAAGCCCCTTTCCTCTTCTCCACCACTGCCCCTTTACCGTCCCCATCCTCACATTTCAGTTTTCTTATTTTAAATGGGGTGACCGTTCAAGCTGACTTTCTCTGTTTCTTACAGGTTCGCGCCGAAAAGCCCCTTTTTTCCTCAAATCCAGAGCTGGACAATTTGGTAAGGCTCTCTGTTCCTTGTTTTTCCCCAGCCTTTGCCCTCTCCCATGCCCAGAAGCACCCACTTTCTGCTGGAGCTCTGGGGAGTTAGAACAGAACCCTCTTTTGGAGCTCTAGGGAGAGAGGGAGGAAGGGCGCAGCCTAGAGCCCCCGCACGGGAGCTGGCGAGCGAGGAGCAGGATGAACGTGGTGGGGAGCGAAGCCCAGGGAGGCCAGAACGGGAGACCAAGCGCCGAGAGCGCGAGCAGGGGATGTTTCCCAGGTCTCGGCCCCAGGAGTAAACTGCGAGAAGTGAGTTATTTCCTCTGTTTGCCGGGGCAGGCGGCCGAGCCCCGGGCGGCTAACCCGAAGGATGTAACCGCTGGCACTGCTGAGGGCGGGCTGGGGGTGGGGGCTGGGGGGCGGTGAGGGGCAGGCCAGCGCAGGCCACTTTTAGGTGCGATTCTTTTGCTAATTTGCACGATTTCAATATTAAAAGTACTTAAATCCGCTTTCAAAGGCCCTGCCTCAGCATTCATCTTGAGTATTTCCTTCTTTAGTGAGGAAGGATTTCGCTGGGTATGCTGTTCTAAAAAGCTTTTTCTGTCCTGAGAAGCGACCTTTTTTTTTTTTTTTTTTTTTTTTTTTTTTTTTTAATTGTCCTGAGGTCGAGGGAGGGGATGTTTAAAGAGGACTAAAAGGAGAAAAAAGGCCTGGCCCGAGGAAAGCAGTCCTTACAAATAGCACAGTGAACATCAGGGGGAAAGATATTAATGCTTATGCTCAGGTTGAGTCAGATTCCTACCCCGTGGCCAATGAGGCAAAGATGATCAGTAATCACTTGATTTTTCTGACTATTTCTTGATCTTTAAGTTTTTCCTGGTCACCTGCCCGTTTCTTCTCCCCAGCCCAATTTTCTCACCACCATCGTCACCCCACTCCCAACCCCAAGACAGGACCTCAGAGTCACACAGCTCTAACTCCATTCCCTGAACTTTGCTTTCAGATGATACAAGCAATACAAGTCCTAAGGTTTCATCTTTTGGAGTTAGAAAAGGTAAGCAGGAAATAACACTCCCGGTGTTGATTAAACCACTTCCCTCTTCTAGTTGAGTTGGGATGTTTTTAACAAACCTCTAGTATGAAGGATTGAGCACCTGGAGATTTTGAGCATGTAACCATGTCCATCCTTCAACTCGCTTCTCAACACAGGGGCTCAGAGGGTGTGTGAATCAGGACAGGCTTGCCTTTAAAATAGCCCCCTCCTCCCTGATATTCCCCTCAGGCATTCAGGATTATTTTGAAATGCAGCAAACCATTTATGTTACTGGACACTCAGCCTGCTTGCATCTTTATTAGCTCAGCTCACCCTCGGCCCTGGGTTTGCATTAGGTGCAGGCAGAGTGAATCATCCTCACTGGGTGTCTTTACATTGCTCTGCAGCTCAATTACTTTCCCCTGGAAACATACAGAACCCCTAGCTTATAAAATCACAAACGTTAATGCACTCCCCAGTTTCAATGTGGTAATGTTTTGATGTTATTATCAAATCAGATTTAATTCCCTGGACTCCCAGTCTGAACCCAGTTATTTCCAGTCCTATTTCTTTCTTTCTCTATTGTAACTTGTTGCTCAGAGAAGTCTCTGGAGAATAATATCTGCTGCAACAATTACTCTATTGTTTCCTTGCCTTCAACTATTACACCCTTTAATTAGAGTTAGTTTGGAAGACATCACACTGTTGCTCTTTCCAAATGTAACCTTGCAACCTGGTATTTTTCCTTTCTAAAAATGAAACAAAACAACAACAACATGAGCTGAACCCTCCACCATGACCTTCGTTCTAGGTCCACGAACTGTGCGATAACTTCTGCCACCGATACATTAGCTGTTTGAAGGGGAAAATGCCCATCGACCTCGTCATTGATGAAAGAGACGGCAGCTCCAAGTCAGATCATGAAGAACTTTCAGGCTCCTCCACAAATCTCGCTGACCATGTAAGTCTGCTAGCCTTTGACAATCTTTTAAGGCCACTGGGCAAAGCATTATTGTAAAGTTGTTTTAACATCTAGCTCCACTGATTTAGTTTTCTTTTGAAATGACTTGGTCTCTTTTGGGGTCTTGTCTTTCTTGCTATCTCTGCCATACCCTTCATTTTCATTTCTCCTTTCCTGGACCCCCTCCTATTTATGTGGAGAGCCAAAAAACCAGAGAGTTGATAGAGTGATTTGTGGTCTTAATGTGTAAAGTTTTCTGGATTTGGTGACTTGGGTGTTAACAAATTCTGTTTGATACAGTCACTACTGTGTCTTCTGCTGTCTTAATTTTGTGTCATCAGTGCAGCAGGGATAGAAAGAAGCAAGACGGTTAGCTGGACTGGTCTGGAGAGAGAGGACTGAAGGAAAGAGAATTGGGGAGTGAGTGCTAATTTCCTAGTATCTCACAGAGATGACAATTCTGAGAAGTATTGGCAATCTTGCACTGCATTCGAAATAAAAGGGGTGAACGAACACATTACAATTCTCAGGGCTTTTGCTCTATAGAAACTTACTGTCAGAATATGGACTTATTGCCAAATGCCTGAAGCATCTTCATACTAAAAGACAGTAACCTTGATGAACCAATTATTAACAATGTATTGCAAAAAGCTGAAGGGAATTATGATTGAGTAAACATAGGTTAGTGGTTGAATTTTAACACTTTAACAGTTGGTGAATGAGGATGGAGAGTATAGTAAGAAATGACTGTGTATGTCAGGCCAGGAAAGGAGATTTCTTTCTATTCTCTCTGTTTCTAATCCTATTTTGGAACCAATCTAGTGAGTCTGATGCTAAAAAAAAAAAAAAAAGAAAAAAAAAAGAAAAAAAAAAGCATATGTAGTGAGACTGAAAATTTGAAAAAGAAGCAAAGAGAAGAAAGATTGCAGCTGGTAGGAAAGGCAAGAGTGGCGAGGTTAAAGAGTGGGTGTGAACAGCAGTTGTATTTATAGGAACTCAAGCCTGGAAATGGGGGACAGGGTGTCTATAGATTACATTCAGTTGAACTCACAGCCTAAATGGTATAAGCTGTAGTTTAATAACTTTGTGGCCGAAATATTAATTTAACACTCCGTGTGAGTTAAACAGGCATTAAGGCTTGAAGGCAGTTTGTCCCTACCTCCCATCCCAATTCCTGACTGTTACGAGAAATGAAATGGGATGCCTTAGTATATACCTTCTATGAGGTTCTTCTCTCCCCTGCTCCAAACAAAAGTTTTGAAAATATGCAGTCATAGATTTTCATAATTAACCTTTGCACTCGTGTGGGAAGTCAGCCTAAGAACAAAAGTTAGAAAAAGTCTAGAAAAGAAAACCTCAGTCTGGGATATCCAGTTCTGTGACAGAATAAATACTATGGAGTTGAAGGCTCCTATTCCTATCTCTTTACCCTTACCTTTTTCCATCATGGTGAGGGCATCTTTGGTGATCTCCTTTGTAGATTGAGTGAATCTAATGAAATCAAAAGGACGCAGCAGTGGTTATGGAAAGTTTATTTGCTGATCTGTGGCGCCACAGTGTGTTGTGGTCCATGGGTCATGACACTACCTAAGAAATATTTATCTTTGTTGTTTTTTATGTGTTTATTTTCATTGTTTTCTGTTTCTAAAGTTTTATTTATTCACATTATTGGGAGAATGGGGGGGGGTCTATTTACATAGTTTGTAAAATGAGAGGTTCACAGTTCTTGGAGCCAAAAGCTTTTCTCATGATATTTCTAGGAGTACCGACTACTTAGTTTTCGAAAACAGTTTCTTGGCAACTGTTTTTCCAGTGGATGTGTAGAACTAGACCATGTTGATGTTTACATAGAAAAGATAAGATAAAATAGGCTGTTTAAAGTATTGGCTGATAGACAATATCAATTTATGAGACTATTGTAATGTTTAAATATCCACTCAAGAAGGAAGTTGTACCTAAGAGGATAGTGCTTTAATAATTTATCAATCATCATCTTTGGATAAAAGAGTCAACTGTAACATTTGTTGCTCTCCTTTCAGGCCCCCAGTCAAGTAAATATGACAACTGATTTATTTTGAACCCACGAGGGCTTGCCACCTCATTGGGTGTCATAATTTAAAGCCTTTTATTTCCTAGAGATCTGAACTATAACATTTTTACTTTAGCCCCCTGCTATTTGTTTTGAAAGGAAGCAATAATTTGTTCCACCAGCACACCAAGTGGAAAATGGAGAGATTTACCACAGACTTGTGTTTTATGCAGGGACATGAGAGAAAACCTTGGAGAGTTTTCACCATTTTTGAGACTTTTGTACCATAGGTGTATTGATTGTATTCATGTCCAGCCTTCCCCTTTTAAAGCAAATCCTCTTATGCTTTTCAGCCTCTTCTACAAAGTTGCCTTCCTTCAACCCCTAGCCAAACACAAAGTAAAAATAACAGAGATCCACTACCTTAAAAGTGGTGCGAGTGGGACATTTTCAGCATGTAAATGTGCCCAATTTGAATCTTCAGGTTTATTTTTCATTTGCTTTGATATGCATATTTAATACATTGCCCCAGGCTGGATCTCATTTGGTGAACACTGGTGCAGGGGTGATGATGAGCTACTTCAGAAAGGCCCAGACAGCGCGTTGTTTTCTTGTTTTATCTGTTGGCCCACTATTCTGATCTACTGAGCTTCCTCATGGTTTTATTTGCACATGAAATGCTGAGAGCATTTCAACTTATTGGCTATGAATAATGACAGCTAAAAAAGAAGTGTAGTTTAATTTGTTGTGTGCCAAGGTTTCTCTTGTGGAGGTGACAGTTTGTGACAGCTGTTTGACACCCCCAAAACACATACACCTCTACTTTTATTAAGTGGTATCCAGCTTCATTGTGTGTGTGTGCGTACGCGTGTGTGTGCGTGTTTAAGGAAGGAACGTGCAAGGAGAGAGAGAAAAGCAGAGAGAAATGCATCAGAAGCAAACTATTAGGTACCAATATAGTTTCAGTATTATTTAAAGGAATTTGAAAATGTAAATAAAGTAATGAATATAAATATCTTCAAAGCAGCTATATTGGCAGACTTAAGAATAAGTTTTATATGTTATTAGTAAATCATGTCAATTTCACATTTCATAAAGTTATATAAATAATTTGATATAACATAGATGCATTAAAAGAAGACAACCATAATATTCTTGCTGTCCATTCCTTACATTCAATGAGGTTACTGAATTTGTTCATTTATTATTAACACTTACATATGATGGGTGTAGTGATAAGAGGAAGTTTGGAATTAAATAGAAAATAATAAATGCAATATTGATTATAATTTTGTTGTATTTAGTAAATTCATAAGGCATGCTTATGTTTTTAATATTATAATGTATTTTGTTTTTTACTGTAACATAATAATAATATTTATAGGTAGGAAAGAGTTACTACAATATTTTTTGGAATGTTGGGGAGAAAAAATATATAATAGTCAAAAGAAATAGAGCTCTGTTTTCCAGCTGCATTCATGTTAGTCTCCTAGACATTCAAATTTATCATATTTAAAATAAATATGTCTAGAAAACAATTTTTAAAGAAGTTTCAATTTGAAAACTGCTGTGAAATGACCAGCTTTTTCTAGTCTGTGGAGTTTCTGAATAACAGGTGATACTCAAATTATCTATTTTACACAATTTTAGATCAAGTATTTAGACCTAGTACAGACAAAGAAAATATATCCTCACATTGACATGTAAAGATATTACATATCTTTAGATCAAGTTCAGACAAATGAAATCTGCTTGCTTGAAGTATATTCTCTGAGCTAAGCTCTATTTGCTTGAAGTGCATACAGTTATATAATTATATTGTTATTCCTAGTTAATGGTCCTAAAGGGCTACATTTTTATTTTCTTTGAAAGAATTAAGTAGAGGGAAGAAAAGACAATTATGTCTGTTAACAGTTAATAGCAGATACCTTAAAATTGCCTGGCTCTACTAACATCACTAAGTAAAGAAAAATTATTTTAATTTATATGTTGAAAACTATAATTTAAATGAAGATATTCTGGTGTTTTCTTTTGCATCTCTGAATATATCACGTTTATGTTCACACTGTTTGTTTGTTGGTTTGTTTGTTTGTTTTTTCAAATGGGTTAGGTCAGAGAGGAGAGTCTCCAGAATCTTATTTCTGACAGAATAAGGGCGAGTGACTCTAGATAAATTCAATTACTACCTGAAAAATTAGAGGGAAGTGACAGCGAGGGGTGGGATAGGTTCAAGTGTTTGTTCTGTAGAATATCAAGGGGGAAATAATGAAATTTGATACTAATAGTAATGATATGAATGCTTTATTTTATTTGCTAGTTTCTTATGTGTTAGTGTAAGGTGAGAGCTGATGGTATGCTATTCAAAGCCTCTGGGGCCTATTCCGATAAAGTTCTATTCAGAGCTCTGTCCACCAACTCAAAGAAACATGGCTGGGGGCACGGGTTTGCTGTCGTGTTGCTGCTGCGTGGTTTCTGGTGGTTGATAGCTTTCTTAATTTCCCATTAAGAATAATTATACTATTTAAATCATTTAGATTGTGCCATTGGAGTATGTTTTCAGTGTGACTGTGATGAGATGAAATTAAACAAAGGTTGTACTTGACAACCACATAGACATTCACTAGCAGATTTTTTTAAAATTGGCATTAATTCATTTTCTTTTTTTAATACTAAATGTTCTATGGAATATCCCAACACAATTCAAAGTTATAAGAGGCATTTTATAACATGGCATTACGCCAACAATACAAGACATTTCTGTCTTCTCTAAAAGTTGCTCGATTAACTGGAGAAATCATTTGCAAAGGGTACTTGCCACTTCTGTGAGAGTTGCTTACATATTAATCCCAAAGCTTAATAGAGAGGTAGAAGTGGGGAGGTGAGGGAAGGACCCCAGCTTTATTTACATTTTTAAAGAGTGAGTCCAGGTTCTGAAAGCACACATAGGTCTCCTGACTTCTTATGTCAGCTTTACAGTACCGTAGTTGAAATTCCAACATTTGTTCAAACCATACAATTAACATTTTTAACTTTTGTAGACTTCAGTACCCCAAGATAGGAGTCCTTGTCTTATTTTTAAAAATAATTTTTGCATCATGTTAATTAGGAGTTAAAACATTATAAAGTTATAGGAAATAAGTAATTTAATTATGTATGTTGATACAAGTATATCTTCCCTTTGTTGTTTAAATATATCAAGTCAAATTAGTTGTACATGCTTCATTTACTGATTAAAATATCTTCATGTATGTTTACTATTACTCTCTACCTATGAGCACATACCCTGAGTTACTTTATTGTATTTTCCAAGTTTACATGTAATTTCTCTCTTGATGTTATATAGTTTTGTAGGTTCTAGAGGTTATCTGGTCTAACTTATTAATTTTAAAGAGATAAAGGAAATGAGCCGCACAGAAATGAGGTACATCACTTGCTTAAGTTCACCTGACTGGTGAGAGGTGGCATGCCAGAGTCTTAATTCCAATCTAATGTTTTCTTTCCTGTACCATGTCCATTGCATTGCCTTTTCATTCATTTGGGATCTAAAATGAGTTTCAGATTATTTTAGATAGAACTTGTATGTGGCATGGCCTTTGCTTTTCTCCTTGAAGCCTCATACATTTTACTTCTCCATTCAGTTTTGTATTTATTTACAAACCCTTTATACATTTTACCCCACTGGCCCCATGGAAGAACCATGTGCCATGTGGAATCATTTAAATAGGGAAATAACACCATTTCACCAAGACTAATTAAGTATTCTCTTATAGGTAGGTCCCTCATGGAAATGCCACAATGGTTTAAAATGTTACAATTCCAGTATGTGCAACTTCAACAAGAGAGGCACACGTATGATTTGCTTCCTGTGCCCAGAGATGCCTGTCCTCTCTATGCTCTTTTCTAGATTTAGCAAAATTCAATGATGGTGCTAAATCAATTTTTTTTTTTTTTTTTAACTTTCAAGGGAGAAAACACTGGCAGAATTGTGTTTTCTAGGGAAAGCTCTGTGTAAATGAGAAACAGAGTACAGCAGCAGAGCGCTCTCCTGTGGCCCCACTACTACAAGCTCTGCCCATATTGTCTCCTGCTTTTATATTAATTACAACTTGCATTATCAGCTGTGAGTCTGTAGCCCAGCAAATAGAAAATACTGCCCCTAGAGACCTAGCTTCTTGTATCTATTTTCCATCTCCTTCTATTGTGCCTCACTCAGTATTCACTGCTTTTCTCCTGGTAACACTGCTCTGTAACACAATTACGTAAGAGCAAGAAGAGTACCATATTTGACTCCCAATTACTAAAGCCACTGGGAATAGAAGCATGTTCACTCCTTGCCCTCGGGTGTCTTCATGATTTGTTTTGGCTGGAGAACAGGACATATATTGTGGAATGCATATACCTGAATGCTCAGTCATACACGTGCACCCAGCGAGCGTTTCTCTGTATTTTTCTACTTGCATCATGTGTTTTTACATGCTTTTGTATGCCACTTTGGTTTCAGGATTCGCTAAACTTCGGCATATAATTTGGCAGAAAGCCATGCGATTTTTCTCGAAGGATGTAAACTTGTAAACTCTAAGGGGAAGAATAGAAGAAAGGAGTCGTGATATAAACAAATATTTTAATCTCAGGAAAAAAAGTGTTAAAAGTAATAGGTTTTGTCCATCCATGTCAGTTACAGTTTTTTATGACCAAGGAGGAACAATTTTTTATTGACCAGATTATCAACATTTGTATTTGTATATGGTCACATCACCACCACGTGTAGCTGAATACAAACAACTTGGGGTAACTCCTCAGCCTGGAAACCCCAGAGGGATTTATCTGTTCTTCCTTCTTTCAAATCAGATGACTATCGTGTGATCCTTAGTTGGTGTTCAGTCTCTCAAACAAGACCATAATACTTATACTTGAGACACTCTATGGGAAATAAACATGACACCTTTTCAGGAGAGCATTTTTAAAGAGTGAGGAAGAAAAGAGGGAAGAGATAATGGAATGGTAGGTGAAAGAGTGAACTTAAGTATATTCTGGGAATGGGCAGAAAACCAAAGACCCCATTTATTTGGAAGAACCAGCTGCTCTTAAAAGTAATATTTGCTTGTGTGGCTTATTTTTCACCCCTTTACTTTAGAAAACGTCTCCTTCGGATACCATTGAAAGAAATACACGGAATTATAAATGAATGAGGACTAACTTGAAAACTCAGCACCAGTTTAGCTGATAGGGACAAACCAGTGTTTTCAGTTACAGGAAGTCCTTCTGAGTGATCCATTCAAATCAATGCAGCGCCTAAACAGAAAGACTTGCTCCGGCTTCATTTAAACGATTATATAATAGCTATTGGATGACATTTGCCTTAAAACATAGTTGAGGTGTTAGTGGTTAATTATTGTAATTTTCATGAGGGGTAAGGAGCTTTTATAGCAGCCGGCTTAATAAAAAGCCTGCAGTGCATAAAATTAACATCATTGCTGTGTACAATGAAAAGTTTAGCTTAGGTGAATATGTTGCAGCTATTTCATTTTCTAAAAGAAGTCTCTAGCCTGTGTTGTTGCAGGACTAAACTCACACCATGCTATTGTTTCTTTTTCTTTTCTTTCTTTCTTTCTTTTTTTTTTTTTTCCATGTAATTCCTCGAGCTCTTTATCTCATTACCACCCGGCTAACAGCTGACACGAAGAGGCTTCAAAGCTCGAGGAGCCCCTGTATTCTGTTTGCCTTTTGCTTGAAACTGTTGGAGTGGTTTCTAACTTAGATGAAAAAGAGAGCTCACAGACATGACTTTGTCTTCATACAGGCAGCAGAAAACCTTGACTTTTATTTTATTCTACTCAATTTCATTCCCTAATCTACTTTCTCAAACATATCCTTATTTTAGAGATCCATACCTGTGCCATATTTATAGTCACAAAATTTCTGCTCAGGGTTTTCACTTTGAATCAATTGCTCGCCTGATAGCAGTGCCAGTAGCATTGTTTTATATAGATGTTATTAATCCATAGAGCTCTGGATTGTTATTTCATAATCTATCAGAAATGCCAAATATTAATTTACAGTCAGTTTGCTGCAGATCTGTAGAGGGAAAAATAAGTTTTGTAGTTCCAAATAAGAACATTTCCCTGTTTTTTCTCACGTTGGTTTCTTGTTTTATTTTGGTAACATCATCCCTGCTGTATGTACACTGTAGAGTTGATGCTGAGAAAAATGACAGACTGACTTCTTTTCTTGATGAACTATATATAATGGCAACATGGCAAGATTACTTTCCCTTGGTCAAGAGGTTTATTTGTTGCCTATACCCAGGTGGCTCTATCTGAATTCTTATTTACCAATTCTAGTAAGAAACAGTGTATACTTTGATTGGTTTTTTTAGTGATATACTTTGTGTACTTTGGTGTATACTTTGTATACTTTGATTGGTGTATACTTTGTAAAATGTGTCTACTTTGGTGTATATTTTGTATACTTCGGTGTATGCTTAGATTGGTATATACTTTGTATGCTTTGATTGGTTTTGAGGAAATATTTTGCCCCTTCCTCTGACCCCCAAATCATTCACTTGCCAGTAGGTCCGTGGGCTTGACTGAAGTCATCATATACAGGTGACAAGTGTACAGCTCTGGCTTTAAGGCTGGACTGTTTCATATGCTGTTCCTACTCTCCGTTTCTGCCAGAGGAAATTCCATCTCTTGCCTGCCTTCATGTGGTGCTGATAAAGTCCTTCCTGTACATTAGAATTCCTGTTTTCCTTTAAGCAACAGCAGGGCATTGCGAATGATCAGGAAAGGGGAGGAGGAACAGACGATGAATATGCTCAGCCAAGTAGCATGAGCTATAACTCTTGGTTTGCCTTGCATGTCCTTTGAAACAAGTAGTTCTTCTAGGAAGAAGCACTGCTCAGTGAATTTCAAGCTTCTGTGAAGCTCAAGTGAAAGTCCTGTCTAGCTTACTAGATGGCCAGTAGTTCATGTGTGTTTCTTTTTTAAAATTATTTCTACAAATTAAAGCAAAAATCAATAATTTGTTAGGTATTGATGCAGTGATTAATATCATTACCTTTGTTGATTATATAGTCAATCAGTTGATAATTTTGAAAGTTTTTATAGGCTATTTTAGGGCAATGCATTTGAAAGATGTCAAGGGCTGTCCCATATATTGTAGAGCCCGTAATTTTTTTAATGGAGTCATTGAATTTTGCAGATGTTAATGTTCTGAAGTATTTAGTGTCCAAGAGCATTGGAACCTATTTCTTGGAAGAATGTACCCAGTTAAGAGAGTGAGAGTAAAAATAACTTTTACATATTTCATTAATTTTTTTTTTTTACTTTAGAAATTAACTTTGTTTAGGTTTACATTTGTACATAATAAAATTTACCCATTTAAAGTGTACACTTAAATCAGTTTTAACCAACATATACACTGGTGTAACCATCACCACATCAAGTTCTAGAGCATCTTTTCTTTTATATACCTATTACTAAAAAGACGGCACACTGTAACATGACATGTGTATATGCCTAGTGCCACAAATACTAATATGCATACTTTTTCTTTGTCTCTTTCTGTGCCGTTCCTCTTGGTTCCTCATTTATGGCTGAAATGGTAACTGTGGAAACATTCCTTGGCATCCTGACATCAGAACCCTTCTTCTTGGCGAGACCACGATGATGCAACCTCAACCCACTCAGCAGGCACCCCAGGGCCCTCCAGTGGGGGCCATGCTTCCCAGAGCGGAGACAACAGCAGTGAGCAAGGTAAAAGGTCAAACATTTTCCTCGTGCAAAGTAGGCATGACTAAAATAACATCAGTATTTTATGATATCAGTACATCTGCCTCCATGTAAACAGGAGAGTGGCAGGTTAGGAGTAGAATCAGCTGCTATTTAAAGAGACAGTATGTCCTCTTCTTAACTTACTTTACTTAAAAAGAGAAATCAAAGTGAGCTGTTGAATCTTTATGTAGGCATTACAATAACAATTGATTAGTTCTGCCAATTCTTTTACAAATTTGGTTATCTACACTTTATTTCTGTGTGTGTAAGTGGAATGACAGACCTACTTTACTGCTGTGATGCAGTAGCTTGAATTGTGCTATAAATAGCATATCTTGCCTGTAATATCAACAATAAGCATTCTTTATAATCAAGCAATTATGCCTCTAAAGCACATACAATTTAAAAATCTGTTCTTATTAGCTCCGGAAATATTGTGGGAATTTTACATGGAATCTTATCTTGGGAAGGTAGATTTTGAATTCTTAGAGGATTATTTGTCCCCATTTCCATTCAGCTGACATGGTGACTTTTGTCACAAGTCCTAAAAATTAGAATAATCAGAGGGCAAGGGGGACATCAACTGCAGATGTTGAGGAAGCCTAGTGCAATTTAGAATAAATGTTACTGTTTAAAACTCACCTATTGCACAGAAAGCAATTATATGTTGGTAAGAATGACTCATCTATGGCTAAAATGATAATTTAAAGGAAGATGCATTATTGAATGTGGGCCAGAGAAGTGTATAGATTTTACTTTTTAATATGTTACATTAGATGGTGTCTGATCTCCTAGGTCTATTTCATCTCTATTATGACTGTGTTTATGGCCACAATATTTAAGTATTAGACAGGCTTCCAAGTAGAGGGCAGTTTAACAGCTTGAGCTGTAGTTATATATGCCATTTAAAACAGGGTGTTGATGTAAGTGGGGTGCCTTCCGTCCTCCAAGCTTCTGACTAGGAATTTTGGATTTCTGAGGTTCTAGAAGAGTCTAGAAAAATGTCCTTTCTAGGATGCCATTCACTTGTGAATGGGTCCAAATTAGAATCTGAGTTTAAGCAAATCGAAAGTAACACAGCGATGAATCCTATCAGATGGCAAATTGTGGAAGAACTTGCAAATTGTACCTATATAATATATACTGTTTTATATACTGTTTTATTCTACCAGTTAGTTTCTGTATAAAAGATAAGTAAATTATAAGGCATTTTCAGGGTAACTGGTACATAGGGTCAATGGATCTGCAAGCAATGACTTAACTGTGGTTCCATGTCACAGTGATGGACTTCTCAGCATGGTTAAATCTGGAAAGCTTTCTATGACTCCATCCTTCCCACCACCCCAAATTGCGGCGACACAAAGGGTGAAATGTATCTATTAATAAAAACAAAATACTCTAAACATTGTATAAAAGAGGGGAAAAGGAGAAGCCGACTTAATGGTCTAATGAGGCTATCTTCCAGAGACTTCTTGTGTGTGAGGCTCACTTTGACCTTTTGCTTTGCTCAGGAGCCCAGCGCCTCATTTTTCACATTCTTGCAATTACGTTAACGCTTCAAGCATTTCTGACTCCAAGTCAGCTAGCAACACCAGGCATAACTCAACACTGTGAGTTTTTCTCCTCTCTGTAGATTCATTAACAGGTCACCAAGGTCCCAACTGAAATTTAAAACTGACTGGTTCTGTTGGGTTAGTTGAGTTATGGCAAGGGAGATAGCAAGAAAGGGCCAGAGAGAAGAGGAGGTGGGAGAGAGACGAACCCCAGGTTTGGAGCCGGGATTACTTGTAATAACGAACAAAGCATAAAGTTTTATCATTTTGGTTAGTTAGTTTTGTTTTTTTAGGAAAGAGAAGAATTCCGAGACTGATATATAGGTAAAGACAATCACACAAACTTCTGTGCTGTGGGGAGATGCACCCACTTACCCAATGTTGAAGGATTTGATCCCTGTAGGATTCTGTTCCTTTAATCATATCTCTGTGGGATTAAATAATGGACATGGTAGCTTATGGGTATGAGTGCTAGGAAGTCAGTCATTTTACTGTATCAATGTTTGAAAGAAAAAAAAAAGGTATGATTTCTATACAATGAAGACTGCTTTGGCATAGAAAATTTCCTACCTGGCTTGCCACATCAGTGATTAAAACACATATATAAGGGCATTCTGGCTTTTTACAGCACACTTTAAAATGTGAAGGCCAGACTTGAGTGTATTTTGTCATACTCATGCCTATATTAGTCTTTTAAACAGGGTTTCGAGGTAGTTTGATATTTTGTCCCACCGAATTGTCCAGAGTAGTTTCAGCGGGAAAGATTAATTATCTGCTTCAGGGCAAAGTCAACAGAGATATTGACTGAAATCGCATATGCTTATCCTAGGTTAAATCTTGGGGTTGATGTATAATGGAAAACGTGGGAGAGAAATTTATGTCCTTAGTATTAAATATATTGTAATGTTTCACTGGAAATCAAGTTTGTAGTTTAGCAAAGAGTTTTCTTATTCAGAATTTATTAGCAAAACAGGCATATGGAAAACTGTAAAATGATTCAGTTTCAAAACAAATTATGATAAACACAAAAAATAGGGATGAATTGTACTAAATACAATGTTTTCATACACATTTTAAATTAAACTTTAATAGCCATATGCTATAAAACAATACATGTATTTATGTTGCTTTATAATTTTTGTGATTATGTTTACTATAATGATTCATACAAACTTTACTTTGGAACCTAAAAATACCTCATTTTATGACCTGATAGTGAAAGAGCTACAGTTACACAGGTGAAAGTTCATCTTTCCCTCCACAGTGTTTCAGCAGTGAACCAAAAGGAGGAGAAAAAAATGTATATCACATTTTAAAAATATCATAAGAAATAAACTTGGTAAAATGTGAAACCTGACTTTACTATCTTTCAAAGAGCACATGTCTAACAGTAAGCTATCTAAATATGAACCAGACTTTTCATTCACTGATTTCTCTTGCTAAAAGCAGCCAAAGGAAGGGAGTTTGTCTAGTTAGTCACATTAGAATGAGGAAGGAAATCTGGTTTTTCAAGGATAGAATTAGGGTGCAGACTTGGGGCTCTGGGGAAGGAACTGGCCCTCTTTGTGTCTCGCTTCCCATCAGTAAAATGGGGCTTGATAATAAGTCTAGGGATCCCTAATTCTGTACCTGCTGAGTCAAAAGCTGCTTTGTATTTCACTGTGTATTTTGCCAGAGTAACGACTAGGAAGCAGCCCCTTGTTCCTAGAGCACTCAGAGCCTTAGATGAAAGGCACAATATATGTACAAAGTATTATTATTATTGATGGGTTTGTGTAGCTCCCATTAACGCTGATGGGAGTTACGCATGTGAATTGGCAAGAGAATAGACCCCTCAGTGTTTAGAGCACATGAAATTTACATTTTTTCCCGTGCTGTAATTGAGATGTTGACAAATTGGAGAATATTGATGAGCCTTTGTTTTAAGTATTTCGTGCCAAGTTTGTTTTATTTTTCCTGGTTTGAACAATGGTATGGGTTCAGCAGCAATGAATAAAAAGGGTAGAGTAAAGATAACTTTGTATTTCAATATTTTGATGTGCCAATATGAAATAAATTGTCTTAGGCAAATGGAATATGCTGTTTTAATCATTAGCTATGCATGAAAGAAAAATTGATGTTGACATCTTTGCTGTAAAATCGTTGTAATGGGGCCTTCCTTACAATTCATTTTTGTAAAATTCATTTTGTACATTTTGCAGCAATTGAACAATCCCTGCACTGTGAATAGGCAGGATTCCCAGAAATACCGAGACAGTTGGCCCAGTAACTGCTGAGCTCACACTGCACACCACACGCACGTTAACCATACTGTTGCCAGACCCAGTTTAACCTAAATACATTAGCATTCTAGAATCTATATTGCTCTAATCTTTCAGGACACAGGGCTGTACAAGCCAGCATAGTTCTCCCTAACTCTGCCACCTACCACATCCCTCTGTGGATGTCCCCATCTATTTTCCAGGCGATGAGGCTAGAATTCCTCATAGCTAGATATTTATTTATGTATTATACAGTTCTTTAGCAATCATGGTGTTGAAACCTACAAATACCTCCTTAGTAGTGAATGTGTTTATAGGTAAGCAAGTGTCTAAAATAGTATTGCACTTTTGAGCTTATAATACATGTTATAGTTATAAAATAGTATTTTTTTCCCATCCAAGTATTCCAGTTATATATTTAAAGGGATATAGATTAAAGTTATATATATTAAAGAGGAGGAGGGGGCTTCAAACCCACTTACTGTGGGTCCTGAATATGTTCTACTGGGATTTCTTATTCAGTCTAGGAAAACTCTGTCAATGGAATGTTTTCATAGTGGCGGCAATCTCTTTAAAATAACCCTAAATACAATATGACAGATGCCATCTGGCATAATCTTTTGCTAGTTGCTTTTAACTTTTATTTTTCCTAGAGCTAAGTTCATCCAAAACTGGTCACTTACTGTTATGATAAATACGATGACATTTTTTTTTCCTTCTTGTCCCCTTAATTGTGTCAAAAAAATTCTCTGAGACTATAATTGATAATTGAACATTGCCATGGAATAAACTGTTGTATATGGACTATTTACATTGCACTTTCTTTCTCTTTTTTTCCCCCCAAATAAAATTTAAAAGAATGCCATTCTTTAACCATCAGGAAACATCCAAAGATTTTCTGTCGATTTTCTCAAGACTTTTTAGAGTAGTAACCATTAGAAGTAAAACTGAATTCTTCTAATAAATAAATGCTCCAGGAGCATGTAATGGTACTCATAAATGCTTAAAAGCTTTCTATAATTGCTGTTAATTTTGAGTAATTTCTTCCTATATGTATCAACTTACTTGAGAAACCCAGAGTTGGGATTTCTAGATTTTTTTTTTAACTTAGTCATGTAAAGGGATGTCTCCTGATGCCAGTTAGAGTTTAATTTAGAGTAGTAATTAAACTTGAATACTGCCTCATAAACAAAAGATAAACAATAAACCAGCCACGTTCCCTGCTGTTTCATAGCTTTCTTTCCCAGATGTTTTAGCCTGATAATTTTTACGCAGTGAACTACCTAACATGGAGTTTTGTGGACAGAGGTAGAAAATGAATTTTTTTTTTTTTTTTTTTTTTTTTTTTTGGTGGTTGTTTTTTTCCTGGCAATCCTTTTTTCCTTCCAAAAAGCAAAATGCAAAGGATTTTTCATTATTTAGATTTTTTTAAACTCTGGTGAAATAGATATTTAATGGAGATGTGCTTTAATGGTAACTATGGTTTTTTTCTTAGATATTGCTTATTTATTTTTCAAAATTAATTTGGTCATGAATGTCTTTCACACCTGGTAATTGAAAGAGAACCATATTTTTATTTAAGTAAAATCTTGATAATAAGTCAAAAAAAGAAAAGCTTGACAGTGGAGAATTTTTCTTTTTTACCCTTCTTGCCACTTCTCACCGGCATGCATTCCCACCCACGGCCAGTGTTACTTTATGACTCTGCTCTTCCTTGGGCTACAAGGGTCTCTCTGTCCAGTTCTAGACCCTTCCACTGTCAGCCATGATCTTTCTAATTGTCAGGTACGAGTCAGCCATTCAATGCAGAAGCCATGTTATTTTCACTGGGTGGGGTAATTACTGAAAGCTGAGAATAGCTGCACTAAAGACAGAGGGATACTTTCATGATCCCATTAGCATAAGAGTGGGTAAATTATTCATGCCAAGTGAGGATTCTATGGGGAAAAGTATAGTTAATGCACATAGTTTTTAAATGTATCCCTTTCTGCTCTGAGACTAAATTCTTGTTGGAATCAGTTCTCAGACATTTACGGGAAAGCTCTGGTGGCGTGTTAGATGCAGTTCATCTCTCTCTGTTTGCAGCGCTCTCAATAGAGACCATCTGGCAAAGATCCAAAAGGTGATTAAACAAAATGATCAGCTCTTGTTGCTGTGTTACATGTCCAATACTCTGGATTAAAAAACATGACCCAGGACAGTCAAGCTAACGTCATGCCGCTCCCCCTTCCCCCTCCCCTCTCGGTATAAGAATTCAGATGGTCCACAAATGTGTGTGCCATCTTTGTGTCCTTATGGCCCATAATCATGAACAGGTTGTGCAAATGGCTCTTTCTGTAGCACTGTCTGTTCCAGCAGCATAGAAGCATTTCATATTAATTGGGTCAGTCTAATATTCACATTGACATGGGGAAAAATTACTAAAATTTATTCTTATAGCAGACAATGAATATGTGTGCTTTCTGCCATGAGGGAAGTGAAATCTGACAACTGGCTTGTGCAACTGATTAATTTTTCTCGAAACTGGAGAAAATCAAAGCATGAAAAACTGTCATTCTCTGAAAGCAATGCACAACCCTTTTATAACTAAACAAAATGGATTGGGTAGGGGGCTTTCGGGGAGCTTGTAGAAATGAGCTCTGGTTTTAACGCCATAATCAGGGATGAATTTACAGTGCCATTCAGAAGAGTCCTCCCTCCTCATAAACAAGCTGATAATCACAGGGAAGCTGACTTCCAATTAGCTTCTCCTTTCCTCACATGGATCAGGGTATTTATATGTCCTCCTTGAGCTTTGATATGTCACTGCTGAGTTAGTACATCTCATGTCAAATTTGAAAGTTTGGAAATAAAATGTTTTATTATGAGGAAATCCTGCTAATAAGCAAGGTAATTTTCAACCAATCATTTCACGATTGAGTTAAGGTAAAAATGCCAAGATTTGTGACTAAGGGACAGATGTATCTTATCTTTGGGGGTCTGCACCAAATGCCAAGTAGAAATATAAATTGAACAAACCAGACATTGTGAGGAAGTGATTGAAGAAATATTGAGATGAAATCTTGGAATGAAATATATATGTATATTTATAACAATGCTGTGAATTGCTTACATGTCACATTTGCATAAGCCTGAACTGTGATTTTATTAAGGGGCAGTTTAGTTAAGGCAAAACATAAGACTATTAACTCATTAGGTGGTTCAGAGATTACAGCTAACCATTTAATATTGTGGAAATAGTCTATGACTGATATTATAGGATAAATTTAAGTGCGATTGTCGAGAAAGATAATAAAGCAGAAAAGAAAAAATTCTCAAAAACCACTTTAAAACATCATCATTCCTTGTCAGCCATGCTTTCTAAGGAGGAGTAAAGCAGTAGGTAACAAATACAGATGGGCACAGGACTCAGGGAGGGGAAGTGAGGGTCCCCTAGAGTCAGTGCTGTGAGGCAGATGAAAGGGACTCACATAGCCTTGGGGGTCTTAAGGCTATTATAGGGCAACTCATGCTCTGTTATCATGCTGATTTTTCAATTGATTTTTGACTGAACAGTACTTGTTGAAGCCCTCCAGAGCATCAAACACAGCCTTATGGTGCTATACATTGTAATACACGTGTTCTATTTTTCCCTTCATTGTCTTTACTTTGCTTCAGAAGAGTAGTCTGTGATGACGCCATGTTATTTTTTCCCCTTCTTTCTTTCCCATTTCTACCCTCAGAGAGTTTCTTAAAATTCTTACTGCTTTTTTGCTGGGGAGGAGGGTAGTAGGAGAGTCACTTTTTATTTTCACATGTGGAAATTTGTTTTTAATCTGGCCTTGAAAAATACTTTATATCAGCCGGGCGCGGCGGCTCAAGCCTGTAATCCCAGCACTTTGGGAGGCTGAGACAGGCAGATCACGAAGTCAGGAGATCGAGACCATCCTGGCTAACATGGTGAAACCCCATCTCTACTAAAACAAAAAACAAAAAAACTAGCTGGGCGAGGTGGCGGGCGCCTGTAGTCCCAGCTACTCGGGAGGCTGAGGCAGGAGAATGGCATGAACCCGGGAGGCGGAACTTGCAGTGAGCCGAGATTGCACCACTGCACTCCAGCCTGGGTGACAGAGCGAGACTCCGTCTCCAAAAAAAAAAAAAACAAAAAAACTTTATATCACAGCAAACAATAATATACACCACTTTTATATACCCAATTTATCCCTCGGTAGTCTTGAGTTATTCACTATCTTTCTGAGGACCAGCAAAAAAGCAACAATGGGGTTTCACTGAAATCTAGTTCCTCATTAAAATGAAAGTGAACCACTTTAGTATCCCTGCTATACAGCAGTAAGTTTCCTCAGCTTGCTGGAACGTGAGGTCTCGAGAAAAGAAATGAAAGAGATCTGGAGGGAATGTGTCCTTGCTTCTCTTCTGCCTGCCTTAGAAATTTGTACAGATGAAAATCCTGTTCTGATATTAACTTCTCTGTGCGTCTTCCTGATCTGCCCAGGTATGAGGCCACAGCTCCTTCTCTGCACTCCTGTGGCACTTTGTACCTCTGTTCTAACATCTTTCATGCTGCATCGTAATTCTTTGACTCCTGGTCTCTCTCTCTGTCTCTCCCTGCTTTTCCAAGGTACAGATGATCACTTCTTCAACTATCTGGCATTAGTATGTCCGTTTTTGAAGCGATAAACAAAATCTACAGATTTTTCTTTTTTTAAGATGTATAAATTGATCAAAACTTTGTGTGTATTGATTCACTGATGTGTGCCTGAACATAAATGAACTCTTTGGAACATATGGATACATTCCATCAAATTCCATTACATCTTTAAGAGATAAAAATTATTTTGTTTTACTGAACTTACGTTGTATTCATTACTGTCTTGAATATGTCGGTGGACCATCAGCTCAAACTTAGCATTATTTGGTTATAGATGGGTTCTTCAATTTTAGGTTTCCATTTGAAGTATTACTTTAAGATGGTACTTAAAATGGGACTTATTTGTCCTTTAATGTCTTATATTGTGTACATATGGTCAGAATTTGGAGATGCAATTTCATTATGTTATCTATACAAAATGTGTAGATGGATGTCTTTAAATGTAATGGTAAATCTAATAATGGAAAATTGCTTAGTGTGGCAAATAGTTCTCATGGACTCAGGATCCATTTTGCTAATAAATCTTGTTTAGGATAGGATTGACCTCAAGGAATTCATTGGTTGGTCTTCACACACAGGTAAAGGAGCCTGGAAGTATTTCTTGAATTTTTAGGCCCCACTTCCTGTTGTCGATTTTCTACACATGTCCTCCAGTTTTTCATAGTTTGCATTTGGGCAAATATAATTATTTTTGGTGATGCAAGCAAAACCTTATAGTGAGTTCTTTTTCATCTACATGGGATACTGTCTAGAATCTTGGACTATGAGTCAAGAGACCTGTGCTCAAAAGTCATGATTGCGTTGAAAAGGGCACAGACCTAGAAGACAGAGAGACATGAGTTCAAATCCCAGTTTTACTCAATATCTGCCAGATTCAGTCACTCCATCTGGAAAGTGGAGTGCTTAATATAATCTCACTTACATTGAGAGAGATTCCATGTGTTCAGCAAATAACATTGCCTGGAACCAGTAACTGTTGGTTCCTTTATTCCCCTCTCTCTTCCCTCTGTCCTATGCCAACATTAATTAGCTATATGACCTTGGCTGCGTCCTTTAATCTCTTTGGACTTTTACTCACCTGTAAAATAAGATTGAATTAGATGATCTTTTAAATCTAAGCTCCGGGAATCTAATGTTTCCATTCATGGGTCTTAATTTTTATTTGTACATTTTATCTTTTAACATAAAGGGAGGTCGCAAGCTTTTCATCAGGGGTATAACATGAACTTTTTAATTTTTTTGATTTATAATACACAGTGAAGTAGTATTTCTGTTTCTTGTTTTTGGTTGCCAGGAGAGCCTTTTTCTTCTCAGTTTGGCAAAAAAATAACTAGACATTAGAGTTTATTTTCTGAGGATAGTGGAATGCCACAATTCAGATATAGGACATCTAAGGCGGTAGTATTAATACTAATAGACTGTTCAGTCTGCTAAGTATGAGGCATGTTTTGTAAACACAGAGCAACTTCTCCATTCTCCATTATCTAATTAGAACTCTCTCAGTTGGAATTTTCTATACTTCACAAGTGGAACAATAAATGATCATCATTACAGAGGCTGAGGTTCTACCCACTCCTGAAATATGTTCCAAATCATTCCAGAAAAATATCTAAATAATTTTCAGGAGAATTTTATAGTACGATACATATTTAGGCAAGTTCTAATGATTTACTCTGTAAATTCATATAAAATATAGATAAATACCTTATCTTAGTCAATGAAATATTTGTTTAATCAAAACACTTATTCCTTAACCCTTCCAGCTAGAGACATGACTGTTGCCTTAAAACCAATCGTTCTTTTTTTATAAGTTTGAAGATTTACAAAAGTAGACTGGGAGTGTAAAATTTCATATTTCTTCTTCCAACTAACATTTGTAACAAATGCCATCCACTAAAATAAAACTTCCAAAATTTCCATGTACTAAATGTGAAAGATGAAAAAAAGTTGATAAATCATTGATTATTGGAAGCTTATGGACTCTACCTCATGGGTGTCCTTTTCTGACAGATTGCCACACACTGGGCCTGATGTGTAGATGCATACCACTCTCTGGAGTCAGGGAGCTCTCGCTCTCTCAAGACCTCTTCTAAGTGTAGGCTGTTTAAATTTAATGCACAAAGATGTTCATTGAGCAAGGCACCTTGGGAATAAAAATATGGAAATCACAAGGGTCCTTATCTTCAATGGCTTACCATCTCCCAAGATGTGCGTTTGTGCATGTGTGGGGGGAGTACCATGACACGCATGCAAATAATTCTTACCCATGGCAGGTACTCAGTTATAGGGGGAGCTTGTTGTAGATGAAATGGCAGTTTTGGAAGCAGGTGGATCTGAACATTCCTCTTTGTCCTGCCACTTCCAAGCAGCAATATTTCTGAATGTTTGTTTCTTCACCTGTAAAATGGGAATAATAACTGTCTCATAGGGCAGTTGTTAGGATTAAATTGACATTTGCTTTTAAAAAGTCTAGTGTGGTGACTAATAGTGGAGCCCCAAAATTATTCTGTTCATTGAACATTTATGGACCATTTAATTGTGTCAAGCACTGTCCTGGGTTCTAGGATATAAAGCAAACAAGATGTGATCTCTTTCCTCAGCAAGGTGATAGTATTTAGTAAGCAACTCAGAAGTGTAAATGAATAAGTACACATGCTTCTAATGTTGCATTTAACATATAGGTTGTAAGGTGTTTCAGAAGAGGGAGTGATTACTTCTGTCTGAAACATCTGTGGAAGGCTTCACAAAATTCGGAAGGTTTCAAAAGATTTCGATGGCCTTCAGTGAGTGTTTCCAAATGGACAAAGTAGGGAGGGTGCAGGGAGCAGATGAAACAGCCAGTGTGAAGGCACTTAAGTGTGATGCCATATACTGTGCATGGAGCAACAACTGGGGTTGATATTGCTGTTTGCATGAGAGAATGCATGGCGAAAAAAAAAAAGAGGCTGGAGAGGTACGTGGGGGCGTACATGAAGATTCTTTTTTACCACACTAAGAAGCTTATGCTTAATCCTGTAGAGCACTGTTTACCAAACTTTCCTGGTGATAAGCAGCTTCTCAGACACATATAAATACAGATTCCCTGGCACACCACAGACCACAGGAAATACAGAACCAGGACTTTCCAGTGGGAAGTGCTGGGAATCTGATTTTCCAGTCCATACCCCTGGGAAACCCTATTCTGGGATGTGAAGAACTCGTTTTAAAGAAGTTTAAGCAAAAGGAGTTTATGATTGGGGTTTACATTTTTACAAATAACTCTTGTAGAATGTGGAGAATACATTTGAGATAAAGAAGACTCCATATAGAATATGGATGAATAGTCTAGCAGATGGGTGAGGATTGAATGACAGTGGTGGCAGTAGAGTTGGAGGGGAGAGGACTGACATTACATGTGGGGAGAAAGGAAGAGGACAAAGTCCACACTAACAGGCAGGTCTCTCCCTGAGAGCAGGCACCATAGTGGAGGTAGTTTTCTCTTTCCCTGCCATGTGTTTGAAGTATGCATATCTACCAACCGGTAGAGAAGAAGAGGAAGAATATTTCATTTGCACATGCCAAGTTGTCGAAGTGGAAATGCTTGGTGCATGTTGGGTGAATAATGATACTTCTTGGGGCATAGAGCACTCACAGGCAATATAGCGTAGTGGTTAAAGGTATGGCCTCTCCTGTTGGCCTACATGCCTTTAAATCCTCAGATCTGGCCGGGCGCGGTGGCTCACACCTGTAATCCCAGCACTTTGGGAGGCCGAAGCGGGTGGATCACGAGGTCAGGAGATGCAGACCATCCTGGATAACACGGTGAAACCCCGTCTTTACTAAAAAAATACAAAAAATTAGCCGGGCGCGGTGGCGGGCGCCTGTAGTCCCAGCTACTCAGGAGGCTGAGGCAGGAGAATGGTGTGAACCTGGGAGGCGGAGCTTGCACTGAGCAGAGATTGTGCCGCTGCACTCCAGCCTGGGCGACAGAGTGAGACTCCGTCTCAAAATAAATAAATAAATAAATAAATAAATAAATAAAAATAAATAAATAAATCAATCCTCAGATCTGTCACTTTTCTTGGGCTAATCTCCCATCCTTCACTTTACATCTGTAAAAGGAGGGTAATAAATAATACCTAATCTAATAGATTTGGAGTGCAAAGTAGGGATTAAATGAGGTGATTTATGTAAAATGATAGTAATTTTATGCCTCATTGATAGTAACTCAATGTTATAAATATGTTTTATTTAGAAGTCACTTTCAAAATAATTGAAAACTGACCCCATGCAACAAACATCATGATGAAGAACTAAAAATGAAATCCCACATTTATCCCTGGAAAAGAGAAGTTCTGATTCACTGGAAAAGAGAAGTTCTGAATTGTAAAGCTAGAAAAGCATCTACCTGCTCTAAGCCTGGCCCCAAGCCCTAAGGCCGGACTTCTAGTTGGAAGCAGTTGTTTTCCTCTGAAGTCTGATTACACATTTCGGACACATGAGGTTCCCCTGGTGCTATAGTAATTGTTACATGACTTATTATCTTGTTTGACTGTAAGATTCTTGAGGACAGTTTCTATGTTTTAGGCATCTCCTCCCTCTTCTAGCCCCCATTGTGCTACAATAATATGGGAGGCCTTCAATCATAATTATTTTTTTTTGAAAGGAAGATTGGGTCCATATTGTGAAGGACGCTGAATAGCAGACTGGGGAGTTTGTGCTTGATTTGCTAGGTAATAGGGAGCTATTGAACAATTCTGAATGGGGGTAGTGACATAATTGCCTTCCTTTTGAATGCCAATGACAAATTCTCTACTATGTCCTCCATGGTCAAAATAGCAGACCCGTATGCTTCCCTGAAATACGGCCTGTTTGAAAGACTGGATATTCTTTTGAGGGAAGAAGCAAATTTCAAATAGCTCTTTAAGAAAAATAAAGCTTTGACATTCTCTCTAAAGTACTTTATGCACTTAAATTATTGTGATTCCTTAGATCCCATGTATGTGACACCATTCTAGAAACTTGTAGACAGGTCCCAAGGGCACATTTTTATAAAACTTTTTTAGCATTGTTGCAATTATTAACACCTAGGGATGACTTAACAGGATTGAGTAAATATATCTTCTTCAATATTTAGAAAACTGTGGTTCCAGGAATATTTAAATAGGCATTACTTTAAGTGAACAAACAAACAGAAACAAAAAAGAACTTTGTGGTTCAATAGATTGAAAGCTGGAGTAGAGCAGGGTATCCTCTACTATAGGAATGTTCAGATCCCCTAATTTGCTAATGTGCATTTCAAGTCTGCAAAGGGTAGAGAGACAGGGCTTTCCAGACTCATTTAACCGTTGAAACGCTTTTATGCATTATCTCTGGGGGCCAGTCTTTCTCAGAACACATTCTGGAAAGCACTGTCCAGGACCCTGCTTCTCTCATTGAAGTACGTTCGGATAGAGTTTAATTTCATAGGGAGTCTTCCTGCATCTTATTTTTAAGAGGTGGGTCAGCATGGGCTTAGGATCAATTTTCAATTGTAATTGTGTAAAAATAACTTCCTTTGTACTCAGAAGTCTCATGGACTTCAACTATACTTGTGCAGAATGTTCCATTAACCCAGCTCTCCATGTAGTTATTCTTCATTGTATGAATCAAACAATGTGCCTGGAATATCCCTTGAGTGTTTGATTAAAAGTAAGCACATTTGGTTACACCCTCTAAAATATATAAATGAGGATCCCAGCAGACTTTTACTCTTGGCATGAATGGTATTAACATCTAGCTTGATGTGTTTTTTTTTAAGTGGCCATTGAGTTGGAGGTTGGGTGGCAAATCCATGAAAGAGGAAGGAGGTGAGAAGACAACAGCCATTCCTCATTTGGAGTGGATGGCTTGGTTCTGCTTGCTGCAGGTGGTGAGCAATGGACTGGATATGCTGTCCACCCATGGGAAATTTTGGGGGAACAGAGGTGCAAAACCCCAGCCTGTCTACATCTCACCGTCCTAGATCTCTAGTTTAGCAAATATTAGAACTGGTTGCCACCGATGGGTGTTGCATCTACTGTCCATGTATTTTTCGCTGACCATCTTATTGTTAGAGGATCTCAGAAAGTATTTTTATCATGATCAGGGGCATTCAGGAGGCCCAGAATTGCAGTCCTTCTTGGTTATCAGGTGAGGCGAAACTCTTCTGCATTCATACATTCTACTCCTGAGTAATATGTGGTGGGATTGCCCACCTGTGTGTGTCAGAGGGACAGAGAATTAGGCTGTGTATACCTTGTCTCTCCAATTTTGAAATGAGCAAGAAGAGGCTCGTGGTACAATTAAGACTATTTTTGCAGTGTGATGAGAACAAGTTGATTTTGTCTTGTTTGTCAGTAGATTTTTCTGCAAGATTTTGAACCCTTTATAGCAGTTAGCTCAGAAAACTGCAATACCTCTAAAGAATGTTCTTCCTATTTTATACTTAGGAACATAGACATATTTGGAGAATCAGTGACCTTTAACATCATCAATCACCTTGAAAAACTGAGAGTAGAAACAGAATTTCTGTTCTTTATCCAACCAGACTGATGTTTCTACATGCATGCACTGCATATCCTAGCATAGTTATTAGCCACTAAATGGATGAGAGTTTTCCCTCTCTTTCTTGTTCTAAAAGGAATTCCAGTTGCTCATTTTCTGCCAGTATAAAATACGAGTTGCTTTCAGCTGGCAAAAAAGAAAAAAAAGAAATGGGGCCCTGGCTAAAGCAAAATTACAGCAAAAATAATGTGTCAAACTTTTTTAAAATTAGAGGGAAAAATTGGTACTTTTATACTTTGGTGTGTTATACTAAATATTGCGCGTTTAATGCAGAAACATCACAGACGCTTCCCTTTGAACATTGATAGGGACCTTAAAACCTGCTGCTTTGTAGGCAGATAATGAAAGTGGAAAATGAAGTTTATGGACATCTTCTTACCTTATGTAACATCTCAGCCCTAGAGACAGTAATCTCTGAAGCTGTGACTTAACTTTTTCATGTGCATGGTGATACCTCTTAAAAAACAAGATTTTACTTAAACCTGGCCTCCTTCTGGTCATGCTGTCTAGTAACATTTGCTTAGTTTTTATGCTACTCTTGCCAGTAGGAGGTAAGGAAAACAAGAATTGAAAAATCAATCTTGATTATGGAGGGCCACTCATCTATGGCTTATTTCGTAGGTCAGCTCTGTGTAGCACCCTCATAACTGGCACAGAGTGCTCGGTGCTTAGTTTGTAATAAATACACATTGGTTGAATAAATTGCTGCAATTTGATGATTGGTTAATAGTTAATAATTTGTGACAACTTAGAATTTGTTAGCATTGACATAGGGTTTAGTTCCTCATTAGGGATGTTAGCACTCCCAAAATTTGTTGAGTTTGTCAAAGCGTCAGTCACCAAATCTGTGATAAGTAGAATCGAGTAGTCATAGGTACGAGAAAGCAGGATACAAAGTCATGTCTTGAGAGTCCTCCAACTCCTGCAAACTTAAGGGAAGTGATTCCACACTTTATAGAGAGATTATAATTCAAAACTCAAACGCTCATAACTTTGTTCTTAAGAGCATGAAATTTGGAGTTAGACCTAAGTCTGAATTCTGACTCCCACATGCAATGTGACCTCTGGTGACTGATTTAACTCGTCTAAGCCTAAATTTCCTCATTTCTAAAATGGAGCTAACTGTATCTATCTCATGGAAATGGTGTGAGAATGAAATTAGATAATATATTTGAAGATCTATGTGCTGGGTTGGGCATCTGTAATACAATATGCTCCATAAATGGGAATAATAATAATAGCAATTAAGTGATAATAATATGCATATGACCACAGCTTTATTAGTTTTGGTTCCATAGCTTGAACTTTAAGCCACATCACTTATCACTTTCTATAAATTTCTATTTCAGGATACAGTATAATATGATTTCCTAAAACAAGAGAACAATAGCTCAAGACACTTTGTTTCTCTATTTTCTTCTGTTTTTTTGTTTGTTTGTTTTATAACAGAGGCATACAAACATGGGCAGGGTTTGTAGGAGAAGGAGTCTCAGGAGAGGGCTACAAATTTGGGAGAAGTATGAGGTCAAAATTCTCAGTTTCCTGTGTACCATGATTTGGCACTCAGTCAAATGCTGTCCCATTATAATTTTTTTTTTTTTCTGGAAATTTCTGATTTCTGTTTTCTGCCTAAAGACCAGAAGAAAGTGAGCTCAGCAGACCAGAGTCTGA
This sequence comes from Mandrillus leucophaeus, assembly GCF_000951045.1. Taxonomy (NCBI): domain Eukaryota; kingdom Metazoa; phylum Chordata; class Mammalia; order Primates; family Cercopithecidae; genus Mandrillus; species Mandrillus leucophaeus. The sequence continues at coordinate 2,702,690 of NW_012104443.1, read as the reverse complement.
ATGTGGGCCTTCTAGTTAGCCCCAGCTCAGTTGGAGGTGTGACATGGGGCAGCTTTAGGAGGCCTGAAGGTTATGGGCTCAGACATCAGGGTGGGAGAGCCTGGACAAGGTTCTACTCTTTACTACCTGTAAACTAGGCTTTTACCTGGTAAAGGAATTTAGTGGAAGGCATAAGGTGATAATGTATACCTGGCACATTATAACCATCTGTTAAAAGTTAGTTGCTGCAGTCTGGATAATGTGGTAAAACCCTGTCTCTACAAAAAATACAAAAATTAGCTAGACATGATGGCGCATGCTTGTAATCACAGCTACTTGGGAGGCTGAGACAGGATTGCTTGATCCCAGGAGCCGGAGGTTGCAGTGAGCCAAGATCATGCCACTGCACTCTAGACTGGGTGACAGAGTGACACCCTGTCTCAAACAAGGAAAAAAAAAAAAAGTTAGTTGCTGGCTGGGCATGGTGACTCATCTAATCCCAGAACTTTGGGAGGCCAAGGCAGGTGGATCACTTAAAGCCAAGTATTCGAGACTAGGCTGGGCAACAAAGCAAGACCCCATCTCTACAAAAAAACAAAAAAGTTAGCTGGGCACAATGGCATGCACCTATAGTCCCAGCTCCTTAGGAGACTGAGGCAGGAGGGTCCCTTGATCAGTCAGGAGTTTGAGGTTGCTGTGAGCTATGATCACACCACTGCACTCCAGCCCGGGCAACAGAGTGAGACTATATCTCTACAAAAAATACAGTTAGTTGCTGTTAATATTATCATTATCTCTTTAAGCGCTCATGGACTCACATTTCTGTGTGATGAGGATGTTAGGGGATTTCTAAGTTTCCTCCAACTCTAACATGCTGTATCTATTAATTCTCAAATGATATTATTTAAAACTTGAGTTATGTCTGCAAAGGAATACTGTATATTTAGTTTTACATTCCTTAATGTAGGTTTCTAATGCATTTTTGCATAAATTTTTGTTTGATTCCCCCAGAATCTTTCAGATTTATCCCCATTTTCCAGATGAAGTGGCCTGGCCTTGGAGAGGGTCAGTTACTTGACTGTCATTATAGAAAGAGGAAGCAGAAGAATGAAGACAAGGCCATTTAAAATTTTCATGTTCTTTACCTTTTGCGTAAAACGTATTCAGTTCACAAATGATGTAAAATTTAATTAAGGCAAGTGACTGTCCTGAGAAAGTCATTAAAACCCTCATGTCATTTCTCTAATCAAAAGGCTGCCACCCTTCTATTATTTCTTTATTACAACCCTTTATTTTTATTTCTTCAAGTTAAACTGGAGCCTGAGCCATTGTAAGCCTCTTGCTAGTGATTTTTTAAATCAGTGATTTACACTTTGAAAAACCAATTTAAAAAAAAAATTTCCAATTTACGTTGGTTAGATCCATAGGGTCACTTTGATTAGAAAAGAGAGCCGTTAGAAATTAAACTGGCAATTCTAAAGCTTTAGTTATCTTCTCCGTGTTCTTAGAAATGGCAAAGAATACTGTACTGAATAAGGTGCTGAAGGCGGAGATAATGAGACTGCTTTTCTTGTGGGACTTTCCAAAACTCCTATGTCAGAGTCCTCAACTTACATATAAGTAAAAATGCTTATTTGTGTTTTAGCATTTGCTCTTTGCATCAAACATCCACTGACTTTGGGAATAGTAAGATCTGCTACCCCAAGAAAGTCTACCAATTCCATTACTAACACATCCAACTGGATCAAAACACTGAAGAGTTAGTGAATATTTTATATCGTGGGTTTTTAAAAGATACTTTTGTGTGAATAAAAAAGGACTTTCTCAAAGCTGCCCATTTCAATTTTCTTTTTAATTTGCTCGCCAACACCACTTCATCACCTCTGCAGCCTACCAGAAGTGCCCTCTAGATGGGCTTTAAAAATGAAGCGAAGGTGATTTCTTTTTTGTTATAAATTGGCTTAGCATCTTGTTTTTATCTGGCTTGAAATATTGAAGCAGTAAAATAAAACCACACTCTTTAATTGAAAGGTGCTTCTGCAATATTCAAACCACAGTGTCAGTCGCACGTGTTGTTCAAATTCTTCAGAGCTCTGGAATTACTTAAAGGTATCCTCAGTATTCTGAGGGAGTTATTTTCTGCCCGACTACAAAATAAAAAGGAGCTAATCAGGGCTCTTTCTCATCTCTTTGGCAGTATTTTTCCTCTAAAGAATTTCTTGACACTCTCTTTAGTTCTTGACTTCCAGGGTTGTCCCTGACAAATCTCCAGAGATGTATCCCAGTGCCTATAGTAGTGTCAAAAGCATGAAGCCACATGTCTAGATGCTGTGACCTTACGTTTGATTGCCAGCAGTTCACTGTATAAAGTGCTTAAACTGCCACCTACCTAAGGGCTTCCAGAATTTACATTATGCCCTTTTGAAAGGGCATAGTTTGAATTGAGACTATGTAAGTACTTCTAATCTCTAGTTGACCTGATCTTGAAAACTTCTGAGAAATATTCCATCATGAGTGATCACAGGAATGAGAATGATATTACGGCATAATTTCAAAATCATGTAGTATCCTATGTTCAAAGTTTTCTGTGCTAAAGATCTAAAAAGCACATTTTGAAAATGTCGAGTTATTTTTGGCTCAACATTTCAGTGGGAATTAGTTGCCTAAGAAATGATACCGGGCAATAGATAATTTATTCCCTCTTTAGAAATGTTGTAGTTGTTTGTTGATTTTTACTCACTGGGTTGGGTTTGTGGTTTAAAGAGAAGTTAATCCTGACTTTCTTAAAACCTATAGAGTTTCAGGATTTCTTAAAGACAATGGCTTTTGATACTCCAATCCAATCCATTTTCCCATGCGTAAGTGTTCTTGTAACCTTCTTTTGCTCAAGTTCTAGGACAATGCCGATGGTGTCTACATAGTTAAAATTAATTTGAAAGTTGACTAATTATTCAATTATTTTGACTAATGAAAATCAAAAATAGTACTTCATTTTGCATAGCAGTAAGAAATTAGCCTAAATTTAACTAATCAATTCACTTTGCCTGTGTAAATATGTTTTATTGTATTGTTTTCTGTAAGGATTGCTAATATTATTCATAATGTCCTTTATTTTAAACTTTTATAAATGATATAGTTTTCTGTTTACAATTGGGGACATATGTAGTACTACCTATTTGTGTTGTAAATATGTTTTTATGTAAATATACAAAAGAAAAATAGAGATTTCTTATCAGCATTATATACTAATGTAGTATCTGCATTGGTAGTTTGTTTTCTGTCCTGAAAATAAGTGGATATGTACAAAGACATCTTTAGTTTCCTAGTTTTCTGTTTATTTGATATATTGTATGGAGACGCAAATGAGGTATTTTCTCTCTTTTGATATCTTAAGTTTTAATATGTGTTATTTTATTTTGGTTGAGATAACGTGTAAGTTATCACTGGACCTTAAGTTCTATTTAGTTTTTGCTTTTACAGACTAAATGCTGTCTTCGCATATCACTACCTGACCCACCATAAAATTCTTCTGATCAAGTTTTTCATATATGGGACAAAAAAAAAATCGTTTTGTTTCAAATCTTGACCGTTTGAGCCTAAGAACTATTTGACGCAAGCAAGAATTTCAATACAGATCTTGCAGCTTAACACGCATTGGTGAAGAAATATTTTCTCTTTATATTAATTCATTTTTCACGGCTTCTTTATAGTGCCATATGCTATTAGGAAGGAGAAAACTAATGTGATATGTGAACTAATTTCTTGTTTAAAAATTTTAAAGAGTGCTCTCTGGAATTCAGTCATGATCTTTCCAGATACTAGCTTTATCGTAATCTGAGACTCATTTCTATTTGATTATTACCATTGATGGACAGAAAAAAGTGCTAGATCAAGGAAAAGTACCTATGATATATATACCCAAATATGGCAGCAATAGCAAGATTAGCATCATTATTATAGCTAATGCTTGACAGCTACTCTATGCCCGATATTGTGCTATACACTTAGTACAATTTAATCCTCATAACCTTGTGTGGGTTTTTCAGTTGGGAAAACTGAGGCTTAGAGAGACTAGGAAACTTCTCTTTACCTGGAATATCTAGAAAGTGGTGGGACTAAGATTCTAAATCAGGTCTATCGGCCGGGCACGGTGGCTCAAGCCTGTAATCCCAGCACTTTGGGAGGCCGAGACGGGCGGATCACGAGGTCAGGAGATCGAGACCATCCTGGCTAACCCGGTGAAACCCCGTCTCTACTAAAAAATACAAAAATCTAGCCAGGCGAGGTGGCCGGGTGCCTGTAGTCCCAGCTACTCGGGAGGCTGAGACAGGAGAACGGCGTAAACCCGGGAGACGGAGCTTGCAGTGAGCCGAGATTCAGCCACTGCACTCCAGCCTGGGCTACAGAGCGAGACTCCGTCTCAAAAAAATAAATAAATAAATAAATAATAAATAAATAAATCAATCAGGCCTATCTAACCCCCAAATCCAGACACTTAAGCAGGGTACCACACCCTGTCTGCAAGAAAAGTTGTCAAATGATGTCGGATACCTAGCAGTCCTGCACGGTAGTGCACGCCAGTCATCCCATCTGCTTGGGAGGCTGAGGCAGGAAAATCACTTGAGTCTGGAAGTTTGAGTCTAGCCTGGGCAACATAGCGAGACCTTGTCTCTAAAAGAAAAAAAAAATGCTCTCAGATACCTGTTGTCAGACCTAAAATACAGGCTAGAGATGTTCCCTCCCATTCTGAAAGCTTCAGGTAGGTTTTGGTATTTCCTGGACATTTCAGTAAAGTTTTTTTGACGCTTTGAAGGTCATAATGGTAATGGAGATCAGCTCTTTTCTAAAAATCTACCCTATAGGTGTTGATTTGGTGACAGGCTTGTAATGTCATATATGGTTTTAGAAAATTACTGATAGTTTGGAATTGCCATACTGAAGAGACATCTTACCCCATCCCTGAGGCATAGAGCCCTTCAACATTTCTCTGATATCATTTCAAGTATCAAGCCAACAAAGTTTTCTAAGCTACTGATCTTGATGAACAGGATGATGATTAAGGCACAGAAATCACTGGTTTCCAATTTTTAAAAATACATTCCAAAAACTTATGGCGTATAACAGAATTCAACAGAAGAAGGTAAATTTGGTTAAATTCTTCAGGGGTCCTTATATGTAAATTTTATGCCATATAGTTGCCCTCACTAGGATAAAATTAGAATTTGTGAAGGATCTGATTGGAATTTCTCCTGGGAAGTTGTAGAGGATGAGCATGGATGTTTGTTTTGATTTAAATACTGGCCTGTTCAATCTCCATGATCCTAGGACAAGATCATTGACAAAGGAAGAAGACAGTAAAGTTGTATGTTTCCGTCTTCTTTGTGAAAGACCTCCCCTTCTGCCTCTTTGACTACATCCTTGGAGTACACCATCCCTTCTGTGGCCTTATATTTTTGCAACTAAAACTTGATTGATTTCTACTGTTTGTTACAAGTTTTGACATAGAAGGAGGGGCATTCACAAGTGATTTTCTTGGCCTACTTTAGCAATCCTTCTTGTTCTCTAAGAAAACAAGTCAGAATCTGTCACACTGTAATGATACTTAGGCCCCTGCTGTTCCTAGGCTGGGCATTGAAATTATGCCAAGGGAATCAGTAAGAGGGAGGACTAGATTGTCAAGTCAGTACCACATGCAAAGTATATTAGCCTGGAGATCAGAGAGCAGTGAGTCATGGGTCACACTGCCTTACCCTGGGCACCTGAATCTGCGGAAAGTTCTCGAGTCTTTTATTATAACTTGTTGCTCCTGAGGCAGCGTGAAAACCTTTAGTAGGCTTCCGAGCTGATGACTGACACTGGAGTGTCAGGAGCTCCAAGTTCTGGTCTAGCTATAATTTCCCCTAAGAAATTTACTTGAAGAAATAAAACATTTTATTTTGAAATTTTAAAATTATATTAATTTTTAAAATATCCTGTCTGCTTTTTTCAAGCAGTTTTAAGGTTTTTTGAAAAGTTCTTTTAAGGTGTTTTATGGCTGCCATTTTATTGATAGGAAGATATCCAGATTTTGAAAGTTAAGAGGAAAGGCTATACTTTTGAAAAGGGTTTCAGAAAAACTGGTTTGGTGACTGTAAATCTTAGTTTCTACAACCATCTCCCCAAAAGTCCAGAATTCCTGCCTCCTTGTATAATTTATTTCAAGAGATAATTTTGTCATTTCAGATTTTTTGAAGTGTTAAATGCAAGTATTGAAAGATTTGATGCTAGCTCAAGCCCCTAATGAATGACTTAACAAGGTAGACATGGTAACCAGCTACTTCTGAAGATGTTCTTAATGTGTAAATTGTTAGTGTGGCCACCTCTGCAACTACAAACCCTCATCTTAGTAGTCTGGTAGTTTTACCCTAGAGACCTGTATGTTAAAGATATTTTATAAATACGAGTGCAGTCATTGTTTTGTGTAGTATTTTACGGATTATAGAAACTAGTCTATTTCCTGGGTGAAATGTAATTAGCTATCTCTGCCCTTAAACACTTCTGCCAGCCTCTATGACCTTCTCTTAGGGCACCTGGTCTATTACAGTACTCTAACATGACGCCTTTCAAGAAGGTGTCCCAATCCCTTTAACCCCCATCTTCCATCTGTTTGACCCCTTCTTCATTGCCACACTTAGAAGAATATTTGTGTGCATCCAGTGAGAAGGTTTATTTTGACTTTATAGATGGAATATCTAGAGCTGGAGTCCTATATTCAAGTAAGGTAATACCACAGGATGAAAAATGCAGGCTTGGGTAGTCACACCCCTGTGAGGATCAGATTGCAAATCTGTACAGGACCTAACCATGCCTATTTAAAATTACTAACTGCATCAATATTCTTCATAGAGAGTTCTTAACTTTTTGGTTAATTTCTTTCCTCGATTGATAAGGCTGCCAAGTGTGTGATACCCTCAAAGTAGATGATAATTAAATTCATACCACTTCATTATTAGACACCTATTTTCCTTTCCAGATTCCCTTGGCAGATAAAACATGATTCCAGCCCACAAGTTCTTATTTTTAGGGCCATTCTCTACAATTGTTAGAATTGCACTGAATCCCTGCACTCTGTAGCTGATGCCAAATGCCAAGCATCAGATTCACAGTAACAGAAATGGTGATGAGCTTAGAATCATTATGAGATCATAAACATGTTTTTTATTTACCTTGTTTAGCTGGATCCCACCCAGTCTTCTTTGAAAAGTTCAGAAACCAATTTCTTCCCTCATGTAGTTTTTTTTTTTTTTTTTCTTTTTGAGTCTGTGTCATAATTTTTTATTCCTAACTTACCTTCCAGACACCCCAGGAAAAGTAGAGAGCACATGTTCAGGGGTTACAGATACTAAACTGGCAAATATGGCACACGGTTACTTCCTGGAACTGAAGTGTCAACGTAGAATATGTGCTTAATTGAACACTCCATAACACGGTTTGTAGAACACTGAAATACCTACCCTAAGGAAAGTGTATGGAACCAGAGTCCTTAAAGTTTATAGATTATACTAAACAAAACTATATACGTTCTTAAGAATATGTATCTTTGTCAGTTCCTGTTAATCCAACGTAGCTAAAAGACTTTATGTCAAAGCCCAAAAATGAATTTTGAAAAGTGTACCTCTTAGAGAGTTTGCTCATGCCGATAATCCCAGTGCTTTGGGAGGCTGCGATGGGAGAATCACTTGACGCCAGGAGTTCAAGACTAGTCTGGGCAACATGGCAAGACCCCCAGCTCTACAAAATATTTAAAAATTAGTCAGGCCTGGTGGCATGCACCTATAGCCTTAGTTACTTGGGAAGATCACTTGAGGCCCTTATCATAGCTCATGGATGCTGTAGTGAGCTATGATCATGCCACTGCACTCCAGCCTGTGTACAGCAAGACCCTGTTTCTAAAAAAAATTTTTTTTTTTTGAGACAGACTCTCGTTCTGTCACCCAGGCTGCAGTGCAGTGGCATGATCTCAGCAAACTGCAACCACTGCTTCCCAGGCTCAAGCGATTCTCATGCCTCAGCCTCCTGAGTAGCTGGGACTACAGGCATGTGCCACCACACCCAGCTAATTTATGTTTGTATTTTTGATAGAGATGGAGTTTCATTGTGTTGACCAGGCCATCACACCTGGCCTAAAAGTACTTTTTTTAATTAAAAAAAAAAAGAAGAAGAAGAAGAAGACAGTACACTTAGGAAAATTTTATTTATCTGCAAGCCTCAGTATCCTAAAGACATGTAATAACTTGGATCCTATTTCTGAGGATATTTAATTAAGCTTTTTTGAATAAACAAATGCACGTAATGCTTAGCTTTACAGAAATTATCAGTGTCCTTAGTTTCTATTGCTTAGTACTAGGCCAAATAATTGAAAGAGCCTCTAATTCTTTTTCTCCCATATGTAACATGTCAGCCATGACTATTTTACTTTACTCTTAAATATATAATTTATAAATAGAAGCAATGTTGATAGACTCGTTTGACTCCCTTCTAGAAATAAATGACTCATTCTGGATTGCATGTGAGAGCTTCAAGCTGCTCTGAGTAACAATCCACGACAATGAGAAAATTGTTGTGTTATTCATCTGGGCAGCAGGAAATTAAAAAAATAAAAAAGCAGTCTGCTCCCCTAGTAACCGGGACCTTTTGCATGTTACAGATCACTGAGGGCAAACTTTGCATCAGTTCTGGGCACTGGGCGAATAAACTTATCTCCTCGTTTTTGTTTTTGTACCTTGTCATACACTATGTACATTGTTGGTCATTTAAATACAACTGAATATATGCCTTAATCAAAAAAAAGTTACCTTAATTTTTTAATGATTCCTACAGAATTCTTTTAGATTTTTTTTTTCTATTTGTAATTTTGTATTTATTCAAAATATGTATGTTTGCTTTAGAAATGGGGTTTTCCTTTTGAAAGAAATCCCCTGGAAAAGGGTCACCTCTGTTTTCTTTGGAAATGCAGGAAATCAACATGTCCTCTAGCAGTTATTTTTCCTCATAATATGCCCAGTAAAAGTGGTGGAATCTTGACCCAAGTGATCTGTGGAGCCTTTGCTGATGAATTTGGTGCCCACTGCTGTCCTCATTGTTTTGAAATTAAAGAGACAAGTGGTGATAGAAAGAGGAAAACCCATTTTTAATGCAGAAATCATTTAGACCTGCAAAGTTTGTTGCCCAATGAGGAAAGAGCTGCACAGTGGTGCAGCATAGATCACATGATACAACCTTTTGACAACTGAGTGTCTGCTGGAGACGTCTGTGAGAGATGACCTTTTGACCTAGGAAGGAATGCTGTGAAGGTGGGAACGTACTCCCAGCCCTGGCCCAGGAGAGAACATGGAAAACAGCCCCAGCTTCTCTGCTCACAGGATCTAGCTTGGTTTTCGCTTTGACTGTCGTGTCAGATGAGAAAAACTCGAGAGGGTTTCCTAAAATTATTCCAGACCTTTACTATTACTCCCACCCTGTGTAACAGAGTGAAAAGTAATGTGAGTTTTCCTATAAATGTATGTTGCAAGTGACTGGAGAAATCAGTTGTTCTCCCCACCAGCTCGTGGGCTAGAACCCACGTCTTGACCTGTTTTCAGGCAGGGAATTAAGCCCATGCACGTTTCCTTTAGGGGCCTTAGGTGGATGTGGGGGGAGTAGGGAGAGGAGAATGAGTCCATTGCTGTAAAAGCGTTCCCAGTAGCGATGATCTTCGTAGGAACAAAAATCCATTGTGCAGGGCTGTAACCTGAGAAACTTTCTGTTATCGTGCTTGTTTTACTCACCAACATTGATCCCTGGTACATGTGACCCTTTGAAAAGGAGCACCATGTTGGTGATTCCTCTTATTACTAAACACCATTGTGTATAATGGCCATTTATATATGGTTACACTCCACGCCCGTGTGGTTAATAGGCGTTCTGTAACTCTCTGATGCCACCTGACCAGCACAGGATACAAGTCTTGGTCTCTTGATTACTCTCTTTGCCCTGTCCTCTGTCATTCCATGATGTTCCCTATGAAAGCAAAATAGAGAGCTTAACATTGCTGAAAATAGGGTAGCACAAATTCAACCGGGGGGGGGAAAAAGACAAAAAAGCCTGGTAAAGCCTTGAAAAAAATAGGTTACCTCATTTATTTATTTATTTTTTTCAGTTCCACAATATGTCTGCATGCTTTAGCACTGATTTCTCAGCTAGTTGGGTCCCAGGAGGCCCCACTGAGCCCTGTACTGCTCAGGGAGTTGCAGCTTTATAAAATGGGGGAAAAATGTAGTTTGTATGAATTGTTCTTTACCTTGGTTTGGGTTCAGAATGGCAGCTGCACTCCGACTTTGTGTGTGACAGCACAAAGGCCAGCAAAACTGAAAAGCAAGTCAGCAAGTAGAGAGACAAAAGCAACGATCAGCTAATACAGCTCCACATGGCCTGACTAATTTATGAGAAAAAAACTGTTCTGTTCATTGGATCAGCACTCTGAGGAGGCAGGTGGAATTGTAGGAAGTTTTCATTGACTCTCCCGAGCAACTAAGGACGCCACGAGAGATTCTTCTCAGTTTGAACTTTATCAGGGTCTACGCTTAATCAATAGAGTATTGGAAAAAGAATTAATTACTAAAGCAGAATAAAACAGCTGCATTTTAAACTAAGGATCCATCAATTCAGTAATCTTTCAGTTACAGGCTAGGTGCCGTGAGGATTTGACTCCATGTAATGAGGAACCCGGGGAGTTTCCTCATGAACAGGCTGGGAATTCACATTAGCCTGTTTCAGCTATTTGTCATTAGTACACCGCGTTTCTCCTCTCCTGCATTACAATTTGTGTCTTATGTACTGTGGAACCCACGAAATTCCCACATTCATGGGAGGGAGGGCCTTAAGGCGGAAATCATTGTCACCCTGAGAAAGAGTCTTTAACCTAGCTCGGCCTCTTTATTCTGGAAGCTGCCGCGGGAGCGGTTCGGAGCTGGACCCTGCTCCATTGTGCCCAGGGTGGGGGTCAGGGCCCCCGCCTGTTGAAGACACACTGGTTTGAACCCAGCCTGGAAATGTTTCATCTATAATTTCCATAATGGTGGATTTCAAGGAGGGCTGAGGAGGGTTATGGGAGATGAATTAGGTTTTTAGTGAGCTCATTAGGAAGCCAAACAGAGTTGAGACACAAGGCGGTGAGCGGGACTGTAATCAGTTCTGCTCGCTTTGTTCCCTGCCTTCGGGACATGTTTCGAAAACTTTCTGGCGGGGGCTGCGGAGCCGGTGCTCAGGCGAAGCTGCCGTCCTGGTGGCTGACTTGTTGATTTGTAAACCTCTTAATTCATTTTTTTTGTTCAATTTAATCTTTTCTTTCTGAAGGAAAATTAGTTGAATGTTAGCCCTCTTTGCACTATTCACCTCTTAAATTATGCTCATTTTGAAGAGCTTGTTATGCCTGAATAAACATGAAATGACTTGGCATTTTCCCATCAGAGGCACACCCATTTTAACACCATGTATTTACCATTCCTGGAAATGTCTCATTAACTTCTGAAAATCTGCGAGCATGATATTTTGGGCTACTGTAACACACCTCTTGGCAGTCACAGAAGGCAGTTTGGTTAATGCCTCATAATATCCATTTTTATTCTCAACATGAAGAAAGACTCTCTATAGAAAATTGATGCAGTTTGCTCTGCTAATTTTCATGCTCATTCCAATTAATTTAACATGACCCAGATTTTCTTCCTCGGGCTCATCCTGACTAATTAGTAAAGCAACACCTAGAACAAGTTATGTTTAATAACATTGAGGAACACTAGTTGTGAGTGATTTTGATGCTAATAAAGATATTCACTGATGGGACAGATATTTTATGTCAATTATGGTATGTAATTTAGAAGTCCCAATGTGCTGCTTGGAGTATGGAAAGGCTAGCAAATCACTACGGGAGATAATAGTGTTTTTAAGACTTCCGCAGCACCTAAATAACCACTGGGACCAATTACTTTATTTTTTGTGGTAGAACTAGCAGGATTGTTAACTGATTCCATGGTAATGAAAGGGGTGGAGCTGTTGCATTACAAACCTGACCCATATTCACCAGGGCCGAGCTTTCAGTACTTAGTGAACCTTAGCGAGAAAAGAAAAGCAATCAGGGGCATCAGAAAGCAGCATTTGTTCAAGGAGAAGGAGTGGTTTCTCCACCTCTGTGGTTGGCGTTCTTTTATCACATTTTTGTCAGTGAGATGAATCAATCTTACTGCATACAGCAGGGTTGAAGGTGGTGGTGGCTGTGGCAGTGGTGGAAGGTTTCCAAAGTCGAGTAATGTTGTTTAATGTTGAGAGCTCTCCACATTCTCATGAGGAAAACAGTTGAAAGTGAGGCTTTAGGAAGTGGGGGGAAAAAAACCACACACACAGGGAAGAATTATATTTATTACATTTTTAACAAGTATCTCATCAGTGCCTATGATGTGCTAGGCACCGTTCTATGTGCTAGGAGTGAGGAGAGATGGGAAAAACCCGGTGCCTGTCCCCAGGATGCTTCCGTTCATAGTCAATGTAAATTTCCTATTGTCTTAAGTTGATCGTCCTCAAAATCTTGGCATGAATTACTCAATAGGGTATGGAAATGTTATGAAGTTTTATAGGAGAATGGGAAATTCCGGACTGATGGACTCTGAAGTCTCAGAGATGGCCATCACAGGATGCAGTCAATTGATGTGAACCCTGTTTCTGCCACTGTTACCTGTAAGACCTTGGGCAAAGTGGTCCACATCTCTAAGCTTTAGTTTGTTCATGTGGAAGATGTCAACCCTCATAGAATGATGAGAATTAAACAAAGGAATTCATATAAAGTGTTTAGCAGAGTGTCTGAAATAGAGTAAGTGCTCAATAAATATTATTTTGTATTAATGCTGTCGTTATTGTAGAAAACACTTAGAGTGAAAATTTCTCCAGGGGCATATAATAGAATGTAAGCTAATCATTTCTCAATGCTAATTACTGTTGTTGAAATTTGAAATTAGAATTGACAGGAATACTTCCTTTTTCTAAATATCACCAACAGGCTTCTTTCTACATCCGTCTTTAAAAACACACAAAGTTATGCTGGGCACGGTGGCTCAGCCTATAATCTTAGCACTTTGAGGCTGAGACAGGAGGATCACTTGAGCTCACAAGTTGGAGACAAGCCTGGGCAACATAGGGAGATGCCATCGCTACAGAAACGTTTTAAAAATCAGCTGGATGTGGTGGCACATGCTTATAGTACCAGTTATTCAGGGGGCTGAGGTGGGAGGATCGCTTGAGCCTGGGAAGTTGAGGCTGTGGGGAGCTGTGATCATTCCACTGCAGTCCAGCCTGGGCAACAGAGACCCTGTCTCAAAAAACAAAACAAAACAAAAAACAGTTAAAAACATGCAGTCTGCCCACCTCCTGATTTTTCATTGGCAAGTTTTCTACGTGTAAAATCAGTGACCTCTCATAGGTCGGGGCTTCCATTCTTAGAATTTATTTCTACTTTATCTTTTTCGTCTGGTCAATATGGAAAGAGAATATAATTGAAGGAGTTTGTGGGAGTGAGGCTAGACATAAAAAACAAGCAAATTGAAAAACAGAAAAAGCAAAAGGAAAGCCTTATTACAATTGCTGGTAAAGCTGGAAATAACGCTTTATGGAATTGCCATTTTGGTAGATCAAAAATGGTCAAATGTTAGTGATTTCAGCTGGTTCAGCCTAATACTATCCTACACCATAAGTAATGGAAAGTGCTACAAGCAAGGCAAGACGTTAGGAAAACATTAACCTCACTTGCTTTATCTGTTAAATGGGGACAATAGTCTATGCCCCTGTACTTGGTTGTGGTAATCCATAATTGAAAAGAATTGAGAGCTGAAAAATTATTATATAGATATGAGGTATTTTTATCCAAGATGACATGTTTCAAAGTTTAGAATGTGAGTCTCACAATAACTAGTCCACTAGTCATCTTCCTATTATGTCTTGTGGTTGATGTGTAGAGGATATCAACTTCATCTCCCACCAGAATAATATGTCAACTACAGAAAAACTAGATATCTTAGTGGAACTTCTATAGATTTTAAAATATATTTTCAAAATGAAAAAGTTCTCTAGGTTATATAGTTGTTTTCACATGTTTGGTCATTTAAATAATATAACACTTTTGGGAACTCCAAATTTGCTTTGGAATCTTTGAACCTTCACACACAGTATGACTCACAATATAAATAGTTGAGGAAGTCATTACCAACTTTAGTAGATGTGCATGAGGTAAATCGGACAGTTATGTTTTAACTGTGCCAAGACCCTCTGTTAGGAAGAGTTTTACAGCCATGAAGTGAAGTTGGCCCCTCTCCAGTGATTACTGACTGGTGGTAGAAATTGTGTTCTACTGGGTCAGCGATGAATTCCTCACTCAAATGGTGTCGAGTCAGCCAGTTTTTAATTTGTTATCTTCTCAAGAGTGCATTCGCCGACTTTATCACTGAGAAGAATGACTCCCTAGCCTAGTGTGATCGAGATCCGGAAATTTGCTGTATCAGCATATTAAGGTTGGACTGCTATTTGATTGGTAGCTCTTAGATCTGATCTTACAGCAAAGACGTTACTTCTGTCATAGGCTGGTTTACCACAGGTATATGAATAAACCTACTGAGAAAGCAAACCCCTTCCTTTCTTTCCTGGGAAAAGGTTGAACAACTTTTCCTCTCAAACAAAAACCTTTACAGTTCCTGTTGTATTAGCTAACAGGGTCTGAATAAAGCCATACTGGTGCCCTTCGGGTTGTCTTTCTTCATGACAGAGAATGGGGATATGTTGTGGCAAACTAATGATTACAAGGCTTTCAGCTCCTCACCTTTCTAGGAGAAAAAGATGGATGGCAATCAGGTATGAAAATGTTTCCCACTTAGTAGTAGCACACCTGACCCTTTGCTTTTGTGCCGTTTGAGATATGAGTTGTGGAAGAATAAGGAAGACATTTGTATAAAGCAAATGTATTTTTCAACCAGTGGTGACTCTCTTTTCATTTTTCTTATGTGAATGGGAAAGAAGGAAGGAAAAAGAGAATGAAATGGAAGTAACCTTTATTGATTATCTAATATGTGCCAAATGTCACACATCTCAAAAGTCAGATGGATCACTTGACCATAATTGGCCAATAGGAAGTGACTACTTATCCAGGTTCAAAGCCTTAAGGCATTGTTTGCCCTGCCTCTCATCCACCCTTTAAAAATATGAATTCCATTTCTGTATGGGAATAGAGTCTGTGTGGTGAGTAGAGAGCATGAACTTGAGTTCAGGATTTAGAATTCAAGACCCAGCTGCATTATCAACTAGCCACATGACTTTAGGCGAGTTTCTTAACCTGTCCAGCTTCAGTTTCTGCTTATATTCAATAGGCATTACAATACCAAACTCTGAACTGTCCTGTGGTTGAGATAAAGCCTGCCGAAACTGGCATGTAGTAGACGCTCCACAGATGTTACTTCTGTTTCATCTTTACGTGGTGGATTCAGGGGTTTATCTGAAGGCATGGAGCTGGCTGGCAAGGGCTACTGTTATTTCTATATTTTCCATTAATTCTTCATCTTGAGAGTACTCAGTCTTTCATGAATGATGTGGTTTTCCTCTGAAATTGTCTAAGATCTCCAGTGTGGTGTGAGATCTTCTTTTACTTAGTAGGAATGGGTTAAGACTGAATTTCCTGAAAGTTTTAAAAAGTAATTTATTAAGAATTACTTTTATTACCTTTCAAGTTATTATCGGTATTTTATTTTTTTGCAACTTGGATAGTTCTTCGTTAACCATATATCTTATAATGAGATTTGAACAATGGAGATATTTTTGGTAAAATCTGCAAAGTGCATTCTGACCACTCACCTTACATCTTTATGAAGTTAAAGAAAATTGTATCAGTCAACACATTCATAAATATCATGTTGAGCTTCTCCTCACAGCTTCTTTCAAGAGCTGCCCCAAATCATTCAGAACTTTGCTGCAATTACTGGGAGAATTCCCACTCCAGCATCTCTGTATTGAATGCTATACTTTCCACCAAAATGTGTTTTATGCCAAATAGCAGGTTTTTTATGATTTAACTATGATTTGCTTATTATTTTTATGAACTTTATTGAGGTATAATTTACATTAAAAAATTGCACCCATTTAAAGTATACAATTTAATAAGTTTTGGCAGTTGTATACACTTATGAGACCAGCACCATAATCATGATACTACACCATTCCATCATTACCCCAAAATTTCCTTATACCCCTTTTAATCACTCCCTCCCTCTATATGTGTCCTCAAGTAACCACTGATCTGCTTTCGGTCATTATGTATAAGTTTGCATTTTCTACAATTTAATATATTTGAAATCATACAGTATGTGACCTTTTGTGTGTGGCTTTCTCCATTTAGCATGATTTCAAAATGTACCACGCTGGGTGTATCAGTAGTTTATTCCTTTCTATTGCTGAGTAGTATTTCAGTATGTGGATATACCACAGTTTGTTTATCCATTCAGACTGGTTCATTTTAAGAAAAGAAATAACTAACATTTGTTGATGCACCTTTGCTATTTCAGGTACTGCATAAGGCTAGATGTTGTGTATGAAGTCCTTAACTTTGTTAATAAGTATAAAGCATTGGGTACAAAGTGGAGACACAATAAGTAATAGCTCTTTCTCATGATTTCATTTAATTTTGTATGGTAACCTGTCAGGTATATGTAATTTTTCCCATTTCACAGATGAGGAAATTGAGGTTCAGAGGGTTAATCTCTTGACTGAAGTCATACTCAACCAATAAGGAATAGATCTGGGGCTGGTCCAAGTGCAGTGGTGTTTACAACTAATTGATTAAAACCAGTCACAGGTTTCTTCATTTCTTCTTCACTCACACTCGTTCACTTTAACTAGTCTTAAAAAATATAAATAAGAGGCCAGGCGCGGTGGCTCACGCCTGTAATCCCAGCACTTTGGGAGGCCAAAGCGGGTGGATCTACCAAAGTCAGGAGTTTGAGACCAACATGGAGAAACCCCATCTGTACTAAAAATACAAAATTAGCCGGATGTGGTGGCACATGCCTGTAATCCCAGCTACTCGGGAGGCTGAGGCAGGAGAATCCCTTGAACCTGGGAGTCAAAGGTTGCGGTGAGCCGAGGTCGAGCCATTGCACTGCAGCCTGGGCAATAAGAGCGAAACTCCATCTCAAAAAAAACCCCAAATATATATATATATGTATATATATTTATGAACTAGATCTGAAAATTCAACACAAGATCTGTTTTATTCCAAAACTCGTGCTTCTTCCATCACATCACCATTTCCCCCCATGAGTATGTGCTTCTGTGTCTATGTGAGGAGGAAGTGGAGAGGCAGGGTGGAGGGACAAGGACTGCATCGGAAGCCAGTTTCCAGTGTACAAACAAAGTAGTACAGCTGCCCACAGAAATAGAAAAATATCAGATATTTAGAAAAGTATGTAGGATACTCTTCCAAATGTAGGGCCCCTATTGTTTATTGTCTGTTTCAATAAAGTTGCTTCTTCCATGGAGTGTATCTTACAAGTTAATGCCTTTGAAATTTATGACACGTCAACTCTATGGCCAATTTACAACTCTTAGAGACAAACATTCTAGATAGTTTCTGTTTCCAAATTTTAGATATAAACCCACAAGGCATAAAAGCGTATTCCAAGAAATAAGAGAGCCCTCCATCCATTCCTTTAATAAAAGCCCAGGCACAAACTATACCCATAACTTATACAAAGTTCTAAGAATATGAGAAAAAGAGATATGGTTTTTGACTTGAAGAAGCTTTCATTAATTGGGTAGAAATGTAGTCGTGGGGGGTGTGTGTGTGTATCTGTTTGTGGAAGTATTCTGGAGTTCTGAGTGTTAATGTAAGCCTTGGAAGAGCAAATATTTGGGCTAGGGTTCTGCTGTGATGCACTAGAATTGAGAGTGGAGAAGGATTAATTTTAGTATGAAAGTCAATATACATTCTATAATGCATATCTTTGTAATATAAACAGCATCATATCTATCTCAAATGTTTTCGAGTACATATGTTTGTCCACAGGCAGGGTGCTAAGACAATATTAGAAAGTGGCCTTGAAATCACATTGTTTTGAAGTAATTCAGAAAAGATTATGGATACTTTCAAGTTCAACTACTAGGCTTTTATATTTCTTCCAGCATGCTTGTTTGTAGTGGGAGGTCAAAATCTGTTTTTGCTTTTTTTAAAAAAAAAAAAAAGGCCAGGTGCTATAATCCCAGCACTTTGGGAGGCCGAGGTGCATGAATTGCCTCAGCTCAGGAGTTCAAGACCTGTATGACCAACATGGTGAAGCCCCATCTGTACTAAAAATACAAAAAATTAGCCAGGCATGGTGGCACACACCTGTAGTCCCAACTACTCGGGAGGCTGAGGCACAAGACTCGCTTGAACCCAGGAGGCAGAGGTTGCAATGAGTTGAGATTGAGCCACTGCCCTCTAGCCTTGAGACTCTGTCTCCAAAAAAGCAAAAACAAAAACAAAAACAAAAATAAAACTTTATTGAGATATAATTCACATACTATGCAATTCGTCCCTAAAATCTTATAATTCAGTGGTTTTAATATATTCACAAAGTTGTTCAATCATCAACAGAGCCAATTTTAGGACATTTTCATCACCCCCAAAGAAACCTCACACCCATCATTTCCATTTTCCATGTACTTTATAGGGCTTCAGGGTCTGCTGTTCTTTACTGAATAGGCTATATGAATGATGATAAACTTGTGCTATCTTAGATTATTCTTACTAAGTGGCCACATTATTTGTTTCTCTAGGGCTATTAATGTATATGTAGCAGATATTTGTTTGCATTCTATTACAAAACATATCTGCTTGGTCTCAAATAATGACACTACATTTATTTAAAGCAATCATCATAAATGGAATATCTGAATGCATCATTGCTACCTTTAAAGTGCTAGCAATTTAATTTATAAGCTTCTTAAACAAAAATTCAAAGTTTGATTAGGAAACTCTATTGTATAAAAATATTATTTGAAAAAAATGTTCAAAATATAGTTTTCTAATAGTTAACAGATGTCTTCCAAATTTGATGTGCTAATGGTTTAAAAAGTATTCACCTAAAACCAGTTATCAACTCCATAATACTATTGTTCATTTTTTCTATAGGTAACTATCACTAGCTTCCTAAAAACTTCGTAAAGGGCATGTTGATATGTATCTCTAGCTAGTTATCTTAGTTAACATTATTATTATAGAGATGGCTATCTTTTAAGGTAAAGAGTTATTGTGGGGTTTTTTTGCACTATTTAACAATCCTAGTTTCAAAGTTGCACTTTTATTAAAATATTCTTTTGTTTTCATTTTACAATAGCTGGCAAAGTGGAAGAAATATTCAAACCATATTTTTTCTTGTTCTGCTCTTTGAAATGATATCTGCTGATATAAATTCACAGAGCAATACCATCTTAAGAATTAAAATTGCTCAACCATTTTATGTTATAAAAATATATTGTCTTATTTTTGTTTTAGATAGCAAATTTGATAATGAAGTAAAAACTCTTAAAAATGGAATGAAATAATTTCTGTTACAGATAGAACTTTGCTTTTTTGTTATTTCTTGCAACAAATTTTATTATTGGTAATTATTTAGTTGACATTTAATGTTTCATTTAATATTAAAGTATGATAAAAGAGACAATAAGTTAGAAAATCCTTTAGTTATTATTGATCTACACTAAAACATATAATATAGGTTTAATGTAGTTAATACATTCTTGGAAGCAGACTAATTATATGCTAGTTTTAGTTTAAAATGTTAAAAATGTGTTTTATATAAATGGCCTTTTGTAGGAAATTCTTTTTGCAAATATAAAGGCCATATCTTTACTTGAAAGACCTGTGGATTCGGAGATGTTAGCCAGCTATCTTTACTAAAACACTTCACAACGCTAAAAATAGTCCACTTCAGTTAAATATGGATATTTTAAAAAAGAAAATCCCAGTTAGACTGCAACAGAAGGACATTTTGTGTGACAATATTTTGCATGATTAAAAATTTAAACAGAATAACAGCTATTTATATTTACAGTTACATGAGAGTAATTACTAAAGCAGACAAAATACTTAGAGCATAATTTAATAATGTTTTCCTCTAGCAAAGGTGCCAAAATTGTTATTTGCATAATTTTCACAATTTGTACGGAAACATAGCTAAGTGAAATTGGGAAGACACATTTCTCCGACCACCTTTTTTCTTCTGTAGGAGATGTGGGAATGAGACTCATACATCATAACAACTCATTTTTGTATACTTTTCCATAAAAACCATGACCCTTGTGTCAAACTATTAGGTGAAAGAGATGGGATCCATTCATACTTTCTCTTTTAGGGTCTTTATTTCAATGGCCAGCCTCAGCCCAACTTCAAGGCTCCTAATTATAACATTTACCGGTTCAAAGATTAACCTCCTGAGAGGGGCATTCTGGGCTCTTGGTAACTTGATCAGGTTGGTCTTCTCTTGGTCTCTCTCTCTTTCTGGTTCTTTGTATCACAGGAGGGAAATGATGGTATCTGGCACATTCCTAGGATGACTTGAAGATAGCAGCCTTCTGTGTTTAGGGCTGAAAGATTGTGAACTCTGTTAGCTGAAATGCCACTCTAGGGAGGTGAACAGAACATTAAAAAAGCTTTAGCTGTAGGTAGTGTAGTGCAAGTAGAGTCAAATTTGAGAGCTGGGACTTGAGTGGACATTTGTCCCTGCTTTCTACCTTAATAAAATCTGAGTGTTAACTGTGGAAAGGGGCATTTGAGAGATCACTAAAAATGAATCATTAGAGTGCCCAGAAGAGCTTTATTATGATGTACTGTGAATAACTTCAGAACATACTCTGTACTTTTATATGTGCTTATCAGGTAACTGAGTAACAAGTACATTCTTTTATCCTGCACCACAGAGATTAAGCAATCTGCTGAATTATAATGGCAGAGGAATATGCTTTTCTACTAGAGTCAGTCAGTATCCTTTAGAGAATTCAATGGGAGACTTAGGAGAATAGATATCCTTTCTTAAAATATTTTAAAATTGGTAAGCTATATATATATCTATTTCAAATGACAATGAATTTTATATATATATATATATTTTTAAATGAGAATAACCACATTTAGTGAAGAATAGGCTAAAAGTGTTGGAAGCTTTCATTCTCTTCTGCTATAAAGGATTAGAGTGTTCCAGTCAATAAACAAAGCCATTTTATGGTTCCTAACGGGTAAATTGAGGGGACTGATTTGGTCAAGGACCAGTATGAGGATGTTTCTGTTCAACAGTTAACAGGATTCAACATGATATGGAAAATACAGGCGTGCAAAACTATACTACGACACTCACATTGCCAGCTAAAGCCTAAAACACAGCCACATTTACATATGTGTCCATCTGTCTGTTTTTACACTTTATTTTTCCAACCAGTGGGTGAAGTGGTTTTCATCCAAGCTGCAGTCTGAATTTTTTTTTTCACCCACCACTTTCCATTATATCATATAGATGCATATTTTAAAGTGCATGTTATTTGTCTCTGGACGCACATTTGCACAGCCTTGGCTGGGTTTTCCTTTCTCTTCTGGAAGGTTAGCTCATCTCTGCAGGCCTGTCTGCTTTGCAGCTGCCTGTACCAGCCAGGTTGTCTCAGGATCCCTGAGTTAGTGAGCAGTGTGTTGCCTTCTCCAGGTTGTGGAAATCTCCCATCACAGGCCAGAGTGGAGCTGCAGCGGCCACAGTCTGGGCTGGCCAAGCCAGTGAGAATGGAAGTGCTTTCGGTCTCTTCAGTGGAGAGCCTGCGTAAATCCTGTGTAAATAGAGGGAGGATAACAAAGAATGAGCCCCTGCAGCTCTGAGCATTTGGAGCCATTTGGGGCTGAATTTGCTAAATGCTGCTTATACCGCCTGAAAAGTTGAAGAGAAAGGAGCATAAAATCCCCTCTTTTTTTCCCTTTCTGCTCATACCCCGGGGGGAGGGTGTTCAGGACCAGGGAAGCCTGAGGTAAGCCGATGAAGACTTGTTTTTTCAGTGCTCTTTTGAGTGTGAAAAAGGTGGCCTGGGTCACTGTCCTCTCTTTAATGTCGGAAAACCCACACAGTTAGTAAATGTTGCATGTAAACGAAAGCATTTCATCTCTTCTGCTTCCCTCCATGCTAGTGGGCCATGAACTAGTCACTTGAAAAATCACAGAAAAATTTCACTTTAACATGTCCAGACAGTTAAGCACAGCAGGAGAGTAAAAGAGATCAGTAATTAGCAGGTCTCACTGCTGGCCCCTCATCCTCCCCATGTTTCTGGGTCTACAGCCCCCTCCCCCCAGCTGATCTGATGTGGAAAAAAGGTAAATTGCATGTAGAAAAAAAATTTACTTTGCTGATGGTTTTTAGAAAGCAAGTTTTGCAAGGCTGTATTCTAAAGCAGAATTAGGCAAAAGCTTCTTCTTCTTCTTCTTCTTCTTTTTTTTTTTTAAATCTCATTTGAAATCCTGATGCAGGTTTCTCAGTGGGATGCCCTAAATTAAACCCCTGGAAGGTAGTCCCTGACAACCACTGAAAGAAAATACCTTTTGGCTCTTAGTATGGTGTAATCCTGTTTTCAAAGTACTATATTTAAGAGGAAAAAGGCGTAAAGAAGTGATGACGGAAAATTAGTCTATAAAAATACTGTGTTGCAGTTCCATTACTACATTATTCTTCATTTTTAACTGTAACATTTCTGAATAACCCAAACAAGCTGGGTAGTGGGCAGTCCCCTCTCTCCTAGCACTCTCTCTTCCGTGTTGGAATAGGGCAGAGTTGAGATGGAGCACCATTTTTATAAGCAGTATATGACGTGTGTCTCACATCATCTCTGCATATATGCACAGAGTGAAACACTGGGTGGGATATAACCTAGTGTCCATAGGGCAGGGAGAGTGGAGGGAGGGAACCTAAGGCTTGGTGACTACTAGAAGCCAGGGGATCTCTTTCCTGAGCACTTTCTTCAAAGCAGGTTTGTTCTTCTCAGGTTCTAATTAATATATCTAGAGGCTTTTGCTATCAATCTGTGCATTTCACTAGCATTTGAGTGTTTACTCTTTCTCAGGGCTTGGGAATCAGAAATGCAAAAGCTCACAGACAGACAAACTAGTAAACAGATAAAGTGCAAGAAGAAAAGTAAATAAGAAAGGTAAGAGCAAACTGCTGAAGAAGTAGGGAGCATAGTACACTAGCTCTGTTAATGGCAGCTGGGGAAAGCTTTATGAAGGAGATTCCTTTTTCTCTGAGTTTTAAAGGTTGAATAGGAGTTTGCTAGTAAAGAAGAATGGGAAAGGAGGAAGGAAAAATGAAGAGAAAGGGCATTCAAGGTCAATAGGAAGGATTACAGGTATGGAATCTTGAAAGATCCCTTGGTTCAGAAAAGTCTTTAAAATTCAGCAGATGTTTCTGCTTCAAAATCATATTTAACTTGAGCTTTAGATCCACAGGAAATAATCATAAGCCTGTAGATAAAGGGTAGGCTCATACTGGATATACTCATCTGTGCAAAAATTATGAGACGCTTGTTTCTTGGTTCATATTTAATTTTAAATGTACTGTCATCCAGTGTCTCTCTGGGACATAAATGTGAACATACAGGGCCTCTCTCTCTTGGCATTTATTTCCTTAGCAGTGAGGGCAAATCCAGAATTTAGCTTCACCCTTCACATCTTCTTCTCCCAGCAGCTTGAGGAGAGGAATATAGAGGAGGTGAGCATGGGCTTTGGAGGACAAGTGCTACTCTGCCACTTTCTGTGTGGCCTTTGACAAGTTATCTAATCTCTTTGAGTCTCAGTTTTCTTATCTGTACAATGGAGATGATAGTAGTTATTTTATTCGTTTGTTGTGAAGATTAAATAACGACTGGAACATTACAAGTGCCTAATGGAAGTTACTTGTGGTAATGATCATAATGAAAGTGACAACAGTGTGGATGAAGAAGAGATGGGCTAGGCGCGGTGGCTCATGCCTGTAATACCAACACTTTGGGAGACCGAGGTGAGCAGATCACGAGGTCAAGAGATGGTGACCATCCTGGCCAGCATGGTGAAACCCCGTCTCTACTAAAAATACAAAAATTAACAGGGTGTGGTGGTGGGCGCCTGTAGTCTTAGCTACTCGGGAGGCTGAAGCAGGAGAATCGCTTGAACCAGGGAGGTGGAGGTTGCAGTGAGCCGAGATTGCATCACTGCACTCCAGCCTGGCAACGGCGCGAGACTCTATCTCAAAA
>NW_012104443.1:2676326-2677333 GCF_000951045.1 Mandrillus leucophaeus | reverse complement strand
GTCCATGTCAGAGTCTTCACTTGGCCTGTGTTAAACCAGTTATGAAACTTCTGGGTCTCAAGAACTCTTGCTGTACTGAATATAATTAAAGCTCTTGTAGGAACTGGCTGACTTCTGGAGAAGAGTTTGCACGTTTCTATTTGAAGCCAACTTGGACCAGGTCTACCTCAGTCCCAACCCCAGGGCCCCAGAACTAATCTGTTCTCTGTGCTTAGACCTTTTCCTGTAGAATCAAACATTGTTTGGATCTGCCGTTGATACCAGCGTTCAGACAAGGTGATGCTTTGAAAAGTAAAAGATAATTGACAATGTTAATGTGAGAATACCAGTGGCGGTAGCACTGACTTGAAGTTGCCATGCCTGGACTCCAGTTTGTCCTTGAGCATGTGTAGCTGTGGCATCTTGGGCAAGGATTTAATCTCCTGGCTTCAGTTTCCTCAATGGTAAATGTCAGTTTGGGCGGGGATGGGGTAAGTGGAGGAAGACGGACTAGGACTGTCTTGGTTGTTGCACCGTTTTTCTGATAGGACGAGGAGAAAGAAGGCCACATCTCTGTGGTATCAGACTCATCATAGCACATTGTCATTGCTTTTATCATTTTTTCATTCCAAATCATGTGCTTGATATTCAAAATATCGATAGATTGTTGGTTAAATGGAATAAAGTAATATGCCAAACAATGCAGTGGCATCTTTTTGCCTGGATGGTTGATTTTTTTTTTTCCTTTCTTTTTGAGATAGGGTCTCACTCCGCTGCCCAGGTGAGAGTACAGTGGTGCAATCACTGCACACTGCAGCCTCGAACTCTTGGGATCAAGCCGTCCTCCCACCCCAAGCTGCGGTGTTCACCACCATGCCTGGCTCATTTTTTGTAGAGAGAGGGTCTCACTATGTTGCCCAGGTTGGTCTCAAATTCCCGAGCTCTAGCAATCCTCCCAAACAGGCGTCCCAAAGTGCTGGGATTACAGGCATAAGCTACCATGCCAAGCCTGCCTAGGTAGTTTTTTT
>NW_012104443.1:2675567-2676276 GCF_000951045.1 Mandrillus leucophaeus | reverse complement strand
GGTGTTCTAGAGAGAGAACTGGAGAACTGGTACTGAAAACTCCTATAAACTATAGAAATTTGCATATGTATATGTATATATGTATCTGACTATAGGCAAAAACATTAAGTTCATCTACAGATATATTTCAATAATTGTGCACAAATCGATGAAGCATTTTAAACAGTGACAATTTAATTTATATAAATTTAGGTTTAAAATAGCATATAACACATATAAATATCTTTATATTCATAAACATACCTACTTCCTGGCAATGGTTTGTCTGCAAGATATCAATATTGGTATCTGTCTACCTATATTTGTGTATGTATAAAATTAGCGAACTTACATTGTGCAAAATTAAAATGTTAGTGAATATGGTAAATTTCTGTTGCTACAAAAAGAGACAGAAAAAAGGTCTTGTTCCTCCAGATGAGTTATCATTCTTTATTTACTTAACATATATTTTGTATGAACATATTTAACGATTAAACCTGGTCTAGAACTAGGGAGAAATGTGACAATTAAATAATGTACCTCAAGTTCCCTAAAAGAAGTACAAGTACTGTTAACCCAATACATATTAATTTGTTTTATTTCTCTGAAGAGACAAGGCTGAGAAGTCAGTTTTAGGTGTTTGTTTGACAGTGTGCCAAATGTCACAGAAACACTGTTCTATCTTTTAAAAAGTGACTTTAAAGGATGTGAATATACCATTGTAATCCCA
>NW_012104443.1:2643951-2674302 GCF_000951045.1 Mandrillus leucophaeus | reverse complement strand
CCTGCCACCGCGCCCGGCTAATTATTTTTTTGTATTTTTAGTAGAGACGGGGTTTCACCGTGTTCGCCAGGATGGTCTCGATCTCCTGAACTTGTCATCCGCCCACCTCGGCCTCCCAAAGTGCTGGGATTACAGGCATGAGCCACCGCGCCCGGCCTAGGTAGTTTTTATGACCATGAATTTTATGAATGAGAATTTTCTTTTCTTTTTTTTAATCTTTTTTAAAAAATCTTTTTGTAATCCTAGGTGAAGACCTGGGATTACAGGTGTGCACCACCACATTTGACTGACTTTTGTATTTTTTATAGAGACGGGGTTTCACTTATATTGCCCAGGCTGGTCTCGAACTCCTGGGCTCAGGTAATTCACCTACTTCAGCCTCCCAAATTGTTGGGATTACAGGTGTGAGCCACCGCACCCAGTCTTGATAGAATTTAGTATCAATCATCTGAGGATCCTCTCACAGTGTGCCGATGTCCTTCCTTGATTCAGTGGATACCCAGCTATGCATATGGGTACTTGCCTGCACCCAGATGCCGATGGTATCCCAGGATTTAGCTTCCTGCAGTTAGACACTCTCATTATTGCTCTTTTAAGTAGGTGTGTGCTGGAGCTACCCACCAGAGCAGTGTCCTGCTCTGAGCATAATCTGCTCAGCTAAGGAAAGCATGTGTGACTTCCTTGAGAGCATAGGTATAAATCCAGCTAGAGATGCTCTCAAAATGCTTCAGAGTCTTAAGACTGGAGGAGGACCCAGGGATTAGATTCAGGCCTTCAGACAACAACAAAGGAGGACAGCAAACCAAGGGGATGCTCTCTGTGCTTTATGGCAGTGGTCCTCGAGCTGGAGTGGGCATCAGACCCCCCTGCAGGGATTATTAACAGGGCCCCGCTCCTAGAGTTTCAGATTCAGTGGGTCTCAGCTAAGACTGAGAATTTGCATTTCTCACAATTTTTCAGCTAGTGCCAATGCAAAGAGCCAATGTTCTATAGCTTCTTTCTCTCTGTTTAACACTTACTACCAGAAGACTAGGATGGGGATTTAGAACACAGTGAATAAGGCCCAGGCCAGATTGCAGTTACTCACCATGACCGCTAACCTCATTCATGGGAGTAAAGTAGAATTTTAACTACCTACCTGTTCCTGAGGCTGCATCTCATTTCTGTTTAGATAATCTAGTCAGTGGCTTCCCAAAGCCAGTTAAAGCACCAGTGCTATGCTGATTGCCTAAGCAAACACGAGGAATTGTCGAAATTACAAATTCCTTTTGCCAGCCCTAGGACATTTTGAATCAGTAGGTCTGGGATGAGGCCTGGGGACCTGTGTTTTTAACAATCTCCTCTGATCATTTAATCCACTTCCGATT
This sequence comes from Mandrillus leucophaeus, assembly GCF_000951045.1. Classification (NCBI taxonomy): domain Eukaryota; kingdom Metazoa; phylum Chordata; class Mammalia; order Primates; family Cercopithecidae; genus Mandrillus; species Mandrillus leucophaeus. The sequence continues at coordinate 2,672,935 of NW_012104443.1, read as the reverse complement.
TATCTGTCCACAGGCCTTGAGTCTTCCTTTCCATGGTCACACACAATATGTTTCACTAATGCACATTTATTTACCCAAAACTTAGACTATGCCCTTGGTCAAGGGATTAGCAACCTTTCAAAAGAAGCATGCCCAGTATTTCTTTATGTAGCTCTTCATCATCAGAGGCGTCAGTGCTGGTGGAATGGCCTTTGGTTTAGCTCTGCAGAAAAGCCCTGTGGGTACTGAGCTCTTCAAAGAAGCTCTGTTCCCGGCATGTTTAGAAGTTACTGTGTGCACGCAGGTAACCCACCCAGCTGTTCCAAAGGAACAAGACCTTCACCCTTTAGATATATAATGTGTACAGTTGCCCCACCATGGGGGTTGGTAAAAAGTGGGGAGGGCACTTGCAAAAGCTCATTGATCAGCTCAGTCATTTACCCACCCAACTGACAATCACTGGTTATCTGCTCTGAGTCAGGCATGGAGGTATCTTCTCATAATCAAAAGATAAGCCATAAACAGTTCCTGCCCTCAAGGATTCCACAATTTTGAATCCTAACTTCAGATGCTATCTCCTAACCTCATTTGGCAAGTGCATTTGTGCTGGTATACATACCTTTTTCCAGCACATAAACTCATTTGGCACATGTGCCAAGGATTGCCAACTATCTTATACACACAACCACACACACACACACACACACACACACACAGCCTTAAAAGAAAAAAACACCAATATCCGTGTTGAGTTACTAACTCTAGCATCAGCTGCAAGATTTTATTTTAGGTTGCAGTTCACACAGTTGTCTTTCAAAAATCTTCTTTATGCTGTTGTTGGTTCTCTGTGCTGGAGTTGGTCCACAGTCCATTGGAGGAAAAAACAATTGTGTTTATTGTTGTGTTTGGGAGAGGAAAATTCCTCTTTTTATAGAGGTATAAACATATAATAGTTTAAAATTTTGTGTCTAGTATCTAATCATTAATACAAAACTAGACACATTATTGTTTATAATTATTTGTTACACTGGATCTAAATTCAAATATTTTACCTTTATATACAACGGGTTGCTTTAAATTAAAATTTATGTGATGCTCCTGTCTTCTCCAGTTTAAGTCAGTCATCAAAGGATGCTCAATCTAGCTATATATTTTTTTTTTGAGCTAAATATAGTGAATCATATAGTTTGAAGGTGTTACCAGCCCTCTTTGCTTTTAGGAAAGAAAAAATGCGCTATGGAAATGCTGTCTCTCGTTTTTAAGGTCACTGATTGGGTTAAAAAGGCAAATGAGTTTTTTCGTTGAACTTCCTTCAATTAAGCCATTAACCTTTTAAAATAAGTGCATTCAAAAATCTATCAAAAAAAGCTAAATGAGATTTTAACAAAATCCTGACAATTTCAGCTTAAACATATACACAGAAACCATATGTGCTTAGAAAGAAATATATACACACAGGCATTGTTTACAGAGTGTGTTTTTATATTTGGAAGACATTGAAGGAAGAGCTATTCCATACATACATTATCTGAAATGTACATTCAGATAGCCTACATAGATTTCATATTAACAGACAAAGATATCTTTATCCATGGTAGGTAGACAGACAGACTGACTGACTTCAAACTTGCACTTGCAGTGTGGATTTTTTTCCCTCATCTCCGGGTACTGCTTTTCAAAATTGCCTCAGGCTACAGAACAGCACCTCAGATCCCCAAGGCCCACTGCCTGGCTCCTAATAGCCACTCTCCATCTGTGTCACATGAACAGCTGATGAGATCGCGCCAGTGTCTGTATTTTGGAGAGCACATCCACCCAGGTTAAAATGCTAGGGTTGCCAAGGAGCAGTCAGAAGCCATTAGTGTGGGTGAGAATTTGCCTTGCAGCAGTTCCTTGGCATGGTGGAAAGCGTGTGCACGTGTCCCTGCATGAGCTTGGGTGTGCTTGTATGTGTGTGTGTCTCCTTGTCCAGGCGACACCCTGGTGTACATGGGTGTGCAGGGAGGATGCCAGATGAAAACTAGACTCTGTATATCCAGTATTGAAAGAGTCAAACGCCTTTTGTTTCGCTGTCTACTGATTCGTTCTTTGACTATATGGGGTCCCCCCCTTTTATTTTTATCATAACAGAAGGCAAAGAAAAAGAGAACAGCAACTTCGGGGTCATGCTCTAGTGTTTGGGCAGATGGAAGGGAGCTGCTTTGCCTTGGGGCAGGGTGGTTGTAATGAAGTGGCCTGTCAGTCTGTAAATAGTGAGGGTCATCTCTTCCATGTGATGGAGGGGATCGCATTGCAGTGAAAATGGAAATGTCAATAAAATTAATCTGCCAGCTCTTTGCTGTGGCTTTTCTGCTTCTCTGGTCAAAGAAGGTTGAGGGTTTCTTGGCAAGAAAGGAAAAGAACAGGTACAGGGAAGCCCACAGAGCAGACCCAGAAGTTAGAAGGCAAGTGGCCCAGTGGGCGGGATGGCTGTGCTGTAGCACAGTCCGAGAGGAGGGAGCACGTCTGGGACGGAGCTGGTGGCTCTCTAGTATTCCTCAGAAAGCTACAGAGCATCCAGCTCAGGCTACATTGAGCAGAGTTTATTGTTTTAGGCTTTCTTGGACAAGGTTTTTACTTAGCATGGGATTTATGGCATTTACTGCTAATGAATGTCTATTCTTAAATTACAAAAACCCCCATCTCAGTGCAATTCCCAGATGTCCTTCCAGGACCCTGGCTTCTTAAACACCAGCAGGGAGCATAAACTCTCCACTTCTCTGTTTTCCTCTTTCGTGTGGCTTCAGGCTAATGATGTGCAAGGAAAACACAGCCATCTAGAAAGCCCCAGTGCTGTCCCCGTATTCTTCATTTATTTTGCATTTGATTATGCCACAAGTCGGATCTTGTTTCTTTCCTTTTTTTAAAGTTATTAGTTCAAATATTAATGTAGGGATATGGCATATATTGCTGCTCTTGATTGATGCCTTCCCCAAAACAGGAAGACGTGCTCGTATGAATTTTAAGAAAGTAGGGGTCCTGCAATGCCTTGCCAGAAGAGTTTTTCAGATACATAATTTAGATGCCCTCCAGGCAGGCTTTCAAGGCATTTTTGCCGGAGGGCAAGAAAAAATAACTATGACTGTTAAAAGTAAATGATTTTTGCTAATGCACAATTAATGCCAGAGAAAAGCACAGAAGAGAAAGATGTTGATAGAAACTTCTGATTAAGTGAGCACCGTACCTTGATGTGTATCTTTTTTTTTTCATGATAATGATCAGTGGTGCAGAGAGCTAAAAAGTTTTCATGTCATGCAAATGCCGAGTGCAGGGTCATATGAGAAGTGCGCGAATGTGCGTGCTTAGGAGGTGACAGCTCTAGGAGGGGCAGAGCAGGCAGTGCGTTATGTGCAATGAACAGTGACACAGTTACTGTCACCTATGCAGGCAGCCTAGAATATATAGACTACAGAACATTTAACTTGATTACCCTACAGTATGTGTTCACTCTGGGCATGGGGATGCGTTTCCACTGAATGGGTTTTCTGATGGCGTTTTCCCACATTGGATTCCATAATTGACAAAGAGCTACTGCACTGTGTCAAGTGCACAATTATAATTGAATTAATGATATGGGCAAGTGTGAGACACACAAAATTAACATTTGAAGAGGCCTGGTTTAATTTTGTCTTTTACATATTTGTGTCTCCAATTATACTTTAATGAAAGAGAATATACCCGCTTAATGGATTTCTTTCAACAAGCTCAGCTGAGCTCATCATTAGCTGCACTTGTGGTTGGCACCCTTGCGATGTTTTCTCTAATGTATTTTTATTTCTTTCTACTAGGGGATGGTTTAGACAACAGTGTAGCTTCACCTGGTACAGGTGACGATGATGATCCGGATAAGGACAAAAAACGCCAGAAGAAAAGAGGCATTTTCCCCAAAGTAGCAACAAATATCATGAGAGCATGGCTCTTCCAGCATCTCACAGTAAGTCAAGATGAAAGAGAAAAAAAAAAATAGTGTTTGTTGTTTTGCTAGCAAGTTATACGATCTCACACAGATTTTTTTTTTTTAAACTAAGGTGCCTATTTTCTTATTCTTGAAATCTGATGACTAACAGAGTAGTTAAGTTTTTTTTTTTTTAAATCAACTATTACCATCCAAAGAACACCCTCTAGAAAGTAGCAGGTTTTTAAGAAGCCGGGAATGGACTTTATTTAAAATGATCTAAGACCCTAAACAGCATATATAAGTAAATTTGTTATTTACACTAAAAGTGTGAGAGCAACTTCAGATAATGCAAAGCAACCAAGGGAAATGGCTGTAAGGAGCTTACAAATCCATAAACATTGCTCATTACACTATTAACGAAAGCCGTCTCCTCTAGGAGGCAAAAAAAAAAAAAAAAAAGCACCTTGCCACGTGCATGTCCAAGCTCACAGTATCAGGTGCAGCTTTAATTGCTGAAGCAGTTTACAAATATATCATGTATTTATATGACAAATTCAGGAGGGTTATAGGTGCTATAATGCCTTTGTTTGCAAGGTGGACATTAAAGATTCTTTTTTAAGTCCATTATCTTAAAAGCTAACCATACTCACTTCTGGAAACGGTTTTACTATGTGCAACATTTTAAAAGTAACAATTTGTCTTTATCTTCCTGTTTGCGATCCTTGTATGTGTGGATACATACTGTTGACTCTAAGACTCTCATGACCAAAAAAATACAATATATTTTTACAGAGAAACTAGGCATGCTTATATTTTACTGTTCATTTGGAAATTCTGGGAAACCAGTAAACATTTCAGAGGATGCTTCTTGCTATAATATTGTTTTCAGGCCATTCATTGAGGCTAATACTTAAAAATAGAGTAACACATTGAAAGCTGAAGGTCTTCTTTGATTATCCAACTTGTGTGTTGCCATGCTGAATGACATTAGTTACAGTGTCATGGGTCCAGGACAAGGTTCCACTTTTATTTATGGTGGTGGTGGCTGATCTGCTCTTCTTGCAGAGCTGCAAAGGGCAAGGGGTGGAGCGGTGGTGGGGAGGGAAAAGTGATAGATTCACATTCCTAAATCGGCCATTTTGATGTAAGGACATTAGTAGCAAACTAAGGTGTATCGATCCGGCCTGTGGTGTCAGGATTAGCTGGGAGAACCAACGAGGCTGCCGTGGTAGTGGTTATTCTTGCCTTGCAGCTATGGCCATTTCAAAGGTCAGGGCCCTGCACTGACTCGGCTCAGAGGAATTAGACAGAACATGCGGTCTCTGGGCTGATTACTTAACCAAAGACAAAATAATGAGTCCTAAGCAAATACTGACTAATTGAAAGGGCTGTAAATCCATTACATATTGGTCAGGGATAATCAGGAGTATTTAATCACTTTTATCTATTCAGGAGCACTGAAGCTGCAACAGCAAAGCCCTGAACCTTGCCATGTGGTTATTATTCTCATCATTATCAAAATTACTTCACAGCTGTTCTTTGCTACATCACCTCAGCTGGAGATTTACTAACCTGTAAAATGTTTTTAATTTGGAAGTCGAGTGAGTGTGAGGGGAGGGGTTGGTTTGGTTAGAGTAGCAACTAAGAAAGGCAGTGTAGCTGCGGATGACAGGCCAGCTGCCTTCTCCTGACCAGCTCACCTGTTTGGTTCGCTCCCTCTGTCTTCCTCCATTGGTCTTTCTTGGTCGAAAATAAACACTTCAACAGCTGCTTTCCAAGCAGACAGCTACGTGTGTTTTCAACCTCTCTGTCAGCAAAACCCATGTCAGAGAACAGTAGAACCTTAGAGAATGCAGCTGCTCTGTTTATAGATGAGGAAACAGAGACCCAGAAAGGGGAGTTACTAGCTGAAGGTCAAGCTGAGACAAGGACCCAAGCCTTCCAAGCCGCCGACTCTGCGATTCTTCCACATTACAATGACTTTGCCAAAATGACGATCACCTTTACCAGTTGCATAGAGATCTCACAGTCTCCACCATCAATACGCTCAGTCACAGGGGAGAAATACGGAGAAGGCAAGTGCTGTTTTCTTTTCTTGTTTTGAAAGCTCCGTGCTACCCTAACCTTTCCAAATATAGAAAGCCTTACACCTGTGTTTCATGAGTTGAATCTCACGTGGGGAGTGTCAGCAGCCCTTGATGCCTTATCTCCCACCTCCCTGGCCAGGACAGCACCCAGCAGGCACCATGGCCACAGACTGAGAGTTGTGGGTGGCCGGTTATTTCTGGGCACTTGTTGTAACTCTGCTGTGCTGCGAACCAACGGTAAGGGCTTGTACTCACCTCGAGAGTGCTTTCATCTGGTTGAACGTATGCAAGGCTTTGTGCAGAATTCTCTGTCCAACTCTAATTTTTAATGACTGCCTGTCCTCGGGTGGGGAGAGAGGACTCAAATAGCCTAAGCTGGGGGAGTTGGGAAGTCTGCATTCACGCTCCGTCATCCTCTGTACTGGCTGAACCTCAGTTAAGTCCATTCAGTTCCCTGGACCTTCTGTTTCCCCGTTTTTCAAATGAGAGGGACGCGTTGCAGGATGGATCACCTCCTTTCCCATGCTCCTGGCTTTTGGTTCTGCTCAAGGACATTTAGTCAGAGCAATGCCCTGTCCCAGCCTCATGGGTCATTCTTTCCTCTCTTTTCCCCTTTCTCGTTGCTTTTGCTTTTCACTAAGTGCTTTATTTCTCTCCTGACCTTCACAACATGCCCCTTTCATTACTTTCTCCCACTGGCTTTGTCTCCCATCTTTCTCTCGGTGCCGCTCCCCTGCCTTTTCTGCACCTCCCTGGTAGCTGTAGGAAATTCTCCTCTGCTTGCTCTTTGAAAATGTTTTCCTTCTTCATCCACACTTCACCCCACTGCAGAGAAGAGGTTCAGTAACTTTGATGAGAATGGTCCTGTAAAACTTTTACTTTCCAATCTTTAATGAGCTGAAAGATTTACTCAGCTGTAATTCTGAGCTCAGAAACCAAGAATAGAGACCCCTAACTAGCGACATGTTAATTTAGATTTCTTTTCTTACATGCACTAACAGGCATGAGGAAGTCCTTGGAACTGGAGATGCCCCACTATATTTTTCTGTCATTTAATTAATTTCAACTTTCAAAGTGAAATGTTGGCTCTAGCTCCCTGAAAGTAGATGCAGTCTAAATTATTATTTCATGTAAATTTCCTTACAAGTGCATGATTCAATATGCATTTCTCCATTATTAGTCTCTTTAACATTATTTCAAACTGGTTTGTTCCCTTTTGTGCAGTGTGACCTGTTCTTGTATTACAATAATCCCCGATGTACCCTTTTTTCTTTCTTTTTTAAAAAAGAAGCTAATTGAATTATCTCATTATTTTAATTTGTTAAGCAAATGTATTTTGCATCTCAGGATGTGTTCTTAAAGAAGGGGGCTGCTGAGGCTTTGCCCCCTGAATGGGCCATTGGCCCATTTTGACATTCATGCATTCATTAACTAGCAGAACATAAAAGAACTCTGGTTGTATTTTTTTTCCCAAACACCCAACCAGCGTGGAGCAACTTTTCCCAATAAGCCACAGGGGTCTTTCTACATATGTTCTCAACTGCAAGCTATTGTCACCTATTCTGAATACCTCAAAAGGCCCAGAGGTGGAAAAAAACCTACCTCCACAAAGGCCAACTGTAGCAATTGTGAAGTCTTAGTCTCAATATGACAAAAATCATTCACCCTCAGTTTTCTTGGAAGAACAAGTTCCACTCCAACTGTAACAGTTCAAACAATCTCTCAAATTCCTTTGCACCACCAGCTTTAGGGGAAAAGGTAACAAACTTGCACTAATTGATTACGCTGAGGAAAATATTTAAACAAAGTCCAAAGTGGCATTTAAAAAAATCAAGTGATTTGATAAACGGTTTCCATAGTCAGAATTAAGCATTCTGAATTTGCTTCATCTGGGGCTAAATATTCATAATTAGCCTCAAATTTTTAGTTTCTAACTATCTATTTTCAAAATGCCCCTTAGAAAAATCCCCTCTAAAAAAGTTCACAATAATTTTAACAAAATAAATCTGTCTGTCTATACATTTTTAGAAATTCAACTAGCAAAAAACTTTGTGTATACCATTACCCTCTTCCGCTGGTTGATGGCTCTGCCTAACTTCTCAAGCTAAGAAATTCCGTGAAGATTGAAGAAAGACTCTCTTGGAAATGTGTGTGCCTTTGCTGGAAAGTACCCAATGGCAAAACGAACAAACAAACAGACAAAAACTTAGGGAAATCCTAGAGAAGTACATTCCTTTTGCTAGCACATGGAGATTATGATATCATAAAAGTAAGCCTGCCATTACAACTGTTTTTATTTGACTTCAAAGATAAAGAAAGAAACAGCAAGCAATAATACCCAGGCTGACGGTTTATTCATAACCATGAAAAAACTCCTCCACGCCAAGAAGCCCTTAGTGTGCTCAATTAGGCCCTTGGGCACCTCCACTTGCCACCTTCAAGAGCTCCTCCAGTTGTGCTGCAAATAATATATTTGATCATGGAATAGAAACAGGAAGTGCTCACATACAAAGACACTGCTTGCTCATACCAGTTTCTGGCTGAAGGTCTTCTTATTTGAAAACATAGGGATAAAGCTCACACTTAGGAGATGTGGGACTTCTTTCAAAGATGTGTGTTACAGAATCAGAAGCAAATTTTACTTTTAAAAGTGACATAAGCCGAGGCAGGAGGATCGCTTGGGGCTAGGAGTTTGACACCAGCCTGGGCAACATAATGAGATCCCATCTCTACAAACCAATAAAAATTTAGCCGGGTGTGGTGCACCCGTGCCTGTGGTCCCCGCTACTCAGAAGGCCAAGGTGGGAAGATCATTTGAGCCCAGGAGTTTGAGGTTGCAGTGAGCTAGGATGGAACCACTGCACTCCAGCGTAAGCAACAGAATGAAACCCAGCCACAAAAAAAAAAAAAAAAAAAAAAGTGATATAATATTATGAAAGAAGCCGCCTTGAAACTACAGATTCTAAAACGTCTGCCTTTCGTTCATGACAAAGATATGTCCCCTCTTCATATCTCCGGGGATTGGGGAGACGGATGAAGCCCACCTCTCAGGTGTTTACTCATTTTACTGCTTGCCTATTACAATCTGTCTTATGGGATTTTGTAAAGGCCTGGGTTTGGTAATAAAAATGGGCTGTAAAGGATATCATCCTACAGAGACAGTGCACCCAAGTTATAAGTACATTCAGTTCCATGTTATGGTAGAGGAACCTGTCTCTCCACTGAATTCATCAAGACCATATGACAGTAAACTTAGTCATCTTAAATTTGTTATTGTAATGTACACACACACACACACACACACACACACACACACATGCAAAGGAGGAGGGAAAGAGGGAGGGAGAAAGAGAAACAGAGAGACTTAGACTATTTTGCCCTTTGACTAGTTCTCTTTATCTTGTGCAGATCCAGATGGCTTCTTTCTTAAATGAGGCAGTCCAGTGTCGAGGTTAAGAGCACAGGGCCTGGAATCTGCAACACAGTAGATTTTTGATCTTGAGCCATTACCCTCTCTGAGCCTCATTTTTCATATCCGTAGAAGAAGAATAATTCTAGTTCCACCTAGTAGGGTTATTTTAAGGATTAAGTGAAATAATGTAAAGTGCTCAGCCCTGTGTCTGATTCATATAATAAGTACATAATATAAAGTAACTATAATTCTTATTTTAATCCAGTTAAATGGCTAGCAAAAGGCTTTGACCAATGGACCTGGACATCCAAAGTTACCACATTTGTTCCTGGGATTGTAGCAATGGAGAGACCGGGTTTTGCCAAACAGATCCCAAATATGGCCAGTGCAGTGGCTTGTGCCTGTAACCCCAGCACTTTGGGAGACTGAGGTGGGAGGAATGCCTGAAGCTCAGGAGTTTGAGACCAGCCTAGACAACATAGCAGTACCCCATCTCTATAATTTGTTTTAAATTTCTGGGCATGGTGGTGCATGCCTGTGGTCCTGGCTGCTTGGCAGTATGAGGTGGTAGGACCACCTGAGCCCAGGAGTTAAAGGCTGCATGGAGCCATGATCATGGCACTGCACTCCAGGCTGGGTGACAAAGTGAGACCCTGTCTCAAAGAAATAATAATAATAATAATAATATCCAGGCTGGGGGTGGTGGCTCACGCCTGTAATCCTAGCACTTTGAGAGGCCAAGGAGGGTGGACTGCTTAAGGCCAGGAGTTCAAGACCAGCCTGGGCAACATGGTGAAACCTCATCTCTACTAAAAATACAAAAATTAGCCAGGTGTGTTGGCATGCGCCTATAGTCCCAGCTACTGGGGAGGCTGAGGTACAAGAATTGCTTGAGCCTGGGAGGCAGAGGTTGCAGTGAGTGGAGATTATGCCACTGTACTCCAGCCTGAAAAAAGAAAAAAAAAACTGAAATACCCCTCAGCAGGAGAGAACATGCTCTACATTCTGCTTTTCGAAATCCATGTTAACATTCGGTGGCTGCTTGTTGAAGCTAGGTGATAGCATCAGAGAGTCCTGGTGTCAGTGAAAGCCAGAGCATCCTAGTGAGCCTTCAGGGATGGGGTGGAAGGTGGAGAAGAAACGGGCTATGGAGTAGTTCAGAATGTCTCCAGTGGGGCTACTTTTGGGAGAGAAAGCTCTCTTTCACCATTTGTCTTCCAGGATGTGAACAGACTATAGAGTTGCCATCTTGCTTAGAGTGTGAAAGTCTGGGCTGTCTGCAAGATAGCATGTTATGGTTTTTATTATTTTTTGTTGATTGACTGACTGATTGTAGAGATGGCATCTTGCTATGTTGCCCAGGCTGGTCTTGAACTCGTGGCCTCAACTGATCTTCCCACCTCAGCCTCCCAAAGTGCTGGGATTATAGGTGCTATAGGTGCAAGCCACAGCACTTGGCCCTGATAATGGTTTATAAAAAAGGGATCACCAACTGTGAACTTAGAAGCCTTAGGTGTGAACCCTGTGATATTATTCAACCTCTCTGAACCTATTTCTTACCATCAAAATGAAAGTTATCTGCCCGCCTTAGCTGACTGGGTTGCTGTGTGGGTCAAACGATGTAGTCAGTTTGTAAACTGTAATGTGCTGCACAAATGTCAGGTATTCTGGTCTTCTGGTTGTGTGCTTGGCTTTCCAGCTGCTTGAGACCGCTCGGATCTTATGTAATCACCAAGGGCTAGAGGTAGAGTGCTGCCCACCTCTTTCATCCTCCACCCCCAATTTCTCCACTTGTCCATTCCCACAAATGTATCCCTGGAGACACTGTGATCATTTCTATCATTAGACATCTTTTAAGGATCTTGGATGGTTAATTGAATCAGTATTTCATGGACATTAGTTATTTCTGCTTAGAAATTAGGGCCTTCATGATTCTGAGACTGGTCTACATAATACAAATAGCTATGAGCCCAATGAATACCAAATAGGAAATGTTGACCTTAGTTTTACAGTAAGAGATGGGCTTTCTCATATTCAGAGCTGCAAATGTTCACATGCATACAAGTGAGGCACCTAAGAAATACTTACGTGGAAATGCACATGCAGAACACACAGCTGAAAGCACCAGCAGAGAGAGCTTCCCACAAACATGCAGCATAGTGGGGCCGCCCCTAGCCTTAGCCTTTGCATTGTTTTCCTGCTTGCCAGGAGAAAACATCTGTGAATTATTTGAATGGAATCTTATACTAGAGATTGTCTGAACTGGTGTCATCTCTGTTTAATTTCAGGAAATGATGTCACAATGCATTAAATAACAATGCTGAGTGAATTTATTTTCCCGTGGACATGCTGTCCTAAGCATTCCTCTTCTTTTGCAATGTTTCCAATTAACTGTAAGCTTGAGTATTCTTCCTATTTCATAATAATTTTGAGGGGTGGGGATGGGAGATAGGGGTGGGCAGAAGGGTAATTTCAGAGGTTGCTGAGGTTCAGAGCTAATGGCACATCCATCATGTCCTTATTGGGATGGGAGAGTGCTAAGCGCTGGAGCTGTGATCACCAGTGGCAACCTACAACAGTGTTGGTTAGTTTTAAAGAATGTCTAAAGATGAAAGCTTGAGTGTTCTGATGCTGGCTGTCCAAAGAGCCACCAGATAATTTTAATAGTGACCTGCATACTGTAGCTTCTGCCTTTATCAAAGTTTCTCTGCACTTCCTTCTTCAGTAAAGAATAGAGGACATAAGTCAATTCTGTGTGCCATCTGTTGTCGTTTTTACAATTTCTCAAATTAAAGAGACAGGCCAAAAATTTAATGTTGTGTTGGATCCTAGAAGCTCCTCTAGAAGAAAGAAAATTGCAACTGAATTTACTTTGTCTCTCTTGAGGGGGAAAAATTGCATATTGCTATGTCATAACCTTTTACTCGTAGTCCCAATTTGGTGTTTTGAATTGGATTATGAGGGCTTCTGCATGGAAAGAGTGATGTGTTTGGGATTCAGCAGCCTTTGTTCACATGGTTCTGAGTGACACAGTGGTAAAGTCCCCGAAACAGTGGTGGTGCAATGGCTTTTCATGGGGGTCATGAAATGCATAGTCTCCTCAATGTAAAAACATTTTAAGACATGTCAAGACATTTCAAAGTACATCAGACAATCCTGTTTAAAAAGAGGTTCACCTCAGATAGACTGAGAAACTTACCTCCCAGATTATGAGCTACTAACTGACAGATACATTTTAAAAATAGGTAATTGATAGGCAGAACACAGAGTTTTTAGTGCAGCCAAACTACTCTGGATGATACTATGATAGTGGATACGTGTCATTATACATTTGTCCAAACCCACAGAATGTACAACACCAAGAGTGAACCCTAATGGAAGCTATGGACTCTGGGTGATTATGATGTGTCAATGTAGGTTCATCAGTTGTTACAAATGTACTACTCCAGTAGGGGGTGTTGATAATGGGGAGGCTATACATGTGTGGGGCCAGGGATTTATGGGAAATCTCTGTACCTTCCTCTCAGTTTTGCTATGAATCTAAAACTGGTCTAAAAAAATAAAGTCTACTTAAAAAAAAGGAATTGAATGAAAAGATTGAAGAATGAAAGGCTTATTAAATTACCGTCAAAAAGAAACCAAAATAATTATTAGCTCAAAGTTGAGCACTCAATTTCATAAAATATCACTCGAAGTATAATTGTTTAAAAATATGTTAAAGAATTCAAGGAGATGGGGAATTGAGGACCCTTGAATAAAGGAACATAGAAGGCATGTGCATATTGAATATTCAGCTATTTAAAAACTCCAAGAATAGAGTGCCATTAAATGCTATTTAGTGAAATCCCTGAATATTCATTCAGATCATAGAGAAAATTTCCATTTCTTCGTTCCACATGACCACAGTTTGCAAGTATATTCCATGGAGAAGTGGAGTGATTGGGAATTACAGGGTAAGTTGACTGGGTTATGAGAACACTGACTGTCCCTCAGCTTTGCTGCAGGGTAAGGTCATCAGATGACCTTTACGTTCAAGACTAATTTCGATTTTAGAGAGTGTTACTGCACAGATTTCAGAGGACTCCTGGAAATGTCCTGCCTTCTCCAGGCTGTAGTCTGTTTTTGCAATTTGGAACAGATTATGAAGTGTAAAGATAATATCCAGCCCCATTTCCCCTGTTAAGAAATAGTGACTTGGGTAGGAAGCATTAGGTTGGTTGAATGGAATTTGCCTTCTTCCATTTATGTGCTGTGTGCCACTTTCCAAATTGATTGGCAGCAGTTGTTTACAGTATGCAGAATAGTCACTGGCACCCTTTAAAGGTGTATTATCCTCTTAAAACATAATAGTCATGCCATTTTCATGCTTTTACATTTGCTATTCATATTCTGAACTGCCAAGTCCCAAATCTGCCAGAACTAATTTAAGTTGTTTTTATCTAATAGTGGATAAGTTGTCAAGTCACAATATAATGGCAGATAATTTTTTTTAAACTATAGTTTTACTTCTTGGTTATAATAGATAACATGAATATTTGTTGAATCTGACTTGATTGTCCACACACAAAAAATTACAACTCAAGAGATATTGTCGTGGGATTCTGCAATGACAAGAAATGAAGAGAATATTATTATCTAGTTATTCTGAGCACTATAGAAAATTAACATGGGCCACTAATTAGTTTCCTTCCAGCCACCACTCTCCCCCCGCCAAATTTGCTGATACCTGATTTGCCTGACATAGCCAGATAATGAAGTTCTCCTCTTGTTAATCCCAGCATCAAATCTTGTTGCTGCTGTTAATTTAAATACCTCCGTTATCACATTATAATATAACTGTCTAGATTTTCTTTTACTTCTTGCATCATACTCCTGCAATCACAAATATTCCAGAATTAATTTTGTCTTGGAAGTATTTGGCAATTCTGTAATAATTTAGAAAAGTATATTTCCATGACTCAGGCCACACTACAATTGGAAAATGGCTTTTTTCTTACCCAGAGTACATGGTGTGATCCCATCGTATGCTCACAAAAAACAACCCTAGTGTACCGGGGTGGTGCTACACTAGTCTTTTAAGAGGAAAAAGGCTTTTATCGATAGAAAAGATGAATGCTGGATTATTGCCTGTAGATTTGGTGATACATTGGAACTCTCTATAAAAGCAACCTTATTTTTTTCCCCATGGTGAAAAGTTATAGGTTCCATTTCAGTGTTTCAAGATACCTGCAGGCAGCTCATGAGTTGCTATACTTGTTTTAAACCCTTCCTCACAGTGATTTTTTTTAAAAAAGTAGTAAGAGAACATGGGAACAGGGGGTCATTATTATTCAATTATAGGCTCAGTTTTTCTGTTAGTTTCTGGGAAGCCATAAATTTAGAACTGTGCAGCAAAATCTCATGGATTACCTGATGGCACTTTGATAAAAACCCCTCTTAGAGCTTAGTCCTGAAGGTTTTATGTTTTCTAGTAAAACACTTAAGTGTAATTAAATATGATCATGTGAAAAGGCATTAGTTTTTAATATGACCTTTGTTGCCAGTCTGGAAATCCTCTAAAGTTTTTGATTTTTTTTTTCTTTTTTTTTTTTTTGCAGAGCGAGTTTGACAGAAAAGTGATTTAATGCTCTTTGGTCCTTATGTACTTGTACTCTTTTGTCCATGGCTGTTCCAAATACCTCCCTGCTTATTTAAAATGTATATATAATCAGTTACATAAAAAGAGATATGCTTACATTCTCATGTCTCTATGGTTGGACCTCTGTGGTTGGAGCAGACAATAGAAATGTCTGTAATTCATTTCAGAAAATGTGACTTTCCTACCTTTAGATAGTGAGGACAATCTGTTAACTCTTTGTGTTGATAAAAGCAAACGTTTCAGGGCATGGTGAAAGAAATCTCTACCATTTATAAGGTTATACATATACCAGAAGCAGTGGAGTTAATACCAAATTGAAGACTTGACCAGTGTCCTAGTCTTAGCACAGCCTTTTGCTCGCTGGATTATTTTGGGCAAGTCATTTAATTTATCGGAGTGCTCATTTTCTCACCTCATTGTTTTGAGCGTTAGCTAAGATTAGAAATAGCCTTCTGAAAAGGACAAAATACTATGCAACTGTAAAATGGTGTCTATTAATGTTTTCATATCATCCATTGAAATAGTTTGTTCTGTCATAGCTCCTTGAAACCTGAACTTGGATGTGGGTGAAACATTCTTCAAAGACAAGTATTGCACTTGTTTCTTTTGCCCTAAGTCTGGAGCGGGGATCAAATCCTACAGATAGCACACGTGCAAGGAGAAAGGCAAAATACCTGACAGACCATTTCTTTGTGGCAGTATGAGTCAAAGTAACTTTTGGAATTTGTACACTCAAACTTAAGAGAAAGAACTGGAAGACTGCAAATTAACTTCGCAATAAACGTATTGTCACTTGTGTTATTACAGCTTTGGAACAAGCTGGTTGGGAGTTTGGGCATCTTCGTCCTTTGTCCCTAAACTCTTCATCCTGAGAATTAACTGGTCCATCAGCATGCCATTTTTCATCCTGGCCAAACTGGTGGGGAAGAATAGTTTTACATCCCTAAATGGCGATCTCATAGGCCCATTTCAAGGAAGGCAAAGTCCTGTACTAGATGGAATTGTCTCATTGCAGCAAGAGATAAGTGAGATTTTTTTCCCCTGAAGATAGTTTCAATCTGGATGTTTAATCAGGCTTTCTTTGATTCTACATACAGAGATTTCAGATGTTACTGCTCAGTTAAACTAAAGCACAGAATATGAATGGAAGAAGAGTGAGGAAAGCTTCTAAAGGTATATAGAGGCCTTAGATTTAGATGCACCAGCCAGATAGCCAAGTGAGTGAACTTCTGTGGAAGTTGGAAATGGTGGCACTATAGTTTGAGAGTTGGAGCTAATCTTTGTAGAGGTAATACTTGAAACCATGGCACTGAATAAAGGTTAAAATAAGAGACAGTGCAGAGAGAGAAGGGGGTTTGAGTCTTTTTGAAGACTATATGTGAAGAGGTGAAGAAAGAAAGTAGTGAGCAGAGATAAAGACATCAGACCGGCAGCATAATCAGATCATGTGAAGAAGGAAGGAGTTTCAAAGTAGAGGAAGTGGATTCTGTAGAAAGATCAAGGACAGGACAGGCGCAGTGGCTCACACCTGTAATCCCAGCACTTTGGGAGGCCGAGGCAGGTGGATCACCTGAGATCAGGAGTTTGAGACCAGCCTGGCCAACATAGTGAAACCCCATCTCTACTGAAAATACAAAAATTAGACAGGCACCTGTAATCCCAGCTAATCAGGAGGCTGAGGCGGGAGAATTGCTTGAACCCTGGGGGCGGAGGTTGCAGTGAGCTGAGTGCCACTGCTCTCCAGCCTGGGCGACAAAGCAAAACTCCAACAACAAAAAAAAAAGCGGAGAAAAGGAGGCCAGTGAAGATGGGGGCCAAAGCACACCTGGGAAGGTACAGAGAAACAGACATATTTTGTAAAGAGAGCAAGAAAGCTGAGGGAGTTCAGGAAAAAGCTCCTCTTCACTTATGACTAGAAACTATGGAGAGGGTGGCAGAGAGTGAATTAGGAAGGCACGGAAGTGCAGCCTTGGAGCAAAGAGGGCCAGGCTGGATGGACTCTCTGCACATCAGCTCATCCTTTCTCAGGCAGTGCTCAGAACCAGAGAGCAAGAGGGACTAAAGCAGAAAAACCTAAGGGTGAGATCAACAAGAGGAGGAGAGGGAAGATGTTAGAGCAGTTTTTGAAATGACAGACCAGTAAGCAAAAAATTCCAAGGAGATAGTCTTTCCTGGGACAGAAAAATAATCCTACAGTTCATGTGAATAATAAAATAACTAAGAAAAGTCAAGATATTTTTGGAAAATAAAAATGAGGAAGCTTGTGCACTGAGAATTACTAAAATGTATTATAAAGCTACATGACGTGGCACTGGCTAACACAATAGGCACGATGATCATTTGAACAAAATAAGAATTCACAAATCAACACAAATAGAAAAAGTGATTTACTAATTTTAAAGGCATCACTTCAAGTCAGTTGAGAAAAAAAAAATCAGTTGTCTTCATCAAAATATACACTTAAGAGTTTTTTGAAGTAGATATGACTATTTCTCTTTCCTTTGTTTAATGACGTGTTTTGAGAGTAAAAGCAAAGGAATTATAAAGAAAAATTGTGATTGATTAAATTACATATGTATGAAAATTAAGAGCCTTTGAATGCCAAGAAAACACCATATACAAAAGAAAGAAAAACACTACACTAGGAAAAATATGTAACATTATGTAACAGGCAAAGGATTAGTGTCCCTAATAAATAAAGCATCGTACAAATCAATAAGAAAAAAAATGAGGTAGGCCAGGCATGGTGGCCCACACCTGTAATCCCAGCACTTTGGGAAGCTGAGGAGGGTGTATCAGGAGGTCAGGAGTTCAAGACCCACCTGGCCAAGATGGTGAAACCCTGTCTCTACTAAAAATACAAAAATTAGCCGGGCGTACTGGCAGGTGCCTGTAATCCCACCTATTCCTGAGGCTGAGGCAGAAGAATTGCTTGAACCTGGAAGACGGAGGTTGCAGTGAGCCAAGATCACGCCACTGCACTCCAACCTGGGTGACACAGCAAGACTCCATCTCAAAAAAAAAAAAAGAGAAGAAAAAAAAATGAAGTGAATAAAAAGTCAAAAGACGAATAGGTCCATTCACAAAAGCAGAAATATGCATGACTAGTAAGCATTTAAAAAATGTTCAGTGTTGGCCTGGTGTGGTGGCTCATGCCTGTAATCCCAGCACTTTGGGAGACACAGGTGGGAGGATCTCTTGAGTTCAGGATTTCAAGACCAGCCTGGGAAACATAGTGACACCCCATCTCTACAAAAAAATAAAAATAAATAAATTAGCTGGGTGTGCTGGTGTGCACCTTTAGTTCCAGCTACTTATGAGGCCAAGGTTGGGACCAAATAAATGTAAAAATCAACAACAAAAAATTTTTATTTGGTAGAAACTAAGAATAAAAAATTATAATGTCTGGCACTGTCCAGGGTAGAAGGGAATCTCTAACTTAATAATGACTATAAAAATTGACATGGCCTTTCTGGAATATAAACTAGTTATATGTGTTAAAAAAAGAAAACAACTAAAAATGTTCTCACCCTTTGATCTAGTAATTCAATTTCTAGGAGTTTGTCATGAAGAAATAATTTTAAAAATACACAAAAATTATGCAAAATTACATATAAAGCTATTTATTATAATAAAAAATTGAAAGTCACCTATATTCTCAAATATAGGAGATATGGAATGTTATGGAGTGTTATGGACTACTATGTAACCATTAAAAATTATATTCCAAAAATATTTTGAGATGGGGGAAATCTCTTAAGTTTTGCTAGGCAAAGTAAAACGGGTAAGGCAGTATTTATGATATAATTTTAATTTTATTAGAGAAAATATATATGGACATATACACAGAACATATGAATGATTATTCTTGGGTAGGGAGATCTGGGTGACGTTCTTTTTATATTAGAAATTTTCTATGTAATGTGTATTGCATTGATAATACAGAACAATAAATTTTATTTTAATAAAGAACCATGCTGGCTAAGGGGGAGAAATAAAGTATGGTGACACACTGGGAACACTGGAAACCCACCAAGGGGTTGCAAGTCCAGGTTCAGAATAAGAAAGAGAAACAGAGAAGCAGAGAAAGAGCATTTTTAGGTTTGTGATCTTGGAGGTGCAATATCTCTGTTTGATGAATTTTCTGCTGATAAAGTAGAGATGGATAATACTGGAAATGAGAGAGACAAGATATTAGGCAGGCCTTTGTCATACATATTGAAGCTTTCAAAAGTAGGGGCAAGCCACAGGATGGAGAGGAACTTTCTAGCATGTACATATGTCATGGGGAAAGCTGGGGTGGCTTAAAAGTCAACATTCTTCTCTCAACAACTGGTGGAGAGGAAAGAAAGCAAATGCTGTGAACTTCATGAGAAAAGTGGCTGGAAAGTTTTAGGTAGGGGCTGGGAGCAGGGAATAAGGGAAGAAAGGGAAGAGAGAACAGTCTAGCCTCTTGTCCTTAACTGGTAAGGAGGAAAAATGAATAATTTTAGTAGAAGAGTATATTAGTTAGCTGGGGCTGCCATAACAAAATACTATAGTCTTAGTGGCTTAAACAACAGACATTTGTTTTCTCACAGTTCTGGAGGCTGGAAAGTCCAAGCGCCAGGTGCAGCAGAGTTGTTGTTGGGTGAGGGCTCTCTCCTGGTTTGCGGACAGCCACCTTCTCCCTGTCCCTGCATAACCTTTCCTCTGACTTCATTTAAACTGAATTACCTCCTAAAAGCCATATCTCCAAATAGTTATCATATGGGGGCTGGAGTTTCAACATGCAAAATTTGGGAGGACTTAATTCAGTTAAGAGCAGAGAGTATTTAGGTTAACAATATTTTAGGACAAACACAAGTTTTAAAAAAAATCAAGGATATGGAATTATGTGTACAGAAAAGATCAAAGGTTTTTGAGGTTTTTTTTCCCCATAGCACAGCCAGTGAGGATGAGGGCGAAGAGGCAAGTTAATTTAGGATGTGGTAAGATAAGAAAAACAAAACAAACAAACAAACAAAAACCAGAATGCCAAGAGTAATGCCATTAGGATTACAGGTCTTTGCTAGACCCAGGCAGTCATAAAGCTCTCTAAAATACTATCTTATCTTGGAGCAGAGAATCTGAGATAAAGATCCCTCAAATGTTTCCTCAAAGCACCTGGATGGAGGCAGGAAAGAGGAGCAAAGAAGGCGTGGGGAGGACTATTCAGTTGGCTAAAATAAGCCACAAATTGAGTTCTTATTTTGATTACGTGTAAGGTTTGTTTGATCTAGCTGCTTTTCCTTAGAGTTCAGTTTTACATATGCTTCGGCGCCCAACCAGCTTGTGTATTTTCAGGATTTTTTTCCTCTCTTTCTTTTTCTTCTTCGATTGGTTTTTAGATCAGGGAGGGGAAGGACTGAGGGAAGCGAGCAGCAGACGAGACTCATTTCCCGGTTTGTCAGACTGTGCTCTTGACCCCTCCTCAGGACCTGTGATTAATACACGCTTTGTAGAGGAGACTTGGCAAACCCCACGCTCCACAGGACCCGATTCATAATTCACAGCGAGCAGGAGGAGCAGGGTCTTTGTGGTGGCTTGTTGGCTCTCTGCTGCACAAAAAGCAATGCCTCCTGACCTTCGCTGTTATCTAATCAGGAAGTAGACGGTCCTGGCGTGTAGCTGAGTCCTCGTAGGGCTCTCTACAACTGTAAATTATGTTCGGGCTCCCCGGATCTGGGGCATGCCACACTTTACATTACTATTGTGTATCTTAAAATAAACAGCATCGCAAGCTGTTTATTTTGGTGTTACTATGTATGCAATTTTAAAACAGTGGTTACTTAAACAAATGTCTCTGTTCCCACAGCACTTGAAAGCCAGTGTTTGCTCCTGTGGTTTTGGATTTTGTCACTTCTGTTTGGATTATATTTGAAGTCCACACTGTGAGCAGTTGGAATAAACCTGGCGGCACCTAAGACCAGGGCCTGCTGTTGGGCCCTGCGCTTCACCATGCTCAGCTCTCTTCCTCCCCGCACTATGCTCCCCTACCCTCTACCGGCCATATGCATGTGCACAAACCAGATATTTTGCTTTCTCTTTGGGGCTCTAAATTTATCCCCATGAGTGATCTAGAGAGTCATTTACTTTAAGTTCCTGAATGCTTTGCAATTTAATTGAAGAAGTGGTGTCGTCATGATGCTATAACAAAATACTACTCCCAAATACTCATTTAAATTGTCATCTGTGCACTACAGATACAATGCATATTCCATTGACATAACTTGGTGAAGATGAATGAGAAAGCGCAGGGGTGGTAGACAGAAAGAATGTAAAAATATCAAAGTTTTGACAGTGACTTGCCCTGTCACCTTCAGTCCTTATGCCTCTACTACACAAGGGGTGAAACAGAAAGGTAGAAGATCTTGGTGGCTCATGCAATGCTTGTGCTCAGATCGACTCTGGTTTGATTCACAGGAGGCTACTTCCTAGTGCTGTTTATTTGGATGAGTTATTTAACATCTTTAACCCTTCATCTGTAAAATGGGTAAGATTGTCAGGGTAGGGGGGAACTGAAAAAAATAGAATGTGTAAAACAGTCTATCTCACTTGAACGAGGTTGGTACTCAATAATTACTTTTTCTCTTCCCATTCCAACCCTCACCCCGTGACATAAATTATAGCTGTGGGTGGTCTGGGAATAGTCCCCTTGGCTTGAAGCTGGAGTTAATGCAGTGTGGGACCGTGAGTGACCGACCTGGCCTGCTGGGTGATGTTTGGGACTATCATTACCCAGAGTATGTTTAACCATTAGCGATGGGGCTACAGCACTCCAGACTTCTCCGTTCCCTGGCCTGTTTTTAAGGAGAGAAGCAGAGGCTAATTGGAAGTTTTGTATTATGTGTGCCTTACCCCCTGCCATTAGTGGAGATATCAAATTATAATCATCCTTCCATCTTGACGACATGAGTTTCTTTTGTTGTAGTGGTACATTATAAGGGCATTTTTTCTTTTATTTGCTTGTTGATGAATGAATGCGCAAAAATCTACTTGGATTCTTAGGTATTTCAAGAAGTCTAAATTCTAGTGGTGAAATTCATTGCCTTTAATACTCAGACTCCAAATCAGCTTACACAAGAATAATTTTTGTTCTCATAACTCAGTTATGTAAATGAAATAATTTGTTTTGTATGTATAGATACTATTTACGTTTTCCACAAAAACCAACACTACTTTGAAAATTTTATATTATAAGTCTGATAGACTGAAGTCGCATAATATAATAAATCTAAAACATTAATGAGATGATGTGGGTCTTACTGACTAGACTGCCACGTTTCTCCTTCTTCTGAAGCACATACACAAGGTCCTATGCTGTGAAGAAGTGAAGACACATTCCTTGGATCATGTAGATGCCAGCAAGGTCCAGTAATTGTTTCTTATTGCTCTCTATGATTCCATGAAGATTAACATGTAAAATATTTTGAGCATATGGATTTTTTATTCCAAATATAAAGAAAATATTCAGTGATCATAGAGTGACTGAAAGCTTGGATGGAGCCTCGATATCTCCTATTAGCTGAGCTGCCTTGTGCAAGTTAGTTAACTTTTTAACAGTCTCCATTTCTTATCTTGGCAAAATAGGGATAATGATAATACTTCCTCCTAGGATTGTTAGGATGGACAAAGGAGATAATGATGGGCCAGGCATTTACCACATTGCCTGCATTAAATACTGGAGGAGGTTGGCTCTTAATCACTATGTTGGCCCTTTAAGGGGACAAATACTTTTAAATTTCCCTAATAATTTGGAAGGTAAAATAAATCCAAAATTTTTGGTGTCATTGGTTCACCTCTGTCCTAAACACCATAGAATCCCATTTTTCTTGACGGAACACAAAAGAGGGGTGTAAGATAGGAATGAAGAGGACTCGCGCTGTTGCTAGGCGATCTCCATTTGCACTCAGAGTGGAGTGCATCCTGTCCTCCTTCCCTTCTGTGGTTGGTCTGTCTCTTAGTTAGTGATATTTTTCTTTTTTTAATCTGCTTATTACCTTTCTAATAATGAGACATAATCAGGCACTTTTGTGTGTGTGTGAGGCCAGTTCTTGCTCTGTTGCCCAGGCTGGAGTGCAGTGGCACCATCATAGCTCACTGCATTCCTGGGCTCAAGCAATCTTTGCACCTCAGCCTTCCAAGTAGCTGGGACTACCGACATGCCCCACCATACCCAGTTCACTGCTAAATGTTTTACTCTTAGTAAAGATAGGGTCTTGCTGTGTTGGCCAGGCTGGTCTCGAATCCCTGGGCTCAAGCGGTTCCTCTGACTTCAGCCTCCCAAAGTGCAGGGATTAGAGGGATAAGCCACCAACCCCGCCCACACTCTGTATAGACGTTTATTCTTTCTCCACAATTATAGCCATTTGGTCTCCTTTACCATGTTCTGTCTGACTTTCTGGTCTGACTGAATTTTCATTCTTCCTCATTTTTTAACCTCCTATGTGTCACTCGTATTTGATGTTCAAATAATTTTATTATTTTCTATCGGTTTGTGTCATCAGAGACAGGTCAAAATTCTTACTACAAAGAGAGTGGAGGGGAATGTACTTTTTTTGCCCCAATAAAATTAGATGGCATAGTGACAAGTGTGTGTTTGTTAAAAAGCAGTTAGCACAAATTAGAAATACTTCACAGCAGATGTGTTTTGTGAAAGGATATGCTAAAAAATTAAACAGAGAATACTTTCCGGTTATAATTTTAGAAAAATATTGTGCAATGAAGCAAATTTACAATTCACTTAAATCAACCTTTTTATAGAGTGTGTGCCTTCACGATAAAATTTTGACAATTCTGCAATTTGTTTCAGTGTTTCATTGAGGGGGTGGAAATCCATCTGCTAGTTATTTTGGGGGACACCATTGCATCAATAAAATGATTCCTAAGCTGTACACAGACTTCATTTTAAATTAATGTGTAGCTGTTTTATAATGTGTAGCTGTTTTAAGTATAAGTGACTTAGTTAAAGGCAAAAGTTCCTATTATATGCATAATAGTATGAATTTCTTTTTTCTTTCTGTGAAACACAATCCCAGGGTACTCTACTCTCTAAGAACATCTTGGGCCCTGGGTTCTGGCAGACGTTTCTTATTCTTACTTCACTGATCCCTTTTCGAGCTGCTGGAGGGACGTTTTTTGTAAGTTGCTACCGTTGATACAGTTGCTATTAATCACCGTCTGCCATGTTGTGACGCAGGTTTAATAACATCCCATTGAGTGGCTCTCGCAAACTGGAGGCTTACCAACAGCACTGGCCTTTGATATTCGACTCACACCAGGAAAAAGTAAATGTAGAGTTAAAAAAAAAAAAAAAAAACAGCAAATAGAAAAAAGAACAAAAACTGGAGAAAACAGAGTGAAATCAAAAACAGATAGCTTTCTGTGTGCAGCTTGGTTTGCCATGGGAGCAGTGAAGCTATAAATCTCAGCAGTGTTGTTTGAAAACTGAACATGAGGCTGCTAAATTTATCATTCATTCTTTGTTGTTTCAGGGAGGGGAAGAGCTAGCTGACTTGGCTAACTTTGGATTCTGCCCCCTCCCATCAGTAATGTTTCATTTTTCTCCAAATAAAATCAAAATTTGTTTTTTCCTGGATCAAAGAATACTGGGTGATTTTTACCAATGGTGGGGGAAAGAAGGGGGAAAGGAGGACTGGCTTTGAGTCACCCATGTGCTGGGGGCGTGTGGGATTTCTTCTACTTCATAAATGTGGGGACAGGATGGTTTTCTTTCATTGTAGAAAGAAAGGATATACACATCTCCTACTATATACTTTAAAAATCCGTATGTAGAATATAAAAGCATGGAGAAAGTTCACCACCACGAGTAAATCTAGAGCCTCGGGAAGCTGCAAAATTCCCTCCTTTTGTTTGCACTGGTGTTCTATGTTGCACTGCACAGGGGGGAAAAAAGGTAGAAAGCAAGCCTGCTACAGATGTGACTAGCTATGAATATTCATGAGTGCCATTGCTCCTCCTTTCCTAGAGCATCCAGGCCTTTCTGATCTTCCTCTCGCACAGCTCCCAGATGCTCCCCCTGCCACCCACCCCACACTTCCCCCACCTCAAATCTGCCCTCCCTGACCAACCCTGGAACAAGACTGCAGTTTATTTCGATAACATTCTGGCATGATACAGTGCTCAGTGGCCTTAGAAGTGTGTGTGTGTGTGTGTGTGTGTGTGTGTGTGAATATACTCCTGCACCAAAACAAAGGGGGAAAAGAAAAAAAAATGTAATTATCTACAGTTTTATGAATTCAACTCCCCTTAATGTTCATTATTTAAACCAGCAGCAATTACAAGTTCAAAGGGGTTTAGAGGGCCAGCAACCCGCATAATCACTGCCAAATTAAGCGGGACTCATTCGTCACAGGAGAGTACACCCTGAGCAGTGAATCATGCATGCCGTGACAGGCTCTGATTTACATAAAGCAGAAATCTGTGCCCTCTGGGGCTGCACGTTACTTCATCTCAGTAGCCCTGTGATTCGTGAATTTTCTTTTGGTGTTAGGAAGCTGATACTACCTCCGACGTGGCATAGCACTCCGCTAAATATTGACAATAGCTTTTCACTTTAGTGTATACTTGAGTTCAAGTCACATGTTGGGGCCCCAATGTCAGTGCAATTCTGGGAAAGAAAAGAATTTGTTTCCCCTAAAGTTTCTGAATTAAGTACTTTTATGATTAAAAAGAATGAGAGTTTTGGTGGTACAGTTGTGCTTTCTTTTATCCCAATCTGTTCAGGTCCATAGTTAAAAATCTAGGATGCTGATAAGGAGGCAAAAAAAAAAAAAGCCTTAGACCTATGACCTAAGTGCCCGAAGGGAGTGATCCATTGAGGAATGCCCCCTAAGGCCCTTTCCTGTTTGGCATTTAGAGAACTTCTGAGTGTTACCTAGTGACAGTTGGAGACGATAATTGAAGTAACCTGTGCTCGAAGCTGGGCTTTGTGTTACCAAACTTGAGAGGACTTCTGATTGGATGGTCCAGGAAACCTGCTTGAGTGCCATCATCAGCCATTGAAATCTCTTGGGTCTAAACAATAAAAATTCCAGAATTAAGTTCAAATCAAATTGCATTTGGTTTAGGATGATTGTGTCAGACACCAAAACAACGTATGTAGGTTTTTATCCCACATTCTTAGATGTTCTCTCTTGTCTCTTTAGGCAAACCATGGCACTGTTTTATTGGTTGTTTTATCTCTTTTGGGAAGAGCTCATTTTTCCACTTGTGGCTCAATCATCTTGGTGTTATGATGTCATTTCCCCACATAGTCATTCTCTTTTCTCAGATACAGTACTGCATCCACACTTAGGATTGGAAGTGCTTGGGCTTTGAGAATTAGTTTGGCAATTTGGGAGATAATCTACCCTTATTTTTCTTTGCTTACTTTGAAGTGCAGATAAAGGTCTTGTGGTTTTGTGTCTTGTAACTGGGTCTACACTTCACATATATCAAAGCAGTGGCTTTAAGAAGTTCTTTGCAATAGATCACAGTAGTTTGTGAAGCAATGTGACAAAAAGGACCTAAAGCACCCTTAAACAGGGCTCCTGGTGTTCTGCTATTGGTAACACTCTGCCAGGACCACTCAAAGCCTCCAAGAATTTCATCTTGCCATTAAGTCTCTAGATAATTTGTTTCCCTGGGTTCTTGCCTGTATCTTCCTCCCTGAAATTCTTCACTAAGTGGACATTTTGTATACTCAAGTGTGAAGTTTCAGGAATGTTGCCTCTACTGTCACAAGTATACTGTAAGGTGGCCTGTTTATACTGGAAAGAGGAGTAAGCCAGGAATCTCAGTCCCAGGTTCGTCCAGTTAAGAAGCCAGGTTAAATGGGCAAGTCATTTCACCTCTCGGAGCTTCAGGCTCCTCAACTGTAAAATGGGGACAGTCATTTCTATTTGGCCTAACCCAGAAGTTGTTATAAGGAGTGGTAGTTGTTAATTTTATTTCATTGCCAAAGCTTTGAATTCATCAAGCTGTTTGAGTTCCTCCTAAAATATCTCTCTTTTTTTTGTTTTGTTTTTTTGAAACGGGGTTTTGCTCTTGTTGCCCAGGCTGGTGTGCAGTGGCGTGACCTCGGCTCACCACAACCTCCATCTCCTGGGTTCAAGCAATTCTCCTGCCTCAGCCTCCAGAGTAGCAGGGATTACAGGTGCCCACCACTATGCCCAGCTAATTTTTTGTGTGTTTAATAGAGACCGAGTTTCACCATGTTGGTCAGGCTAGTCTTGAACTCTTGACTTCAGGTGATCCACCTGCCTTGGCCTCCTAAAGTGCTGGCCCTAAAATCATCTTTATTCCTCTCCTCTCTTCAGCTCTTCCTTGTTCCTCCGAAGTAAGATCCTGTCTCTCTCATTTCTTCAGGCCTTATTCTCACATTCAGGCTGAGCTTTGCTGTAAGGTGCCATCTGACACTCTCAGTGGAAGGATTCTCCTGGACTCCATGAAATCTTCCACGCCAGTTTCCTTTCTCTCACCGCTACCTCTAGTGTCCTAGGGAAGAAGAATCAACATTGTGACTTATGTTCTTTTGTGGTCCCCCCCTCCAGAACACATCCTTCTTTTTTTCCATTTAAATAATTTCGTGCCTTTTAAAACCCAAATACTGTCGAGCTTTTAGGGTCACTGAGATTGAAATATGCATTTATAGGAGGTAAAGATTGGTAGACACATTTATACACTGTAATATATACCCAAAGTACCAGAAAAAGCCGCATTGAAAAAATATTATTCTAACCTTTCATATGTCCACCTGAAAAATACAGTCAATGACCTGCAAATCCAAATTAGATTTATAGTAAATTATTTAAAGATATTCTAATAAAGAATTTAATATAA
The DNA here is from genome assembly GCF_000951045.1 of Mandrillus leucophaeus. Lineage (NCBI taxonomy): Eukaryota > Metazoa > Chordata > Mammalia > Primates > Cercopithecidae > Mandrillus > Mandrillus leucophaeus. The sequence continues at coordinate 2,645,018 of NW_012104443.1, read as the reverse complement.
TTGAATTTGTACACATTAGGGCAATCTTAATTAGCATACTGGCAAAAATGGCCATATAGTAGTAACCTATGTAGCATACTGATATACAGATATATGTAAAATAGGCCATATATAGATATACACACATGCTTGTATACACACAAGCAAATTGTGGTAAGGTGGAACCTATGCAAAATAGGGGAAGAATTGTAACATTTTCTTGGTGAAATTCATGGGATCTTTTTGTGGGCACGCTTCACCTGTGGGCTACTTTGTAACTGGCCTATGAAGAGGATGCATGATTAGATTCTGAGGTTCAGTTAGTGATAAAAACGGAAGCATGCTTTCTTTGCAAACAAATGGTGCATCTTGTCATTCACTTCTTTCTTAGCAATCTATGATTTCTAACATGGCCATACCACTGGGAAAGGACTGAGGAACAAGGAGATGTTTTAATGATCAAATTTCACCTGCTTGGTCCAGCCTCTATAAAATCTTGCTGCTATATTGAACCAAAGTACCCATCAATGTTCCTTTTATTGGACATGCTTCATATATTGTGATGAGATTATATGCATCCGTAGAGGTTGTTAGGAAAAACTTAACATGCCACTGATGTGCAATGAAGGAAAGTTAATTGTGTTGATGCCACAAAACTGCATCAATGAGTAGATCCCTCTGTCAAGAGTATTAATCTGTCTTGAATAAAAACTGCTAAACAGGCTTGTAACCAATAGCCTAAGGTAAAACCTGGTATTAATAAACATATGGCAATGAATCAAGCCACAACTATCTTTATTCACATAGGGATCTATAGACTGTAAAACCACCACCGGGCTCAGTGGCTTATGCCTGTAATCCCAGCACTTTAGGAGGCTGAGGTAGGCAGATCACGAGGTCAGGAGTTCGAGACCAGCCTGACCAACATGGTGAAACCCCATCTCTACTAAAAATACAAAAATTAGCCAGACGTGATGGTACATGCCTGTAATCCCAGCTACTCAGGAGGATGAGACAAAAGAATTGCTTGAACCCGGGAGGCAGAGGTTGCAGTGAGCCGAGATCAGTCCACTGCACTCCAGCCTGGG
>NW_012104443.1:2640969-2642771 GCF_000951045.1 Mandrillus leucophaeus | reverse complement strand
AGAGGGAGACCCTGTCTCAAAACAAACAAATAAAAACCCACAGTGCTTTCCAGGATTATTTTTCAGGCCATGAAAAGCATGGGTTAGAACACATCAAATGGGATCTGACTGTCTCCCTTACCTCCATTAACTGTAAGGACATTAATTCAATGTTCTTATTCATTTATTCACTTATTCTGCTTTTATTGAACAACCACTAAATATATTAGGCTCTAGTTTAACTGATTTAGTTTTTTAATTCATATCCATATTTACTCTGTGTATCTATGTATACACATGTTAGAATTGTCAACATTCATTTGTATTTTTTGTACCCAAATCAATTTTTTCAGACCCTCCTTTTCAATCTCCAGATCCTTGTTAATAGCAGACTAAAGAGGTGAAGAAATCTTTAAATTTTCCAAAGATAATTTTGTGAAGTATCAAAGTGACAAGGAAGTAAGTTTTTAGAATACTTTTTCCAAGTTGAATGATTTCATAATATCTGAAGCGTAATTCTTCATTGCCATAAACGCACCCCAAAGGATATATTTTTAAACACGTTCATTGTCTTAATAGACACAATCTTTTGTGTAAATGTTTCTCCATCCAGTATTTTCCCATTTACACAACACTTAGGTATCCTAGCAGTGCTAAAATAAACATTGGCTCCAGCTTAACAGGACAAATGTTTGCACTCTGGAATTGTTTGTCGATGAAATAAATATTTCCAACCCAAAACAAAACAAACCTGAACCCCAAATGTATTAATGTGAAGGTGAGGCCACATTTATATTGGGTTTATGCTCCAGTTGACATCTTATTTTAATTCTTATGGTCACAGAGACCGTACTTTTACGCGTTATCTTAAGGAATTCAATCAATGGAAAAAAGTGATAATTTAAGAGGGGGAGATATGTTTACTGGTTTAGGGTTCCATTCTGCTTTATTCTCAGCCTGAAAATTCTCCTTCATACCTAAATATGTGCAGCACAAAATGTCATTTTTTATGTTTGTTCCTATAATGCGTTCTGCCACTTATGTGATGCTTCATTTAAAAATACTTAGCTCTTTCTTTTCCCCCCCCAAATCAATAACTTTAATGCCTGCTCCAAATAAGCTAAAATAGTTTTGATAATTTTCTAGCAAATGGCAAACTTTTACCTTTTAGCAGTTAAAAACTTTCTGAAATATTTAAAAATCACTTTTGACAGTATATTAAAGTGAGTGAAAGTCTTTATCTAAAGATCACACTCAACTTTTCATGTACTTAAAATATTATAGGCAAATTGAGGAGCTGACTTATTATAGAAATAAGAAGACTTAAATGAATAAATTTTCTGAAAGAAAAGTGACTCTTGTGAAAGATCTCAAATGGCATACTTCATTTTGTGTTTTATCTTTACTGGCTTTTACTCACCTACATTCATTTACAAATCCATGAAAATGGTTCAAAGGTCACTGGTGAAACTTGAGAACAAATGCAAAACTTCCACCTGTGGGAAATAGGTAGAAGTACATTTGGTTTATTAAATTGGGTTGATTTTATTACTAATTTATAAATCAGTCAAAAATGTAATGCCAAGTTCATTGTCTTAGAGCTAATATAACTATAGTTAGCTAGCTAGCTAGATAATCTGTAGGTAGTTGGTGATAAAACTAAAAATAATCTAGTGGAAAAAAATTGAAATACTCTTTAAACATTCTTTCATTGACTGGCTATATTCAGGATAAGGGTAGCATAGAAATGAACACTTCGCGTTTGATTTAACATTTTTAAAAAGGTATCCTTATTGATAGCAGATGTTTCAGTCTACCCTTAT
>NW_012104443.1:2630225-2640124 GCF_000951045.1 Mandrillus leucophaeus | reverse complement strand
CACTTTATTCAGGTCCAAGTGGCTTCTTGTGAATTCTCTTTTTCTGTCTTTCTTATTTATTTATTTATTGTTTGTTTGTTTGTTTATTTATTTATTGAGATGGGACCTTGCTATGTTGTCCAGGCTGGTCTCAAACTCCTGGCATCCATTGATCCTCCCACCTCCGCCTCCCAGGTAGCTGAGATTACAGGTGTGCTCTGCTGCACCTGGCTGGATCTCTTTTGAGAGCTAGACTTCCCAGAAGCCTCTAGCAAAAGTCTTTTCATGTTGGTCACACTGGCAAGGAAATCGGATTGCCCTTAGACAAATTGGACCCATCCTTAAAGTTGGAAGGATGCTCAAGAGAGGTTTAATTCCTTACCGTCAGCCTTATATACTGTTATTAGTCTCATTTCACATATTAAGCAAGCGCATAATGCCCAGAAAGATTAAATATATTCGTCTAGACTTACTCAGCTAGTAAAAGGTGGCAGACAATCCTACAACCCCAGCTATCAATGTAAGACACACAGATTTAGTCTTTTCATATATACTTAACAATTTCCAACCCCTTCCTTCTAAAAAAGATACATTCAAAATAGGGTCTGGCCTGGAAACAGTACCTGAAGCAGTACATGTTTTCATAAAGCTACATCAGAATGGCTTTAAAAACTTAGCCAACAGGAGTTTGCTTTTACTTTTATTCAGGCATTTAACATGGTTATTGGCTTATTCTTGAAGAAGCAAGTTAAGTTTTTGTCAGGTGAACAATGAACATTTCTGCGTCTCTAGTGAGCTAGGTCAGTAGTAAGAGGGAAGATTTTTGAGGAAAAAATTTCATTGGCACTAGCCCTAGTGATTAAGACAGGCATATAGCTATCAAATATTTGTGAGGAGAGAACAGGGACACGATAGGTAGTGAAGGAAGGAGTGATTTCAAGTAGACTTGCATAGATTGAAAGTGAACAGTATAGTTTATAGACCATGGATCAAGCTGTGATGGAGAAGATATAAGGTCACACCCCGGAAAGTGTTAGATAAGCTGACATCTTAATTTCTCCAGATAATAGAAATTGTAACCATTTGCATAAAGTGAAATTAATTTATATGGTTATAATACCCAAACATTCTGTATCCTTCAGAGGGAAAGGGATACTGCCAGGCCGTAGCTTAATTTGGGAATTATTTATAGGTAAGTATCTTTATTTCTGTCAGAATTTTAATGATTTTTATGGTATGAAAAACAGTAGCAATGCTGAATCACTATCAAAAGTCAGCGTTCAAAAAAATTTAATAAATGGAAAAATCAGTGGTCAAAATAATGCAAAAAAAGGTGTATTAGGCACAGGCAAGATTTATTTGTTTCAGAGTTTATGTAAACAAATACTTAGAACAAGGGAAGAAGATTATAATTAATTGTATAACAATAAAAATGATGCAGTAATCCCCCTCCCAAAGGATCTTTAAGTGCTTTACAGAACCCCCCATTTCTTTGAGAGATGTATAATAGATTCATTCACTTATATACATAGAAATAACTTGTCATGCCATTAAATTCCTCTTCTACAGAAATCAAATTAGTGCTGGGAACTCATTGTCAAAAGTTATATCATGGGCCGAGTGCAGTGGCGTACACCTGTAATCCCAGCACTTTGCGAGGCCAAGGAGGGCAGATGACTTGAGCTCAGGTGTTTGAGACCAGCCTGGGCAACATGACAAAGCCTCCTCTCTAAAAAAAAATACAAAAATTAAGTGGACATGGTGATGCATATCTGTAGTCCAAGCAACGTGGGAGGCTGAGAAGTAGAGGATCTCTTGAGCCCAGGAGGCTGAAGTGAGCAGAGATCATGCTACTGCACTCAGCCTGGTTGACAGAGGGAGACCTTATCTCAAAAAAAAAAAGTTCCATCATGATGGGTAGGGCTGGCCTACAGAATGCAGGAAACTAGTTAGTGAATAATGTCTGCATGGTGGTGTGTCAGCAGGAATGGTACCGTGACATGCTGGTCCTTGGAGCGAGGTGTTGCTGCCACCACACCTGAAAGCTTTGAGCTCCTCAGAGGATTCACCGGGGCCCTAGTTTGTTCCACTTGTGGTTTCGGTTAAGTCAACTGAGCAACTGACTGGCTGCTGAGGTCCTACTGTTCATTTTTCTCATATTCATTTTTTTATCATCTTACTCTTTCTCCTAAAAATGTCCTCTGACTTTTCTAATCAGCTATATATTTCATTAAGAACTTACAACATAGCTCACTTTCACCGGGAGTGACTGGATAACATCATGGTGAGGGCATGCGTGAATGAACATGACTTCTTTCACAGTGTGCTTATGTAGCCGTGATGTTGAAAAGGCAAGTTAAATAAGCTTTTGATAGGCAGATGTTTCAACATGGTTTTTATGAATTATCTTGGAATTTTCTAGAACATCATATCAAATCAACCAGAGGCTCCAACATGACTTTACTCTGCCCCATAATCTTTTTTCTTGCGTTTTGTGTTTTTCAAATTGGTATATCATAGTTGTACATATGTGAGGGAAGTACATGTGGTATTTTGGTACATGCATACAATGTGTAATGATCAAATCAGGATAATTGGGATGTCCATCACCTCAAACATTTATCTTTTGTTTGTGCTGGGAACACGCCTCATAATCTTGATTGTAGCACTAGATTATAATCTTGATGGAACATTACCTGCCATGTAGTATTTTGTTGGCTGCTGTGGCTCAAAGCCTACCAAGGCATGATCTTAGTGTTATGCCAGGGATCTTGCCGGGCTTTGTCTGACCAAGTCTGGGTCTTGTTCTGGAATTTCCATGGGTACTATCAGTCTGTGGTATCAAGAGTGCTAATGACAGGCCTTAAGGCAGAGATGTAGATGTGTACAAAGAGCAAGCAGCTCAGTCTGAAGCACATGGGGCACATGGGGCATGCTGACACATCTAACAGAATCATCTATTAAGGCCATTTCCAGTTCTATTATTCTATGAGTCTATGAAGTTTCCTGACATCATAGCAGATTATTTTCCTTTTTCTGGAGAATTGACTGATAATGCCTAGAGCAATGAAGGGCCCCACCTGCTCAGGCTGTTTTGTGCTTGAACATCACAGTTGAAATTTATTGCTAGAATTCTGATTCTAGCACTGTATTCAAGATGGCAGCACTTACTAGCAGAGAATTATAAAGTTCACATGCTCTCTGAGAAAGAAAAGCCCTTCGTTATCCTAAGATTTTGGTATAGATAATTATTTCTCTTGAGTACAGGAAAAGCACTTCATATACTTGTTTCAAGTATTTTTTGCTCTGTTTTTAGCTTTGGAATGTAAGCAGAAACTGCTAGGCATGACCAACAATTAAAGTCATCCAGTAGTTGTGGAGGCCCAAAAGCTAACAGGAGATTTCTCATGTCAGTTAAGGAAATTTTAATTGCTCATTTACATTTTATCTTAGTCCTTTTTAGCTGCTGTAACAAAATACCATAAACTGTTGAGTTTATAAACAACAGACATTTATTTCTCACAGTCCTGGAGGCTGGGAAGTCCAAGATCATGCTACTGGCAAATTCAGTGCCTGGTGATGGCTTACTTCCTGGTGTAAAGATAGCTTTCTCAATATGTCCTCATATGGCAGAAGGGGTGAGGGAGCTCTCCAGGGTCTCTTTCATAAAGGCACTAATCCCATTCATGAGAGCTCCATCCTCATGATCTAATCACCTACTGAAGGCCCCACTTCCTAATATCCTCACATTGAGAGTTAGAATTTCAACATATGAATTTGGGAAAGACACAGACATTCACTCTATAGCACATTGTATCATGGGGAACAATATTTTAAGAAGAAATTTGGAGAAAGAAGATTTCAAAAGTCAGGACCACTTCTTAGTACATAAAATGGCCTGTTGACATTAGTAAGAAATACTAATTTCTCACTAATGGCTACAGCAAGTGTCATATGTAGTCCAACATGTTCGTATCTCTAAGTGACAGAACTCTTGCCTTTTACTGATTTTTTTTTTTTACTTTGCCTTCCCGTCTTCTAAATTTAAAAGGATCAAAATGTATGAAGTTGAAGTCTAAAATATGAACAATTTTAAAACAGAAAATTTACCCAATGGTGTTTTTTTGTTTGTTTGTTTGTTTGTTTTACCCTGGAAGACTTCTTCTTATCATATTTGAACAAAAGTAAGTGTCTGATGAATGCAAAGCTTTCAGCTTCCTAAGAAGTATTTTCTGGGGTGTCACGCAGAGTCTATGGCAGAGTCTATGGCCCAGTGAAATCCGAATGTGCAGGTCCATTTAGGCTAGAGGGAGGGTCTCTGCTGAAAGGGCAGAATAATCAGAGGGCATTTCTGTGTCACTGTGCAGCAGCTTTGTTTGCTCTGGGCTCCCTCTGTGGGTGCCAGACTAAATGCTCAAGGCTCTCCTCCAGCTGTGGTCAGTCATTCAAGGAAAAATCTTTCTGGAGGTAAGTGAGCCCTCCAGGAGACGTGGTTTTATAGACTTTCCATATTCGTTGGGTAATGGGAGGATGGCTGTGACAAAAAACAGCTCATTTAATACATTTAAAAATAAAACAAATTTTGTGGTAGCACTGTCTTCTTAGAAATCTTCCAATTGAAAACAAATAAAATAAAAAGAATAAAAACTTTAGTTGTCACTCCAAACAGCCTCCTTTCCTCTGCAGCTATATAATGGAAATACTTCGTTACATCGATTTCATTGTCTCACTTAAATGAAAGTAAATGTAGGAAAAAGTGGGCCAAGATGTGACATATAAGAAGTTCCTTCACCCCTTTCATTAATCCCTACCACTAAAATACAGATGAATTATTAAGAAAAATGCTACTAGATGAGGAAACTAATCAAAATCACTTAAACCAAAATGTTGCCTGACTGTATATTCATTTATTCAACCGATATTTAGTGGTCTTTATTTTCCTTCTATGAGCAAGTACTTTGCTAAGTGATAGGAGGATGCAAAGATGAATCAGAACCCAGCCTGCCCTCCAGAAATTTAAACACATGTAGGAGAGATAAAATGTGAATATATAACATAAATTAAAAGTAGAAAGTGAAAAGTGTCAAAAGAAAACTGCGGGTACAGGGCTATGGGAGCTGGAGGAAGAAAAGATTACTTCCAGCTGAAGAAATTAGTGGATGTTTTGAGGAGACTGCAGAAGGGGGGAGGAGGAGGGAGAACTTTGAAGGCAGGTGATGGGGTGAGGGTCGGGGCTGGAGCCAGCAGGACGGTGCAGGGAATGTATGGGAAGCAGTGATTAGCAGGCAGTGCTTCCATCAAGGCTGAGATAAGGCTGCCTCAGCAACAGGAAATGATGTTGGGAGGGCAGGGTCTATTCAGACTAGAGACCACATTGGTTTAGGATTTCAGATATAACTGGGTGGAGAATGAGTTTTTGAGCAAGAAAACAGACAGAATATTGTTATAATTCAGAACAGTTAGTTTGGAAAATCAGATGGGTTGAAATGCCAAAAAAATGGGATAGAATACTCATTACAAGGCTTTTGTGTAATCAAAATAAGTGTTTCCCAAAGTACGGATGGTGTATGATTTGTGGCACGTATGGTAAATCTAACTGCTATTCAGATTTTGATAATAACATAGGTTTAAGTATATATTTTAAAATATAATTTGTATTTCAAATCTCTCACTCTGTAAACTATTGCCATGGATGAATCTAAAGAAAACAATGTAGGTCTAGTAAATTTAAAATATTAAATAAATAATATAGTACATGTGATCTGCCCATATTGCCTAAATCCTGAAGGCCTTAGGGGAATGACTAAAGGTGCAAAACCCTGATCTAAGTGTAAGCTAATGAGTTTCTACCTTAGGGCAATGGAAATGGAAGTGAGGAGATAAGTATGAGAAATAATCTGGAGGAAGAATCTGCATATTCTGGCAATCTAAGTGTGGTGAACAGGGAAAGAGGGGGAAGCAATCCAACATACTGCTAGGGTTTTGGGCCTGACGATATTAGAATGCCAGTAACCAGTAAAAGAAATAAAACAGGAGTAGGTTTATGAAAAAAGGAGAGTCCAGTATATGAGCATGCACCAGGCATTTGAAATGCAGAACTAAAGGGCTGGAGTAGGAAGAGATTTAGAATCAGCCTCTGATTCTCAAGGGTCCAAGGTAGTAGCTGAAGTGGTAAGATTGTTACTGAGGACTCTAGAGAAGAGGGCCAAGGATAGATCCTTGGGAAAGTGTACTTAGAAATGACAGCAGCTAGAGAGGCCCAAGAAGATACTAGAGAACTAAGAAGAGAAATGGGAAAATACTTCTCTTAGTCATGAAAGATTACTTGAAGCCTGAGCCCCCAGTATAGCCCTGTGATTAGCATCAGGTAGTTGCTAAATAAATGTTAATGTGAAAGAAATGCATAATCAACAGATCAAGGTCTATAGAGAAGGCTGAGGGGCCAAAGGGAGAAAATACCAATGAATTTGGTCATGAGGAAGTCATTGGTGACCTTTCGGTCTGTAGAGTCTCAGCGGAGTGACAAGGGCAGAAGCCAGATTGCAAGGAGGGAAGGACAGAGTGGGGGGTCCGGAAGTGGACTTTTCTTTCAAGACCTGTGAAAATAGAGAGGATGCTAGCTTGGGAGGGGGCAGGGAATGGAGCTGAGAAAAGTTGGTTGATTTCTGCTTCTCTTCTTTTAAAGAATAGGGTATGCTCATGCACGTTTGTAAACAAGAAGAAAGGATCTGGTAGAAGTGAAGAGATTGAAAATTCAAGGGGTGGGAGAATAAGGGCAAATTGATGGGAAAAACAAGAAGTAGGAGAAAATCAAAGGCACACATGGGAAGAATAGCCTTGGCAATGTGGAAGAACGGTTCTTTCTCTGAAACTGGGTGGGAGTAAATACAGTTAGTGATATGAAGAGGAGAAAAAAGAGGAAACTCATTTTGACTTTGGTTATTTCATTTAAGTAGTAAGATCATCTTCAAGTAGGATCAAGACGGGTTTGCCCCTTGAGAAACGTGAAAAGCTTGGCAGTTTTCAGTGCAGGGGTTGTGGCTGCAGAAAGATGAAGAGTAAATCTTCTCACCGCAGTTGAGGCTGCAAGCTTGGGTAATGGCGGTAAAGAGACTTCCAGTCCTTATTAGAATGTGAAGACCTTATTTTCTATTTAGCTTAGTTCAAATAGCATCAAGCAGAAAGTGAAGGAAGTAGAGTAGCTCCTAAAAGCAGCAGCCCTAATCTTCTGTTTCTCAAAAAAACCTCTTTGTAGTCATTTTTCAGACCTTGTGATACATAGGTCCTATTAATTGAATTCAGCCGATTGAGACACTGAGGCCTGAAGAAATTATTGGCTATAATAATGAGATGACTGCCTTAGGTATCACACCAAATTTGCTCTTTTATTTTCTCCTGATATTTTAAACTCTTCCTTGCTGGCATATTAATAACTCGAAGATAAAAAGGGTACAACTTGTTTCCATGTGGGAGGCAGGAAGAGCATTGCTTTTGGAGTCAGTTCTGGGGCTGGTAACTCTTTGACTTACCAATTGTGTGCCATAATCACTCCAAGCTTCTATTTTCTCATGTGTAAAAAAAAGCACGTTACAAACTTTAAATGAGGAGTTTAAAAATTACACTCCCAGTAGGTTTACTATGAGGACTAAAATAAATAAAAGTGTGCAATGCAGTGCCAAGCACATAATAGTTGCTCAATAAATGGAAGCTCAATTATTTTCCACAGTTATCTCTCAAATTTCACTTTGATCAATTTTCACAGACTGTCTTCTAAGCAAATTCTGTAGGTGTTTGCCTTTGGAAAAGTGTGTTTGTTGTCAGTGAACAGTTACAGGGAGAGGGATATACTTGTCATGCAGCTGGAAACATGAAAACCTCAGCCCTGGGTTCTTACAAATGAAAACTCCCTGCAGGATGGGTCAAGTTGCTACCATAGGCTGGAGCCTATGATTCTCAGAGCAGCATCACTCTTAATGGCACTGTTCTGCATGCCTTTACCTTGCTCATTTTGCTGGGCTCAGTACAAACTAAGTGTCATTGTGGCAGTTCCTTCCATACTAAGAGGAAGCATTGATCACTACGAGTCAGCATGGTTTACTATGAGTAAATTAAACCAGACCTGTCTTGACCTCTGACAAGGTTGTCGTGATGACCATGTCAGTTTGGTTCATCGCTGTATGCCCAGTGTCTGACACTGATCCTGGCATATAGTAGACACTCTATATATTAAATAAATGAGCCAACAATGTCCTTGTGAGCATAATGAAAAATTACTGGCCAGCGAGAGTTTGGTTGGATGGCTTTGTAATGAAAGACAGCACAAAGAGATTGCTAGCACCTGAGCTCAATTGGCTTTGTCTTCAGGCCGGTTATATGCAATTTTTTTCAAAATGATGAATTGATTGAGGACATTGATGACTCTACCTGAATATGAAGAAAGAGTCAACGTGTTAAACGTCAGAAACAGAATCCAAAGAAATCCTAAGGAAGAGCACGGAAGAATGGAAGGAACTACTCGTATACAGTTAGAACGCTGAAGATTTGAATCTTGGTTTCAGCCAGTACTTGGAGTGTGACCGTCAGCAATTTGCTTAATCTTCCAGGCTTAGTTTCATCAACTAAGTTAGGAGGGGAATCTCGACCTCACAGGGCTCTTGCATGGATGAAACTCCTGGCGTAATGTGGAAGCCCTCAGAGCAGTGCGCTTCAAGCAGGTTATGAAGTCCTTAGCTTGTTTCTTGTGGCCGAAAATAGTTCGGAATGGGTTGAAACAATGGGCCAACCCGAACCAGATGAAACTGTAAAGAAGATAAATGTAAAGAGTGTTTAAGTACCATAATTTAATTATACAAATATAAGGCAGGAACTATGTGACAGAGAAGAGATTTTAGCTGACAGTAAGCATGGAATGATTTGGGGGAAAAAAAGAAAGCCTTGGCCAGGCACTGGGTCTCATGTCTGTAATGTCAGCACTTTGGGAGGCTGAGGTGGAAGGATCACTTGAGGCTATGGGTTTGAGACCATCCTGAGCAACATAGTGAGACCCCATCTCTACAAAAAGTAAAATAATTAGCCAGGTGTGGTGGTGCACATCTCTTTTCCCAGTTACTTGGGAGGCTGAGGTGGGAGGATTGATTGAGCCTGGGATGTGGAGGCTGCAGTGAGCTGTGATTGCACCACTGTACTCCAGCCTGGGTGACAAAGGAAGACCAAAAAACAAAACAAAACAAAACAAAACAAAAAAATAAAACCTTATATTTATACAACAATGTATCCAGGATGGTAGAAGTCATACAGAGTGTAGTCCCTGCTGATCAAACTGGCTTTGAACTATGGTACCATTTATGGGATCCACGTTTAAGGAGGACATCAACAACCTCTAGCCCATTGTGAGGAAAATGGCATGAAGGAAGAGTGCATGCTTGAACTGGAGAAGAGAACATCTAAGGGGACAGTACAGTGTCCTTAAGTGTTTGAAGGATTTCCATGTGGAAGAAGGCAACTGGGCTTGCTCTCTGATATGACAGGGGATAGGGCAAGGATCAGTGAAGGTGCAGGGCTACAGGTTTCAGCTTAACCTCAGTCAGCACTTTGTAAGCACCAGTGATCTGAATGTGGAATGAACTGCCTGTACAGGTGGTATGCTTCATCTTCCTAAATATGCTCAAGCTATGCACATTTGTACCTTGGCACCTGTGGTAAATAGAGAAATCAAGGCTAGGCGCGGTGGCTCACGCCTGTAATCCCAGCACTTTAGGAGGCCAAGGTGGGCGGATCATGAGGTCAGGAGATCGAGGCCATCCTGGCTAACACTGTGAAACCTTGCCTCTACTGAAAATGTAAAACATTAGCCAGGCGTGGTGGCGGGCGCCTGTAGTCCCAGCTACTCAGGAGGCTGAGGCAGGAGAATGGCGTGAACC
>NW_012104443.1:2612936-2629920 GCF_000951045.1 Mandrillus leucophaeus | reverse complement strand
CTAGTTTTTTGTATTTTTTAGTAGAGACGGGGTTTCACTGTGTTAGCCAGGATGGTCTCGATCTCCTGACCTCGTGATCCGCCCGTCTTGGCCTCCCAAAGTGCTGGGATTACAGGCGTTGGTTTTGTTTTAAAAGAGCCATTAGCTGAGTTTCATTCTTAACTTTAATCAGATTCTCTGATTAAGAATTCCTTAAACACTCGGCAAAGAAGCAATCTTTCCTCTCACATCTGGCAATTTTTGTAAAGAGAGCAACATGCTCAAGGCATAGCTCAAAATAGAACCTGTATTTCCTGACTTCTAAATCCCTGAGCTATTCCTATACAATGCTTTTTACCCTGAATTTTTCAGAGACTGTTTGAATTCCCCCTTCCAGCCCTTGAGGGCTTCCCTTTCAGTGATTCACAGCTCTGACATCCAGTTTTGGAGAGGTTAGAGGACTTGACAAGTAAAACCTCTGAGAGTAAATGGTAAGGGGAGGCCTGAATGCAAGGATGTAATATGGAGAGTTACTCCCATTTCTGGCTGAGAAATGGTGATTCTCATTTTTAGCTGGGAAGACAATGGGACAAAATCATGCAGTTTAGGTCTTGGTCAGCTCTCAGCTCTTAAGCCAGCATGGAAGCTATGGGACAGTCAGGCCATCCGCAGAGGTTCCATTTCCGTTCCATCTGTCCCGTGTCTCTTGTTTACTGATTCTGTTTTGGGCCATGATATTTTACCTACTAAGAAAGAAACAGTGCCTTCTTGGAGGAAACCTTGGTGAAGTTTTATAGATCCCCTTAAATTCCTTAACTTCACTCTGAAGAAACACGCAATTATGATGAGACTTCATTATTGCTAAACAGCAATATACAGCAGCAGAAATTCAAGCAGTGTTTGTATTCAAATCTACCACTAAGAATGAATTTCCATTATTAATTATCCCAATCTCGATTAAAAAAATAGGGGAGGAGAAACAGTTTGACTAGTGGTAGCTCTGCAGATTGTCACCAGGAGCCATTGGTTCCCTGAGGCTGATGACTGCCCCAACTGCCCCACATTCTTCCAGTGTGAACACCTAGAGCTGTTGAAAAGAATTGAGACGCTTGTCAACAGAATGGAAAGCTGGCCTTCATCAAAACAATTTTAGTCTGTGAGACTAATGACCTTTCATTGCTGTTTGTTTTAGTTTGGAACTAAATGAGAAAATTGTCTTAGATAACGCTAGCTTGGTTTTCCTTTACCAACTATGTTATTGGGAAAACCTAAGCATAATTATTCACCAGTATTTAAAATATATATATGTGTGTGTGTGTGTGTGTGTGTGTGTGTGTATCTCAGACTACAGAAAATGATTAACTAGCCCAGAAGTCCCAGAAACCTAACTTCAGAATGGATGATGAAAAATAATAGTAATACAAAGATTCAAGTCAAACAAGAAAAATACCTATTGTGTGCTCGCATTACCACAATAGTTCCTTATAATAAAACCGCAACATTTCTAAGTGCTGCTTACCTCTAGGGTTTTTTTTCTTTCTTTTTTTCTTTTCTTTTCTTTTTTTCTTTTTTATAGCTGTAAACTGAGCTAGCTGATGAACTGCCTCTAGGGACGGGATAGGATCACCCTTGTTTCCTGTTCAGCCTTGCTGAAGAGGAAAAAAAAAAAAAAACCATAATGAAAGAAAAGAACGTAATGGCTTTGCCATTAGTCCAGGTAAAAGGTTTAGGAGAGTTCAAAGATCAATTAATTTTTAAATCTTTGATCACTAAATTTCTTTTTTGAAGAGCAAATAAATTTCTGGCTTGTAAGACCTAGAAACCTGCAAATCAACATGTAAGTGAAAACAAGAGATGTTCAATCAGGAATGTACTGGAGAAAGTAAAAGTTAGGTGGTTTTCATTTATCTAGGCGCTTTACTAGTTCATTTGAAGTGGCATGCAATTAGAAGAAAAAGTGCGTGGATATGGCCTTCCTTGGTTAAGTGTCTACGGGTGGGAATGTATGAAAATGTTTAAAGTGTTTAAGTAAAAATATCAAATAGACTTTACATAAAACCGCCGGATAATTTACAGACATTTGCAGCGTTGACCATTTCCCTTCAGCCCCATATCAGGGAGGAGAACAGAGACGTTTGTTGCATCGCTGGGAAGCAATGAAATTTCTGTAAGTTGTGATCCGCTGGCATGTAATAACTCGATCTGCTTCATGCAGACAAAATATATTAAAAGTATGGACGAGTGAAGTTTGTGCCCCAGGGAAAAGGCGAGATAATGCATTGAAATTGTTCAGAGGTAGTTAGATGCCTAATGGTCTAATATGTGAGCTATGTGAGGTCTGAGGTCTGGTTCTCATAAATTCTGGCTAGACTGATCCTGTAATTTCAAGCAAAGGATAAAAGCGTTAGCCAGAATCATCAGTGTTCAAGGTCCATGATGGTGGATATTATTCATGTAAAGATTTTTAAAAGAAAAAACACACTTTAAAAGGGATGCTGTGTCATATAATTCATGGTTCTGTGTATTTGCATGTTTGTGCTTGAAAATAAATGCACACCTACATGCACAGTATAAGCCATTTAATGAAATAAATTAACTCAGAATGTATATAAACCTTTCACATCTTTTCCATGATGGGATAGGATTTTTGATATAATATAATAATGTGCTGCATGAAAAACCATGTAGGATCTAATTATTTCAACTTCAAACTGACATATCTGTGTTTAAATTGGAGTAAAAAACATGTTTGTAATAAAAATTTACCATTACGAATGGAATAATTTAAAACCAATTTGGACGGATTCAGGAGTGATTAGAGGAAAAAGTTCCCAAGACATTTGGTAGTCTTATAAATGATTTCACAAAATATGCTAAAACTATCCGACCAATTATATTGGCTGAATACTGAATCCTCAGATTTGAAAAGAAAATTCCTTAAGAACTAGGCTTTTGAAATTAGGTAGAAGGTGGGTATGAAAACCCTTGATAACTTCCTCCTTTATGTAATTTATTTCATCATGGGGGTAGAAGTTTTGAAGTTTTCCTTTGCAGTTTCTTTTCTTTTTTTAACCAGCTCACTTATGTTTGAGTCTACAGTATATTTATACAGTCTTCCCTGCCAGAATCGTTGACAGTATTTTTAAATGCTTTCCCTTACTGCCTAGGTTATACCAAGCACCACTCTCCTCAAGTTCTCAAAACTATACCACCCACACACACATCATGAATAGAGATGTGCATACTTTTTTTTTTCTTTTGGAAAACAAAGCATTTAATCTAAAATTACTTTGGCTTTATTGACCCTGAAAATCATCTCAACTTCACACCTTATGGAGGTAGCTGGGTTGAGCTTCTGTTTGATCCTGGTGACAAGACTATCATTGTAAGATTTTGTTCATAAAAATGTCCACACTTACATATATGTAATCTCTCTCTATTAGCACCATAATTTAAAGCACTCTGACATTCTGCAAGAACCTCAGTAGAAGGTACCTTTCGGGCTAAAAAAAACTTTCGCTTCAGTCTTCTGAATTTACCTGAAGACATTTGTAGATGCAGTTATAATGGATTACGTGAGTTTGACTTTTAAGATTGCTGAAAATGCTGAACCCAAACTGCTGTGCCTGACGGTGCAGCACAGACACGCAGCCTTTACATTTTAATATACAAATATTTTCTTTCAGGGATCTAGGAGGTGACATTCCTAATTTACAAATGAGGTAACCAGTCTCAAAGATTAAGACGAGCTTTAAAATCGTACTTAACAACCATCAGATTGCAAACTTTGCATCTCCTGCTGACAGTTACCTTTTTGTTGAAAAACAAATGCTTCCATTTTATTTTCTTCACCTTGAAGAAACATACTAAGAGATCCATCTACCATTTAGAATATAAAGGACAATTATAAGGAATGATGTGATGCCCCAGGAGACTTTGACAAGTGGATTATTACTTTTTTTAATGAAAGTACAGTAGAAGAATTATTTAAATACTGGAATTCTGGAAGTTTCTTTTTGCCTCATTTAAATATTTATAGAATAGAAAAAGATTCCAGAATAAACTCTCTTGGGTTTCTCTCCAATCATATGAAAGGAAATCCAGGTAATAATTCACCTACCTCTGGTTTTTAATAATGTTATTGGTGTGCTCATCCTTCCAAAACTCCTCCTACTACCTATTCATTGACGTTTTGCAGCCATTTTTTGAAGATAAAATGACTGTGTAACAATTCTCAGCTACAGATAATTTGCAAGAATTAGTGTGGAGTCAGGCTATTTAACTTTTCATTATTTCTTCTCCATTAGGAAGACTCATAGTTTTAGCAGGAAGAGTAAGTATTAGAAATTTGGGATTCGTTTACATTTTCTATCCAAAGTTAGGTAATATGATTACCTTTTTATTATTTCAATTCTAAATATCTCAAGGCAAAATTCAAAATCCGTGCTAGAAAACCTGAGTAGATTCCTCTCATCACCCCCCTTCTCTCCCCCTCTTCCTCATTCTCCAAATCTTTTCCAGATTGTTTGCAAAATGAAATTATCTAATTTCACGAGTATTTGCTCTGAGAAAGTACTACACTCTCTGGTAGAAAAAACTCAGACCCAGTTTCAAGGCGTAATATCTTAAGACAAGATCTTTTTGTCCATGAAATAACAGCCTAGATTCGATGGGGTCTCTGAGAGAACCATCTGGGCCAAGTTTTCCCAAATGTATCTATGAACTAGCATATTGACAACACCATTTACAGTAAATGACAATGAGCTCTTTTCGAAAACACTGTGTGCTAATCATTTTATTATTTCTTTCAACAATTTATATCACCAAATTAAACTCTAGCAAGAATTTATTCAGGATGTTTTAATATTCATTGAGGCACTATTTCAAAATGTACATCTGCTTGCTTAATTATAATATTTCTGAATTTGTAACACTTGTCACTATTACATTTAGTCTTAAAAAAACTTTACACTAGCAACTGATGCTGAATTATTAATTTCAACATTATGAACTTTCCAACTTCTAAGTATTGAGGGAGAAATACTGAGGTAATTTGACTAATTAATCTAGTTGATTATAGTATATTTATCCAAGCAGAGTTAATCTGGCAGACCAAAAAGTTTAAGGAGCCTCTGGTAAAACTATAAATGAAGCCAATTAGCAATTCAGTGACTAAACAAGTTATTTGATTGAAAATTGACACTTTAATGTGTACTTTTAATCATCTTACAAAGAGTGTAGCCTGATAGCTTTAAGAGTTTATACTTTGTACTTGCCTTATATTTCTAATGCTCACAAAGCATCCTAGACTATAGCATAATTAAAAATTTTACTTCAACTATTTTTACACTGCAAAAGTATGCCTAGACCAAAGCATTTTGTATTTATTTTCTTCAGGCTCTCTCACTGTATTATACTATCAACCTTATTAAGTTAGTGTACCCTGTGAAGATGCATGAGAGAAATAAGTTCTCGTTTGTTTAAATATCCCACCTACAATAATGTAGGTGATGACAGAATTAGTGAAAATGGGAACTCCTTTTGCTTTGTGACAGAAACCACATTTAATAGGCCTAATTCTAAATGTAGTCATTGATTCTGTCCCATGATAAAAGACTAAGACGTGGAATGTGCCCAAACAGAACTTCTAAAGGTATATGTTAAATCAAAGAGTGTTCCTTTGAGTTTGCACCAAAAAAAAAAAAAAAAGAGAGAGAGAGAGAGAGAGAGAGAAATTTCATTGATTTTACAGAAGAATTAAGGGAAAATATCACTCTATGGATTGCTTGATGTGAGGGAATTCTAGAGCATTTTGCTTTAGTCTGATACTTAGTAGACAAGTCCCCTGCGTACGAAGCATGGCTAATTCTGTTCTTTAACATGCCTAATGTGGTGTTGACATACTCAAATGTTAAATAATATATTTTAACATGAAGGGAAAGCTCAGAGCTTTCATGAGGTAAAGCTGAAAAATAGTTATACATGCCCTTGATTCACAGAAAATAAAGAGGCAAAAAACTAACATTCATTTATTCATTTCAGGAAAAAGCCTCATAGTCTTGTGTTTAGCGCATGTTGGATTTACATTTCCTAGATTTTTTTTTTTTTCCCCCCTGAAAAGTCCTATCTCCCTTTCTGGCACTCACACTTGAAATTATTGTACTAAAAATGTTAAGTTTTTGCTTCTTTTTAAAATCTACAATATACTTAAAAATGTCAAATCATGCATTTTAAATTGGTCCATTGTATGTTATGTGAATTACATCTTAAAGCTATATATATATATATATATATCTAAAGCCCACTAAACTATACCAATAAACTGTATATACTGAGTGCCTCCTTTCATCTTTCTTTTTTGACTAGTTCTTTTGATAGGTAAAAATTCAAACCAAAATAATAATTTCAAATAAAATGTTTCCAGATACGCCAAAAGGAGGTCTTTTGAAAATGATTTAAGTGAACAAGAGACTCCATTGACAGCTTAGTCACTCAAAATTATCATTTATTTTAATAATAACAAATTTATAATTTCCACACTAGCTCTATTGACTGATTTGATATTAGACAAAGTTAATTTTTTTCCTGCAGATTCAACAAAGCATGGATTCACTTACTCATTGAATCAATACATTTAAACTTTAAATCAAACTGTTTTCTTTGGGGAGTGTGTACAAAAATAACTGCTTCCAGATGAAGATACAATGCCCCCACTTCAAGTGACCTACAGCCTAATGGGGACTACCAACAAGTAAGCTGGCATGTTGCTACACTGTACTTACACTACAGAAACAACTGTCATGTCATGGTCAACAAATATCTGGCAACTGCCAAATAATTGCTGGTAAACCAACAATTAAACTATTCCATTCTGTGAAATGTGGCACATAGTTCTGTAAACATGAGTTAGCCTGTAGTAATAGAAGTGCAGTATCACTACTAGAGTTGTAATGGTAGTTATATTTATGTGATTAGACCAATGTTAACATTCATTTTCAATGAGAAGATCTCAGGGAAGCGTTTTGATGGCTTGGGAGACGTAAAGGAACCTCGGGCAGAGACCATATCTGGGCCTAAGGCAGTTGTAGTCCGAGCTGACCCTGTGTGACTGGAAGGCCACACGAGTATGCAAGGGAATTGAAACTGAAAGAAAAAGTCCTGAAGGCAAATATTACTACCCTCCCAAACTGAACCTACACCAAACCTAAACCTCTTGAATTTTCAAAGGCGAATACTGTCATGAGCATATAAATGACAGAGTTGGGTCACTTGCATGATAAGGGGGCAGCTGGGCAGTGACGGTACAAGCAGAAATCCCACTGGGCTGAAAATTTACAGGAAAACCATGAGCTTTTGTTTGGTTCTTCCCCCAAATTGTCTAAGTGGTCACTTAACCTCTCTAGTACTGTCCTGACTTGTTAACTCTCAAAGAACATGATTCTTTGTGTTTAGCATGCTTTCTGATGGTTAATGAGTCAGCAAATGAAGGAAATGTCAAGCACTGAAGATAAAAAGAAATATTATTTTAATGGTGGTGGTTTGAAGTCTTAACAGTTAAAGGATTAACTAAAGATGTGTTTATAGAAGCTGGCTGTCTTTGTAATCACTGGTGGGCCTCAGTATCTACAAAACAGGCACCCCCTCTCCTTTTTTCTTGCTAGCCTTTTTTCATTTCTTAATGCAAGATTTTCCTCTGTATGTTACTTTGGTGTCTTGTTCCATGCAGAAGGGATAAGATGATCTAATAATAAATAAGTTTTGGTTGTATTATAAAAGATAATGAATTAACCATCTTAAAATGCTTCAGACATTCTTAGATGAATGCAAATTATTGTTTGGGGGACCTGCCAAATCTTGAACATCTCATTGAAGTGAAGAGAGAGAAAAGAGTTATCTTCATATGAAAGAATGGTTGATGGTTATTGTTTTAAGATATTTCCATGGCTAATGGGTATTTATTGTAAATTTCTACTTTAATAAATCTTTTCCTTCTTTCTACAAATCCACTACGTAATGACTTATGCAGTGTGCCTTAGGGTATTCTATCCTGGGCCAAGGCAAACTATTTTCCTCAGGACTGTTATCTATTATAACAAGTAAAGTCATAGCAGTTGTCTAGAGAGGACCGTTGTAAGAAATGACAATATTTTTGCTGTGTCTGAAAGGTTTATCAAGCCCAGTAACAGGAATGTCAGCTAACATTCATTGTCTCTGAACTTGTATTTGGAATACAATTAAGAAATAGATAAACAAGGAAAACATACTGATTTGGGGTTCCCCAAAGGATGAAGTTTCCTCCCCTCACAAAATAATCTGATGTGACTCATTCAGATAATAAGTATTTGGCCTTTAAAAAAAGCTTTATTATATACAAGGTATATGACATGATGTTTTGATACATATGTGTATATATATATATAGATTAGTGCAGTCAAGCAAATTATTATATCCTGCATCTCATATAGTTGCCTTTCTTTTCTTATTTTTGTTTTGTTTTTGTGGTAAGAGAACCTAAAATCTACTCCTGGCAAATTTCCAGTATACAGTGCAACATGATTAACTATAGTCCTCACTAGATCTCTAAACTTTTTCATCCTACATAACTGCAACTCTGTGGCATTTTTAAGAGTCTAAAATGTTGTTCCAGTGACATGAATGAGCATTTCTAAACTAAAATATTATACCTATCAAAAAATGTAAAAGAGCTGAACCAAAATTTTGTATAGATCTGATGTTCAATGCAAACAGTATTCTCAACATCGAAACTGAGTGTTATGTCTTCTTTGATTTAATCCCAGTGGTCAGTTTGGTGACAGACAAGTGTTAAAAACAAACAAACAAACAAAAAACAAACAAAAAAAAACGATCATAGCTGAGATTCATTTAGATCAGATGAAGATGATCCCTGTGAACAGAAAAGGAAGTAAGGGACTTTCGGCCCCTCAGCTGACATGCCTTTTCTTTGCCATCAAAGTGTTATGATGTTATTAGGTGTCTTATGACAGAGTTACTCTCATTTTCAGTGACCATTTATTTAGCCAGTTCATTTTCTCATAATTTCACCCCAGTCCCTGAAAGACATTAATCTTTTTAAGAACTCCAGCCTGATTCTGACTTCCCTTTGAAAAGTTTACAGCCAGTGTCATTTCACCCCAAGAAGGACTTGCTGCAGGTAGAATTTCTAAGTTTTAGAAGCTTACCTTTGAAATCTACAATTTTTTTTTTCTTTGAGATACGGTCTGGCTCTGTTGCCCAGACTGGAGTGCAGAGGCACAATCTTGGCTCACTGCAACCTCTGCATACTAGGTTCAAACGATCCTCTTGCCTTAGCCTCCCAAATAACTGCGACTACAGGCATGTACCACCATGCCTGGCTAGTTTTTGTATTTTTTGTAGAGACAGGGTTTTGCCATGTTGCCCAGGCTCATCTCAAACTCTTGGATTCAAGTGATCCTCCCGCCTTGACCTCCCACAGTGCTGGGATTATAGCTGTGAATCACGGCACTTGACCATTTCCCATTTCCTTGTGTGTACTCTCTGCCACACACACCCCACCCCACACTCAGTGATCTGGCAGTACTGTAGTCCAGAAGGTTTTGTTATCTAAATCTTGGGGTACACACTTTACCATCATCAAGCATAGCTCCAAGCTCCACACACCCCTTGGCCTGGCTTCCTGAAATGTTTACGCTCACAAATATTTTGTGAAAGCATCCTGTATAATAGTTACAGTCCAGTCAGAAAACAGAAATCATACTAGTTATTTTAACAGAGAGAATTCAACACAGGCATTTGGTGAAAGGGGCATTAGTAATCTTAAAAAGCAAAACAGAACACAATGAAAACAAGACAACACTTTTGAAAGCCATTACCTTCTCTAGGGCTGAGAGGACAAAAGGAAAAGGCCAGGGTCAGCAGATCCTAGAAGGCCAGAGGAAGAGCCTTGTGGAGTTGGGAGTCAGTCCTCTGAGAAAGGAAGCCACCTAGCTAGTGCTGGGACTGATACCTCAGGAGCTGGGCCTCAGACCTCTGAGGAGAGAACTGCCAGACTCGTTGTGATACCCATGAGAGTAATGAAGTTCACTCTGGGAGCATTGAAGGAAGCTGGAAGCTGGAACCAACTGTAGCTGCCAGAGTAAAGTACCATTGTTGAGGCAATGTGGGTGGAACATTAAGAGCACAGGAAGAAGCAAGTTCTTTTCCCTCCTCCTGTCTTCCAGTTTTCCTCTAGTGCTCCCTAACTGCAGTGTCTAACAGGGAGCCCGGAGCAAAGGCGAAATGCAATTTGTAGTATCCCAGTTTCAGCATCTGAAAGGAGAGTACTAAAGAGAATATTCGGAGCTAAAAGACTTTGGCTAAATAAAGGCTAACCTGGATGCTACAGCTGAATACAGAAGGCAAGATTATGTTTAACTAGGGAGAGGTGTGAAACCTAAGATTACAAAAGTGGTTAATTTTTGCTAATGAAAAGGAAGACTTGATCATCCCCAAAATAAAATTATGTGAAAACCGGGAGGCTGAGGCAGGAGAATGGCGTGAACCCGGGGGGCGGAGCTTGCAGTGAGTGGAAATCGCACCACTGCACTCCAGCCTGGGCAAGAGAGCGAGACTCCGTCTCAAAAAAAAAAAAAAAAAAAAATTATGTGAAAACCTGGTCAACAAGAACCATATCAAAATGGCTCTAACTAGCAGTTTCCAGTATAATTTCTCTCTCAATGCCCATGAAAATGCAAGAAATAATAAAAAAATCACAGCGGCTCTAGAAACTAATACCAATAGAATCTGGGAGAAATAGGTCCTATTTATAAGGCATGTAGAGCTTCAACTCCATAGCATAACCCTCTTTATTGAATAAAAGAATTAGTATGGTGAGAGGTAAGAATATGCTTCACAACTCTTTCACCATCTGCCTGCTGACCTAGTGAACCAGGAATTGTGCCAACCAGAAATCTGAGCAGAAATCCCTCTCTGGCTCTTGGGAACTGCTCTGAGAGATTATCATTTTCCTGACACTTCAACTGTCACCTTTCTACAACAAACAGATATTGAAATTCTCAGGAAGCAAACGAACAGAAAGTAGGGGGATGTTAACAGTGGTGCAGAGCATTCTAATAAATACAATCTTTATGAGAAAGCCAGTGTAGGAAGTGGGACATAGATGGGAAAAAAAATTAGCAGCGCAGACTGTGAATTTCAGTTTTCTAAGTGCTACATGTAATCAGAATAAAGCAAATAACACACCTGAGAATGCTCCAATTCAAGATCCAGAAGAAATAATCAGAATACTGTATTACAAGAAAACAAGGCCTCTATCAAAAGGCAAAAATATGGAATAGAAAGTAAAATGATGAGATAAAGGACAAAAGAAGATAAAAAGCAAACAGGAGAAGATGAAAGATTGTAAGGAAGCTAAAGGCACAAGAGCAAGATTAAAATACTCATTGAGAACAGTCAAGAACAGAATTGATCCTGTAGAAAATCAGAATGTGATGGAAGAAGATATTTGAATAAATCTCTCATGATGGTGCAGAGAAGGATAAAAAGATGGAAAGAAAAGGAGAAGGAAAGTGATGATATGAACAACAGAGAATGGAGGACCAACAGATAGGTATTCTTACTTAAGAAAGATCAAGTACAAATAAAATAAAAGTGGTAGTCAAGAGGATAAGAGGAAAAAAATAAATTCTCTGAATTGAAGAAAAACAATAGAAAAGTTCAACTAAACTAAGGGTAGGTTTTTTGAAAAGGAACAAAGTTGACAAGCATTCAGCTAGGCTAAGAAAAGACTCAAATAAGTAAAATTATAAGTGAAAGAGGAGACATTGCAACTGATACCACAGAAATGCAAAAGATTGTAAGAGACCGCTATGAGCAGTTTTGTGCCAATAAATGAGATAACCTAAAAGAAAGACATGAATTCCTAGAAACATATAACATACCAAGAGTGAACCATGAAGAGGTAGAAAACCTGAACAGACAAATAACCAGTAAGGAGATTGAATTAGTCATTAAAAACTTCTGAACAAAGAAAAGACTAGGACCTAAGGGCTTCCCTGGTGAATTCTAGTAAACACTTAAAGAAGAATTAACACCAGTCCTTCTCAAACTTTTGTGAAAAATGGAAGAGGAGGGAGCACTTCCAAACTCATCTCATGAAGTCAACATTACCCCAATACCAAAGCCAGGCAAGGAAATTGCAAGAAAAAAATTACAGGCTAATATGCCTGGTGAACACAGATGCAAAAATCCCTCAGTAAAATACAAATAATCTAAATTCAACAGCACATTAAAAGGATCACATCATGATCAAGTGGGATTTATCCCTGGCATGCAAGGATGGTTCAACACATGTAAATCAATAAGTGTGACATACAACATTAACAGAATGAAGAATAAAAATCATATGATCGTCTCAGTAGATGCAGAAGAAGTATTTGAAGGAACATATGTTGACATAATGAAGGCCATATATGACAAGCTTACAGCTAACATAATACTCAACAGTGAAAAGTTAAAAGCTTTTCCTCCAAGATTAGAGCAAGACAAGAAACTCACTCTCACCACTTCTATTCAGCCTAGTACCGGAAATCTTAGCCAGAGCAATTAGGTAAGAAAAAGAAATAAAAGAGATTCAAATCAAAAAGAAAGAAGTAAAAATTTCTCTGCAGATGACATAATGTTATATGTACAAAACTTGTGATCTTATATATTGAAAACACCACCAAGAAACTTGTAGAACTAATAAACAAATTCAGTAAAGTTGCAGAATGCAAAATCGACATACAAAAATCAGTTGTGTTTCTAAATATATTAACAAGGAACAGAGAACAAAATTAAGAAAACAATCCCATAGCATCTAAAACAATAAAATACTTAGGAAAAAAATTAGCCAAGTAGGCAAAAGATCTGTACACTAAAAAACTATAAAACATGGATGAAAGAAGTGAACAAAATCACAAATAAATGGGAAGATATACTGTGTTCATGGATTGGAAGTATTAATATTGTTAAAATGTCCATGCTACCTAAAGCAATCCGTAGATTCATTCCAATCCTTATCAAAATTCCAATGTCATTTTTCTTAGAAATAGAAAAAAAATGCTAAAATTATATGAACCACAAAAAGTTCCAAATAGCCAAAGCAATATGGAGCAAGAAGAACAAAGCTGGAGCCCCATATTAACTGTTTTAAAAAGATACTATGAAGTTATAGTAATCAAAACAGTATAATGCTGGCACAAAAACAGACATATAGACTAATGAAATAGAATAGAGAGCCTAGAAATAAATCCATGCACTTACAGTCAATTAATCCTCAACAAGGGTGCAAGAGCACACAATGCGGAAAGTATAGTGTCTTCAATAAATGGTGTTGCAAAAACTGAACTGCAGATGCACAAAAGTGAAATTGGACCCATGTCTCACAACATATACAAAAAGCAACTAAAAATGAATTAAATACTTAAACATAAGAGCTGAAACTGTAAAACTACTAGAAGAAAACATAGGGAAAACCTTCTTGACATTGGTCTGGACAATGATTTTTCTGGATATGACTCCGAAACATAAGGACCAAAAGCAAAAATAGACAGATGGAATTGCATCAAACTAAACAGTTTCTGTACAGCAAAGGAAACTATCAACAGAGTGAATATACAGCCTAAAGGAATTGGAGAAAATATCTGCAAACCACACATCTGATGAGATAATATCCAAAATGTTTAAGGAACTCAAACAACTCAATAGCGAGAAAACACGTAACCCAATTGAAAAATGGGCAAAAACTGGAATAGACATTTTTCCAGAGAAGACAGATAAATGGCCAGTGGGTATATGAAAAAAATTCTCAACATCACTAATCATCAGGCAAATGTAAATCAAAACCACAATGAGATAATACCTCACACCTGTTAGGACAGCTATTACAAAAGAGAAGAGATAAAGGTTGACAAAGATGTGTAGAAAAGGGAGCCCTGACACACTGTTTGTGGGAATGTAAATTGGTATAACCATTATGGAAAATAGTATGAAGGTTCCTCAGAAAAATTAAAAATAGAGCTACCATGTGATTCAGCAATATCATTTCTGGGAATATATCCAAAGGAAATGAAATCAGTATGTCAAAGAAATATCTGCACTCCCATGTTCATTGCAGCATTATTCACAATGGCCAAGATGTGGAATCAAACTAAGTATCTATTGACAGATGAATAATGAAAATGATTATACATACAAACTTACAATGTATGTATTAATCAACACTAAAAAAGAAGAAAATCCTGTCATTTGTGATGACATGGATGAAGCTGGAAGACATTATGCTAGGTGAAATAAGCCAAGTACAGAAAAACAAATATTGCATGATCTCATATGTGGATACTAAAAGAGTTAAACTCCTAGAAGTAGAGGGTGGATTAGTGGTTGCCATGGGCTAGGGTATAGGAGAAATGGGTACAATGTTTCAGTTATGCTGAATGAGTAAGTTTGGAGATCTAATGTACAGCATGGTAACTGTAGTTAGTAATCCTGTATTGTATACTTGAAATTCACTAAGAGAGTATGTATCAGGCAGGATTCTCCAGAGAAACAGAACTAATAGGCTATATATATATATGAGGAGATTTATTGTGTGAATTGGCTCATGCAATTATAGAGGCTGAGAAGCCCCATGACATACCATCTGCAAGTTGGAGAAACAGGAAAGTAATGGCATAATTCAGTTCAATTCCAAAGGCCCGAGAACCAGGGGAGCCTGTGGTGTAACTCCCAGTTCAACATGTAAGGCCCGAGAACTGGAACTGGGGGGTTTTGGGGGGTTAGTGTAAGTCCTAAGAATCAGCAGTTTTGATATACAAGGTCAGGAGAAAATGAGGTCCCAGCTCAAGAATAGAGAATTTGCCCATTCTCTGCCTTTTCATTCTGTCAGGGCCCTCAACAGATGGGATGATGACAGCTCACATTGATGAAGGTGGAATTCCTTTACTCAGTTGACTGATTCAAATGCTAATGTCTACCCTTACAACCATACCCAGAAATAATGTATTACCAGCTATCTGGGCATTCCTTAACCCAGTCAAGTTGACACATAGAATTAACCATCACAGAGTAGATCTTAAATGTTCTCACCAGACATGCACATACACATGCACGCACACACACACGCCCACTCACATATCAAAGACTCACACTGTATACCTTAAATAATACCTAGTATTTTACACTAGGTAAAAAATACTTTTACCTAGTATTTTACCTAGGGAGAAGGAACCCCTAGTCTCACTATAAATAAGGAGCTGCAGTTTCTCAGCTTTTCTCAAAGTTTATCTGGAAATTCTAGTCAATGCAGGACAGGAAAAAAAAAAAAAAAAAGAAATAAATAAAATTGGAAGTGTAAGTACCAGAAAGGAGAAAAAAGTAAAATAACTAGTAAATGGTATAATTGCCTATCTGAACAAAAGAACAAAATGAAATAAAAAGAATCAAACAAAAAACTACTCAAAACAATGAGTTTATTAGGTTACAAAATCAATGTGCAAATATCAATAGCTTTTTAAAATCAGTAATAAAAGAATGTAATAAAAGATAAAATCATAACAAAGTGTGTAATATCAAATAACAACTTTAAAAGGGAATGTTCATTTCCTATTTGGAGGAAATGACAAATGAAATTGTGGAACATAAAAGAAAACTTGAAAAAATGGAGGGATATTTTGTAAAGATAACAATTTTTCTCAGTCTACACATCAGAATCTTAAAAGAAGTTTTTGAGGAGAAGCCTGACAAAAATTACTCTACATTTTATTTTGAAGAATAAATGTGCTAATGTAGCCTAAGATTTTTAAAAGAGCAGTAAAGATATTTGTCCTACTTTAATTAATACATATTATAAAGCAATAGTAATTAAGATAGCTTTAAACAGGCACTGAAATGAAGGTGTCTGTCAGTGAAACAGAAAAGACAGTATAGGAACATACTAAAATTTACATAAAATTAGTTTGAAAATAAAGAAGACATTTCAAATGGGAGAAAACAAAATGGATTATATCATTTGATTCCTAATGAATTAAAAATTTTAGTGTAAGAAATAAAAGGACAAAATTGGTAGGCTATATTAGTTAAGGAATTTTAAGATATAGAAGTTGTTATGGTTTATCTGTGTCCCCACCCAAATCTCATCTTGAATTCCCACATGTTGTGGGAGGGACCCAGTGGGAAGTAATTGAATCATGGGGGCAGGTCTTTCCCATGACACTAAGTCTCACCAGATCTGATGGTTATTATAAGGGGGAGTTTTCCTGCGCAAGCTCTCTTTGCTTGCTGCCATCCGTGTAAGAGGTGACTTGCTCCTCCTTGCCTTCCACCATGATTGTGAGGCCTCCCCAGTCATGCAGAACTATAATTCCAATTAAACCCCTTTCTTTTGTAAACTGCCCAGTCTTGGGGATGTCTTTATCAGCAGCATGAAAACGAACTAATACAGAAGTCTTTCAGAGCGTGATCTCAGGGATGAAAAACACAGTTAGATATATATAACTATTAAAAAGTTAAGTTTTCTGTATGGCAAGAAGCATCATAAACAAAGTTAAAATGAAAATGACAAACTGAGGGGAATTAGTCGCCATAAACATGTGACTAAGTAGGGGTTAATATTTTTGATATGTAAAGAGCTCTTAAAAATAAGTTAGAAAAAAGTACCCCAAAAATGAATTAGGGGTTTAACACAATAGAGGCACATCTTTTTATAAAACTTAGTGAGGCATATCTTTTTCATAAATATTCTGAATTAGAGTATAAAATGACAAATGGAGAATTTTCAAAGTTAAGGAAAAATCTCCTAAATTTCTAATAAAATCTATATTGTATGGGGGTTTCTATATAATCCTTTAGAGTGATACATATATGTTATATATGTATTTATGTAATAAATGTAAAATGCAATAGACTATATATAATAAAGGAAATGTATGCAAAATGTAATTTTAATTACATATAAGTTATTATGTTG
>NW_012104443.1:2609393-2612802 GCF_000951045.1 Mandrillus leucophaeus | reverse complement strand
CTCTGCCTCCTGGGTTCAAGCAATTCTCCTGCCTCAGCCTCCCTAGAAGCTGGGATTACAGGCATGTGCCACCACACCCGGCTAATTTTTTTTGTATTTTTAGTAGAGACAGAGTTTCTCCATGTTGGTTAGGGTGATCTTGAACTCCCAACCTCAGGTGATCTGCCTGCCTCGGCCTCCCAAAGTGCTGGGATTACAGGCGTGAGCCACCACACGTAGCTAAGATGTCAGTTTTCACCTATCATATTGGCAAACACCAAAGCACCAATGTTGGCAAAGATGTGGGAGAGGGACACTTTCATATTATGCTGAAGAGTGTCTACATGGAGTATCCCTTATCTGAAATGCTTGGGACCAGAAGTGCTTAGGATTTCAAAATTTTTCAGATTTGGATGTTCGCATATACATAATATATGTATTCTTGGGGATGGTACCCAAATCTAAATATGAAATTTATTTGTGTTTTATAGACACCTTATTCAAATATCCTGAAGGTAATTTTATACAATGTTTTAAATAATTTTATGTACAAAACAAAATTTTGACTGTGTTTTGACTGAGACCTGTCACATAAGGTCAGCTGTGAAATTTTTCGTTTGCAGCATCGTGTCAGTGCTCAAAAAGTTTCAAATTGTGGAGCATTTCCAGTTTCAGGTTTTCAAAGGGATTCTCAGTTTGTACAGACTTTCCAAAGAATTAAACATCTTTTAAAAAATGCATACTTTTGGCCCTTTATTTTTACATCCAGTAATTTTCTTAAAAATTAATGATCTAAGAAACAAAAATGTAAGTAGATATTGATTATGATGTTTATTTTAGCCATAACATTGAAAGCAGTCAATCTAGTAACTGGAAACAAATTTGACAAATCATGGTGCATCCATATTGTGGAATATTATGCAGCCATTAAAATGTAATAGAGATGTATATTTATTGATATGGAAGAATGTTCATTAACTTTTTAAGAAGCAAGTTAGAAAAGAGTATATGCCGTATGAGCCCATTTTTTGTTAAAAAAAAAAAAAAAACAAATTCAAATAAGTATGGAAAAAAAAAGTTTGGGGAGGTAAAGACACAAAATACTAACCCTTTCTGGATGGTAGATTATTTGAGACTTAATTTGTTTTCTTTTTACTCTTCCGTCTTTTCTAACTTTTCTACAATAAACCTGCAGTATTTGGGTAATTAGTACGTTTTCTTAGCATTTTAAAATAAAACAATCCATGTAAGAAGCAAGGATACAATGAAAAGCACACTTCAGTGCCTGTAGCACAATACCAGTGTGGTACAGCGATAAGAGCACGGATCCTGGAGCCAGACTGGCCTGGATTCAATTCATCTGGATTCTGCTAGTACTGACAGTGTTACCTCAGGCAGGTCATTTAACATCTCAGATTCTGCGTCTGTAAATTGCTCTACGGATTAGCAAAAATGTAAATCACCTAACACACAGTCTCTGGCACATACTGTGCACCTAACAAAAGGTTAATCCTTATTGTTATTGTTGTTGTTGTAAATGCCAAGGAAATTAATTGGCCTGAAGACCAGAAACAAATTTGTATTGTTGAGAAGAAACATGGATTAATCGTTAAGAAATTTTGGTTTGTAATGTATCATCTTACCAAATACAGAAGATGTACATTTAATCCATGGTTTCACCAGAAAACAACTGCTTCTCAAAACTTGTCACAGGTTAAAGTTATGTACTTGTAGAGCATGTGCCTTTCTGGAGGACTAACCAGGAAAGTTTTCAGTTGAGTAATTTTAGATCCTAAGCAAGGTATTTTGTATATAGTAGTTGCTCAGCAAGCAGTAAATGGAGTGGAATTCAGGTTGTTTGCCTGGACTCTCCTCTGGTTACACTTTTGTTGCTGAATGCCCTTCACTATGTGGCGGCCTGTGATCACTAAAGCCCTTATTGCCAGAAATCACTTAAGAAGATAAAGATCAACCAGGCTCTCCTAAGTTTTATCTTTAGGAATTAGAGATAGGGAGTTCTGTAAATAAAAGGCTCCTGCTTTCTGTATCAGCTGTTGGAATAACTAACGCATTGGACCTTTTATGGCTAAGTTATATTTATTGATATTTATTAATACTCGTTGACTCTGTGTTGGGCACTGTGCTATTAACTACTTTACTACAGGAATTATCTTCTTTCATATGACAACCCTATAATGTAGGCATTATTATTCCTTCTAGTAGGTGATGATCCCTGGCCTCACCCAAGATCACATGAATAGTAAATTCACCTGGGAGCTTGAACTTGATTCTCTTTGATGTCAAAAACTATGCTATTCAACACTTTGCTACCTTACTTCCCCATTCCTTCCAATCAACAAGATTTTTTTTTAAGTTTGTTTCAGTGTGTCTCATTTCTTACTATGTATTTCATGGATTCGATTTAAGTCCTTTTCTTTAATATTGATGCCATGAGAAGCCTGGTTTTAAATAAGTATATAAAACAAACATTCTTGAAAAGTGTGTTTTTCCTCAACTGAATTTTGGTTCTAAAATTTTGTTATTGATTTGTTATATATATATACTTACCACACCTCCCCTATTGGAGTTTTTAAGTTTTCGAAGGCAGGGATTGTGTTTTACTCCTCTTTACAGTCCATGCCCATAATAGGTGGACAGTACATATTGAATTGAATTGCATGTCTCCATTGATCATATTAGAAAGCAAACAAAAATAATCATTTTCTATTAATCTGTTAATTTTTTACTGCAAGTTTATAAGCAATTCAGTGTCAACCCTTAGATCTGCTGCTATCTGTCTAGGTTCCTAGGCACAGAGATATAGCACCTGCACCCTCAGTCTCTGTCGGTTGTGGTGTGTCACAGTATTTAAGAACTGATGTTTCCAATTATATATATGTATAAGTATACATAAAATAATATAATTATAGACATATAATAATATAATATAATATATATGTGGCTATCGTTCTGCCCAGAAGAAGCCACTCTTACCCACTTGCATTCCCATTTCCTTTTTTGTTTTAAAAAATCTCTTTATAGACTGGGCGCAGTGGGTCACCCCTGTAATCCCAGCACTTTGGGAGGCCGAGGCAGGTGAATCACGAGGTCAGGAGTTCGAGAGCAGCCTGGCCAACATGGTGAAACCTTGTCTCTACTAAAAATACAAAATATTAGCGGGGCATGGTGGCAGCCACCTGTAGTCCCAGCTTCTTGGGAGGCTGAGGCAGGAGAGTCGCTTGAACCAGAGAGGCGGAGGTTGCAGTGAGCTGAGATCACACCACTGCACTCCAGCCTGGGCGACAGTGCAAAAACTCCATCTCAAAAAAAATAAAATAAAACTCTTTATAATTTCTTGTCTTTTCCTTTTAATTTCCCTTACTTTATATAAAGTCTTAGTAGAAACTTTAAAAAATTGTTTATTTTGTAA
>NW_012104443.1:2584725-2608773 GCF_000951045.1 Mandrillus leucophaeus | reverse complement strand
ATAAACCCTCCGCCTTGCCTTAAGAAGTTTCATGATTCTACTATGAATAAATTTAAAGAAAACTGAAACACAGATATGGAATTTAAAAAACAAGAAGGGGAAAAGGCAGCCACAGGCCTTTTGGGAAGTATCTGTACCTGAGTGATGTGAGAAAAAACTTCAGTCTTCTGGAATTCAAAAAGCATTCTTCAAGCAGTTCAAGCTGCACTGATTTGAGGAGCATTTTTGCTTGCATAAATAAAACACTAAAAATGTTATTGAGCTATTCCGTGGAGGAGATGCATACCTGGTAACGTAAGACTATGTTTTCATGCAGTTTTTATTCAAGGCAAAACATAAACCAGTGAAAGGAAAACAGAAAGTGGTAAGTAACATGGCTATATTTTCCATGAACATATGGTAGGTGTTTAAAATGAGGTATGTCAGCTATTAATTCTCCAGGTGCTTGCCTTAGCCTTGATGATAAGGTTTTCTATGGAAGGATTTCCCATCTCTTGATATTTTGATCTTTGGGAAAATATGAGACCGACTCTTCTCTCTTGGGCACGTGTTAGTGGGAATATTTAAAAAGCATTTTGCACTGATTGAAATGCAAAGGGTTTCAAGAACAATTCTGACGGGTGTGTCTATCCTAAATTCAGTTATATTCTCACCCCAAACCCCAGAGAAGCCAGAGACTAGGGAAAGACTGTTTTGTTCTCGACTGAGCATGGCACGCAGATTTAACAGTAGGACCTGGTTCCTCACGCTGGCTGTTTCCTCGTGCCATGTCCGTCTGATACTGGATTTGGCTTACAGAGGACGTTAACCCATGTAAGTTAAAGCCACAAACTTCAACATCCAGAAAGTATAAGGTGGGGTGAGGGGCAGCCCTATAAGATAAGATCTTATTTCAACATGATTAAATGCCTTCTATTAGGAAAATTGCTTTTTTGCTTCTGTTTTTCATACGTAAATGTTAACATGGTATGTCATAGCTCTCAAATAATTTGGGATAATATGGAAAATCATTGAAATATTGATAAACGTCAAATGACTTAATTTTTGGAATATGAACAATTTGATTTTTGGAGTGTGAACAAAAATATTACAAATGAAATCAGTGGACTTAATGGCGTTACTGGGGTCAAATTCTGTGGTTTGATGGAAAGAAAAAATAAATGAAATATGTAGGAGCTTGACATATGAACACTCAGAATTCTGAAATTCATCTTTTAAAATTTCACTATGATGTTTGGTGTTTTAAAACACAAAATTGTAGATTCAATATCAGCCCTGATACAGAATTTTCTGAAATAATGAAGAGCTTGCATTTCACAATACAAGATAACCAGACAAGAATTTACCTGTACCTGAAAGTTTGGTGACACTCTGAATTTCTAGGAATCAGAAATGTGACTGATTTTTATTGAGAGTTTTCAAGGTCAAAGATAGGAACTGCTCTCAGGGCATGATAGCTAGAAAAATCGAGGGGGAAATTGATGTGAAATATTGCTGAATTAGCTGTTTAGAAATATGTAAGTACAAGTTCTGGCAGGTATCCATAGACAACAAGGCATATATCATCTTTAAATATCATAAGGTTAATTTTGGAAATCAGTGGATTTGCATATCTCACAAACATTTCAAGTGGAATATTGGTGTTTTTTTTTTTTTTAAATAAGATGAAAACAATGTCATTAGTTTTTAGGTTTTTTTAAATTAAAAGTACAGTTATAGTGTTTTAGTGTTAATATTTTAACTTCTTATTTGAACATCATTACTCCAGTCATCCTCTTTATTTTTTCAACGTTTATTAAGTGCAAAGCACCAAACCTGATTGTTCTAATTACAGATTGTATTTTAAATGGCAATTGGGATAATTTAAAATAGATGAATGCTTTGGGTTTATTCACTCATGTTTTCTTTTTTAAACAAATGTTTTATAACACCTACTAAGTTCCAGGCTCTGCATTCTGTAGTTTTATGCCTACTCTCCTTTTCTCCATTTGAAGAATGCAGATCTAAGCTCTAAAGAGGCAGCAGTATCCAAATAAGAGTCAGTGCACTTAACCAAAGAACAGCTTTTAACTGTTTCCTAGTGAAACATTTTGAAACAAAGGTCTTGCTACCGGGGCAACAGGTGTTGTGCCAGTGTCACACCAGAGAGTAGAAGCCTTTGAAGAGTCCTTTTGTGACTTGGCCACTCTGCAAAACTCTGTGTCTGAATCCTCAAGCTAAGTGGAATCCTGATTATGTTTTCTATTTGTAAATGCTCTACAGCTTATCAAGG
Organism: Mandrillus leucophaeus; assembly: GCF_000951045.1. Taxonomy (NCBI): domain Eukaryota; kingdom Metazoa; phylum Chordata; class Mammalia; order Primates; family Cercopithecidae; genus Mandrillus; species Mandrillus leucophaeus. The sequence goes on along the minus strand of NW_012104443.1, from coordinate 2,606,501 downwards.
GTGATTGTATCATTTTCTTACTTAATCCTCCCAAATACCTGTAAAGCCGGTATTACTGTCCTATTTTATAGATGAGCAAACTGAGGCTTAGAGAGATTAAGTGACTTTAGTTTCCGATGGCCAAGTGGAAACTAAAGGTTAGTCTTTCTTCCTCAGCTGTGTTGGTGTATATCGACACGTAAAAGGTATGTATGCAAACACGGACTAATTCTAGTACATACTTAAGAGATTTAAAAGATAGTCGTTCAGTCAGCCCATACAAAGAAATTGTTTCTCAGTCCTAAGCAATAGAGGTAGTTTCAACAGATTTGTAGACTTTTGATATGGGAAATTGGTTTCAAAACCAGGAGTCAGGGACTTTACTGCTTTTCATGCACAGAAAAAAAAAATGTATCTCTATGAATTGTCACAACCGATTCCTCCAAATTCTGCTTTAGAAAAAAAAAATTTGTTATATACTTGAATCTTAAACTGTAGTAAAATTAAGGTCATTTGGAAACCAGGAGAAGTTTTGGTCCCTGGGTTTCCTTTGAATCATATCGTATCAGAATACACTATTGAAAGAAGGAAAAAACAGGAAAACAAAAAAGCAAAAACAACTTTTAAAAGGCATGAGACTCATAAACGAATTTTTAAAATAGTTTCTATCAGCCGGGTGCAGTGGCTCACACCTGTAATCCCAGCACTTGGGGAGACCAAGGTAGGCAGATCACTTGAGGTCAGGAGTTCGAGACCAGCCTGGCCAATATGGTGAAACCTTGTCTCTATTAAAAATACAAAAATTAACTGGGCATGGTGGTGGGCGCCTGTAATCCCAGCTAGTCTGGAGGCTGAAGCAGGAGAATCACTTGAACCCGGGAGGCAGAGGTTGCAGTGAGACAAGATTGCGCCACTGCACTGCAGCTTGGGCAACAGAGTGGGACTCCATCTCAAAAGAAAAAAAATTTACTATCACAAAAGCACAGCTCTTTAGGAGTGACCGCTATTCGGCTACTTATTCCAAATGTGGAGAAAAGTAATATGCTTCTTTATTTAAAAACTTAGTAAATAGATAATATCCTTTCAAGTGGTGTTGGTATTTTTTTAAAGAAGTTTAACTTCTGAGTCAGTGTGGCTAATGAAGACAGCCATGCACGAGCTAAAGATCTAGCACATTTCCTCCTGTGGCATGTATTAAGGATCTTGTGGATAGTACAAGTACTGTTTGATGATCCTTTCCCATTTTTTCAGCTGGGCCTCACCAACCATAATTGAATAAGTCAATCCTATCCATTGAGTAATACCTGTATTGACATAGCCTCTGAGTTACTATTTAATTTCAAGCTGCTTAGAAGTGACTTGAGGTTGTTTCTGTGGGTTTTTTTTAAAGAACCTTAATTCTGCCTTGACACTCATTCACTCACTCATTCATTCCACAAATATTTATCAAGTACTTTCTGTATGAACCACCTCCAGTGCTAGGAACTGGAGATACAGCAATGGTTAAAAAGAATAATGTTGCTGCTGCCCTTGTGGTGCTTACAGCCTGGTAAAAGGACACATGGGGTCAATGCCCCAGGAAAATAGCCTAGAGACCTTTGAGAGATTGCAGTAAGATGGAATTGACTTGATTGGAAAGGTCAGCATCGATTAACTGGAGGTCTGAAGCAGGAAGATGTGGGCTTTGGGGGCTGTGAGATGGGGTACAGGGGAAAAAGCCAGGAATAGCACGTGCAAAGGCCCTGTGGCAGGAGGAAGCATGGTCACGGTATGAAAATGAAAGGGCAATGTAGATGAAGGAGAGAAAACAATATTGATAAAGGTGCAGTATGACTCTGGAGGCAGACCATCTGGTACCCAGATCATCAGGTACTTTGAAGGCCATGATAAACATTTTCGTCGTCAGCCTGAAAATAATGGAAGGCCACTGAAGCATGCCAAGCGGTAGAGGGACAAAATCACATGGGTCCTTTGCAGTGATCACTCTGGCTCCATTTTGGAGAACAGAAGGAGGACTAATGTCCTCACCAACTAGTCAGGGTGTTTGTTTTTTTAAACTCAGTTCTTTTAGTTACACTTTACCTCTTAAGGTTCATTCTCTTCCTACTACATCTTATCATAACTTACATTTGTGCTACTCAAACAGAAGTTTTTCTTTTTTAAAACTTCTTATTGACAGCATAACAGAACGCCATGAAAAAATTTTGCCACCTGAAAAATGCCATATTCTCATTTCTTCAATAAAGTTAGTTTTACATTTATAGTTTCTGTTTCTATATTGTTCTCCTATTGATATTGCAATGTCTTTATCATATTCCACTGAGATGTATTAAAATTTAGTTACCTGTTGCTCCACACTTGGACATTTAGGGAAGAAGTTTTAACTGCGGATGACAGGGATCAATGAAATGCTGTCCAAATATATTCTTTTTCATTTTGCAGCAATAGAAACTAAGTTGGGAGAGCATATTCTGCCACTTTCAACCCCAATTATGCGAAAATCCCCCTTTATGAAGAATGTAAAGTCTCTAAAGTATTTGTATTAAGAGTAATGCATGTTGCTTAGGCTGTTAAAGAAATATTGATTTCTGACCCTTAACTGAAATACTTAGCTTTCATTTTTCTTCTTTTTACATAAATTGTGTATATTGCGTTCCCCTCAGGGAAAACTTAAAAGCATTTTGTGTTATGAAGGCTCCATTCTAGGATCTTATTGCTTTTGAGATGAATAAATGGAATGCTTGCTATCACTGGAACAGCCCTATTTTTTTTTTTTTTTTCCATGTAACAAGGCATACAAGTAATACAGGGCTGAATTTGGCCCCAGAACTTCTGAAGTTTCAAGCCAGTTTCTTACGGCCAAATTTAGCTTCCAGCTTTCAGCTGATGAGGAGCTTTGGCATATAGGCAATCTAATTTTTGTTCAGTAAAAACCTCCTTGGGTGTTTTAAATATAACTTTAAAGTTTGTATTACCAGGTGATGCTTAAGCATTTCTTAGAGATTGACTCTAAATAAATGCTCAGAAAACAATGTGCCTTAAAGGTGCTTTATACCAGCCTTCGAGGTATTCGAATGAAATGGGTTGGCGCCAAAACATTTCAATATGCTATAGGAGATGAAATATGGCCAAGTAGGTTTTTATGTTCTGATTATTCCTTTTTCCTGTTACTAGCCAGAGGCAAGTAAATCAACTTTACATCTCCCCATCCCCGAACCCCACCACCACCACCATTTTATTTTTATCAACCCCTTAGGAAATTTCAGAGAGTTTTTTTTTCCTATTCTTTGAACACATACAATGGGAAAATTAAAACTTCTGAATGTTTCTTATCTATTAATCTGTTGACGAGATGTTGCTTTAAACACACTTTATATTATTAATTAATTTAATTATACATACTGTAGTTGTATTAACACATTTTCTATTCTCTGCTCTAAGGGAGTCCCCTCCCACAGCCACCTTAACCTAAAGCTTTAATTGCTTTCTCCTTAGCCTCAGCTCATGTTTGATTTATCTGATTTCTTTGTATAAAGATTCTCTAGTTTACGATGTGTACACAGTCATTAAATTGGTGTTGATGTTTATGCAGTGAACTTGCCAACTGGTTACAGCAGACATCCCTTTATGAATTTATGATGGGGCAATAAAGGCAAGTGTCAGAAACCTCTTGTCTGGGAGGGGAATCACTTTCCTTGTGCTATGTTGGGGACAGTAATGTAGACACTTCCACTTATTTGTATAGCAAAGGATAATGTTGAAATCCAGATTTTCTTTCAAATCGTGGGCACTCTCTGATTTCCTGTAGCGAGATTTTTCCAGTATGGGCACTCTTTAATTTCCCGCAGAGTGTGTGTGCATGAACATGAGACACACACACACAAATGTTTGCACTTTTTTTTTTTTTTTTTTGAAACGGAGTCTCGCTCTGTCGTCCAGGCTGGAGTGTGGTGATAGAATCTCGGCTCACTGCAACCTCCGCCTCCTGGGTTCACGCCATTCTCCTGCCTCAGCCTCCCGAGTAGCTGGGACTACAGGCACCGCCAACACGCCCAGCTAATTTTTTTGTATTTTTAGTAGAAACAGGGTTTCACCGTGTTAGCCAGGATGGTCTCAATCTCCTGACCTCGTGATCCGCCCGCCTCGGCCTCCCAAAGTACTGGGATTACAGGCGTGAGCCACCGTGCCCGGCCAAATGTTTGCACTTTTAAACAAAACTATATTATATTTGATGATTTTAACCAGGGATTCAATCTTTGTAAACGTGACTGGCTATATAGCTAGGTTATTTACAGAGTCAGTGTCAATAATCCAGAATTCTCCAGCTATGATAAGTAAATGAAGTATTAAATATTTAAAGACAAGGGCCCTGTATAGTTTTCTTATATCTGTACTTTTTTGCAAAAGAAAAAAAAAAAGCCAAAAAGACATTGTTCTTGAGTCTTAAGTTACGAGGAGCTGAAATTTACATTGTTTTTCATTATGGGAAGATCCTCAAAGATTATAATTGTGAGTTTAATTTACTAACAAGGAGAGGACACGAGCCTTCTTGACTGAGAATACGAACATCCTAATGTAAAAATAGCTTTATACGTATTGTATTAGTGCTTCCTCCTGTGTACATATACTGGTTTGATCTTTGCCCTTTTACTTCTCATTAATATTTGAAATTAGAAGTCAGAAAAGTTGATTCTTAATTTTCATATACACCACAGAGGATTTATCTGTAAATATTATTTATTTCAAATTGTCCTATGTATGTCTAAGTTTGTTTTCATATGAACAATACCTTTAAATAACTAAAGAATTAAGGTAGAATGTAAGAGCTCAGAAACATAGGAAGAGTGAGCCAAATAAGGAAAAAACACTTTCGTGTTTGAAGAAAAGGATGGACGAATAGGGAGGTGGAGAGAAGGAAGGAAGGAAGGTGTTCCAGATGGTTTTAAAATTTGTGCAGTAGAGGAGAAGATTCTCAAATGTCATGTGGTTTTCTGAAGAGACAAAAACAGGACTTTAATGTTGATGACAGAGTAGATAAACTGGAAGTGAGATAGTGAAATTCATTTTTATCTACATTTCCTCTCAATTCTCACCCTTTATGGGAGCTCTTTTTCTTCATCCTGAGAAAATTCAGATAATTAAATGCAGTTAAGAGTGCAGACTAAGAGAAGAAATACATACGACAATGTCCCATTAGTAAGGTTGTGGCTGATGAAGGCTTAAAATACTTGCTATCACTTAACAAGTAAAAACAACTGAAATGTCATAGAATATTCTTCAAATGCCTTTAACAAAAAATTCAAATAAACTGGAACTAAATGATGGCCGGTTTACATTTCAAGATGAGAAAGAGAAGTGAGGAGGACTGGTTTTGATCTGCAGCAGTTACCTATTCAATAGATACGTTTTTACTGAGATCCTCTACTATACAGTTCTGAGCTAGGCACATGCAAAATAAAGAGCTGCGTGAAATGTGGCTCATTTTATTGAGAACCTTACTCTTTTACCCCCGGTTTCTATAATGCAAGTACTATAATGCATATCTCTCCTACATGAATAATATAAATGAAGTGTGACCCAGATATCAGCTGATTCCTTTGACTGCACAAGTGAATCGCTTTTAAACCAACATAGACTTGATGCGAAATTCAGCCGCTTCATCAGCTTCCTTAAGAAATCCAGTCATATCCAGGATTTTGTGAATTCTCTAGTTTTACTGAAGACTTTTAGTGTCAAGGGGAAGTGTCACATCACATAGCACACGTATCACTTGAAAAACTCCCTTTATGCAATCTCTTCCCAGGCCTCGCCTCTTAACTTTAATCGCCTCTCCACCTTTTCTCCTAGGCAGCTCTCAACACAGCTTCTCAGCAATTCAGGCTGAGTAGCTTCCTGCTTTGACAAGAAACTTGGCTGCCATTAGAAACACAGGCCTGGGGGATTTATTTCAACCCCTATTTTTCAACCCCCAGGCTTATCAAAGATCCTTTTCAATAGAGCTGATTCTTCCTACAAAGAAATTTCTAACCAGCATCCAAAAAAAAAATTTTCTCCGTATGATTTTTTTAGAAGTACAGAGAAAGGAAAAATCACTTCAAAGTAGTGATCAAGAAAGCTTGATCTTGAAGAACTGTATATCAATCAGAATAGGATTTGTTATGCTGCTTCGACAAATAGCACCAAAAACCTCAGTGGCTTAACACAAAAGAGTTGTTTTTTGGGCACACAAAATCAGTGGTGAGTGTAGGCTACTCTCTTGAGGCTGGCTGTCCTCCTTATACAAGCTCAGCATGTAAAGTTTCTTCCACTTTGTGACACCTCACTCTTAACAAGTACCTCCATGACTGCAGCAGCAATAGAGAGGACTGGGGGAGTTCATAGCAGCAAGTGAATTCTTCAGTCCCCCAAATAGCACACATACCCTTCATCATAGTCCTTTGTCTAGTGATCAGTTGCATGGTCCTGCCCAATTCATGGGGAGGAGAGGTGTAGAGGGACTTGGGAAACACAGTGTTCCCTGTGTATAGGAAAAGGGGAGGAGAGAAGGAATAGTGAGCATTTGAATATCTGCAGGATGGAAGGTGTTTTGGTGGCAATAATAGTGGAATAAAATGGACAGAGAAGACAATGTGGTTTGGTTAGGATTTTATATTTGTGTTGCAGAGTAGTGGGATATAAATTTGGAAAAATAGTTTGGGATATTGTGAAAGGCCTTAGAATGCAGGCCAAGAATCTGTTTTATTGGTGGTATGGAGCCATACAGGTTTTGGGAAGGGTATGAATGATCCTTTTGATGTCTTGTGTACTTGCGAGGTGGTGACTGCTGGGGCCAATTTGTAGTCAATTTAGAGACATGAAGATCAGTTAAAGACTTTCTTCCAAATCAGGTTAGTATAAGGAAAATTCCCACATTCTGGTGTTCTTGGGGAGAATGCAAAGGACACTGTCCTAATCCATCTTCCCTCTATACATGTCCCAGCCGAAGATTCTTTTTGCATCCTATCTCACCTTTTTCAATCAAAATACCTTTTAAAAACATCACTTTTAAGACCCCCCCAACGGGAAAATAAGATGCTGAATAACCACACATCACAAAATGTTTATATTTACACACACTAGTGATATCATGAGCATTTAAAATGTGTTAGGATATCGCTATGTGAGGATGACAGGATTGATGTAGACAACTCCCATTACGTGACAGAGCAATGGAAACAAGGAATGATTCTGATTTATGACTGTATTTACCCAGTATGAATAAATAAATAGCTACTATTTATTACGTGCTTAATTACTATGTGCCAGACACCATGTTAGTACTTACATCCTTTAACATGACCCACAGGCCCAGGATGGTCTGGCACCAGCTCCCTCTCCAGCCCCCATCCTTCCACTGAACCCCTGTCACTCTGCAGTGGGGCTCTGGGCTCCTTGCCATCCTGCCTCCTAGCTGGCTCCGACTACACTTGTCTATGATCAACTGTCACCTTCTCAAAATGCTCTCCCTGGCTACCCTACATAAAAGAGCAGCATCCCCAGTTATTTTCTATCTCCGTATAGTACCTTGTTTGTCTTCATAAAGTTTGTTACCCCCAGGCAGATTCTATATTTTCCATTTAGTGCCTTTACTCCTTGCCAGAATATAAGTTCGATGAGGTCAGGGATTTTTCTCTCCTGCAACGGTGCCTGGCACTCAATATCTATTTGTTCAATTAATACGTGACTTATTTAAACCTCGTAAGAACCCTATGAGGTAGGTACCATTATTTTTCCTATTCTATAAACGACGAATTCAAGTCCTGGGGTGATTCAGTAGCTCCTTCAAGGTTTCACAGTAAGTAATCTGCAGAGCCAAGATTAAAAGCCAGGACCGTCTGATTCCACAGCCCCTACTTTTAGCCATAATACTCTTCTGATGATGCTATACTAAGATCATGGTAATTAAAAGTTGCTGTAAAATTATTCCTTGAGAATGTGTATGCTTGAGCAATTTCTCTGACATTAATATATATTTATTGAAAACATGATAAATATTTCTATACGTATGAGAAAGTGAACTTACTTCCCCCCTTTCTCCCCCACTAAAAATGGTGTCTTGTGGAGCTAATAGATCGTGATCTTAAAGAGCGAATTTGCTCATATGGGCCAAATGTTTCCTCCTGCAGAGTGGGCTGCTTCCCAAAGAATTAGCCCTCCTCAAAATGAATTATTAACCCCAACGTCCTGGCCAAATTCCCACTTGGATAGCCTAGGAACTGTTCAAAACTTGGAATCTATTGAAATTAGCCTGGCTTGATTGCAGTTTCTGCATTAATTGTGATATAATAGAGTTTCTCCAGAGATTTGAGCATATATTATTCTAATGTGTATAAGCTCACTTTGTCTCTTAATCTTTTTTAGTTTCTTCTTCCCCTTGTGAGATATGGCCTGAATTTCTGTATAAGTTTTTGTTTTTGTTTTAATTTCCCAGAGTGAATGACAGTGAGCTCTTTTTTTCTTGGACTTGTCAAAGCTTTTTCTCACTTGAATGACTAGTTAGTCTCCTGGTCATTATCGCAGTGTGTTGCAGACATTAGCCACAGAAGTTTCTAGATCCCCAACTCTCTTGTGCAACTATAGCCTGGGTTAGGGAAAAGTTTATTCCACGAACTTTTCCTAATTGTTTCTTTGAAGTTTCTTCAAGAAGCTTATGTTCTGGTGGGAGGCATATAAATATTTTAAAGTTTAAATTAACTGACCTAATGGTGGAACTATTCAGGCCTTCCATATTCATCCTATGATTATTGGTTTTTAATTTCTTTAGACAGTTTTGTTAAATGTTATAGGCCACTTGTGTTGTCCATGAGCAGACATAATATCATTTACATTCTGGAGGGACAGAGAGGTATGAGTTTAGTTAAATTACTAAATCTTACACAAAACTAAAATACCTTAGAAATTCATTGTCTTGTTTGTTTTGATGGCAACTGTAGACCTCATATAATTAATCACACCTTGCCAATATCACATAATTATTTTATCTGTAAGTTGGCCTTGCTTGCCTTGAGGTGGTATAATCAAATCTTCAGTGTAATAGATTATATTAGAATGGGTAACATCACCAATGTTTTCATCTTCAAAGTTTCTCTCTAATCTATATGAAGAATAAGAATGAAGATTTTGTTAAAAGACAAATAATCCTTGGAAGTAGTTAGCCTCATGGATTTTCACCATAGGGAAAAACATTGAGAACTCAAAACTTAAGTTCTTGCGTTTAATTCTGCCTAGATCACAAACAAGTAATAAGTCACAAATGCTTCCTGCATTCGGTTCTTTACCTTTATCAAGTGAGATGAGACAATGGATATGAGCCATGTGCACTTAGAACTTCAGCAGCTAATATTAGAAAAATGCTTTGAAAATGACAGATGGAAAGAGCTATAAATGCAATTGCTAATGGATTTATGTGTTCTGTCTCTCTCCTTCCAACCTATTTCTGCCAGTATTTTCCAAAAAATTTCCCAGAGCTCCACCTGAAGTGTGACCTGATGACACCATAGCACATGTGTTTCCTGAGTTGGTTGAGTGTTTCCAAAATGTATCTACACTTTAAATTCAAATGTTTATCCATTAGGGTATTAAATTATGGAAAGTGTTACTGCCTTGGAATGACAGTCATATACTTCTGCCCAGACTATTATGACAAGTTCTATGGGGCTTTCTACAGGTTTTTCCCTTCTTTCTGAATCAATATGGGCTAATATAAATATATAATTTGTCATGAAAAAAATTCAGATTTTCATTAATGTAAATCAATTGAGAGAGAGTATGCTTTTACATCTGTAACATGCAGAATTTTTCCCTCCCCTTGTCATTAGTCTCCTCCCAACTAAGTGGTTCTAACTGCTAATTTGAGAAGGTAAGGACTAGTATTTCCCTTGCTTCCCTTGTGCACTCTAAAGGAGACATTCCATGTTTCAGACTCAGGTCAAGCACTGAAAAAATATTCATTCCCTTACAACATACTTATTGAGCTATACTGATCTCCTAGACTGTTTCCTAAGAAGCTGGACATACAGCAGTGAATGGAAACACAGAAGAGAAAATCCAAGTGCTTATTAGTAAATCCACCAGAATGTTTCATTTGCCATTTTTTTGTAAACATCTAGATTTTTTCATAAAGAAATCAGAAAAGCATTAGTCCTTTGGGGAGTATTAATTGTTTTGCAAGAAAGTTATTTATCTTACAAAAGGACTCACTTTAGCAAACAGCAAACTCCCTTCATGATCCAACTTACGATACTTCAATTTGCATTTACTTCAGTAAAGCACAATCTAAGTTGAAGTTCCCTTGCTGACAGGTTTTATGTTTACAATAACTTAGGGCTCATAGTCCTAAATGTCCAAAAGAAAGTAATGTCTCCAGAGAGTGCAGTACTAGATTCTTCTATAACATCTTTAGCATTCCATTCACTTAAAATGAAAACGGTCAATGTGTTCAGGAACTTATGGGAGAGACTGAAAAGAAAGCATAACCAGTCAAATGCCTAAATGCTAATTTCAGTCTCTGTTTCTACATTGCTCCAGTCACGTGACTTGTTAAAGACCTCGCCTGGGATGAGGCAGCTATCCATCAATTTTTGTAGAATCGTACAAATACCACAACAATAAAATGAAGATAGGTTTATTCATTCCTTGTAGTAGTATATTCCCAGGCCATTTCAAAATTGGCTAGTTAGGTTGAAAAGAAGATGAAGACTTTACAAAATAGTGGTTTATGCATTTCTTCCTTAATTTCCTGTTTGTGCTCTACACTGTATGAAAATTTTACATGTACAAATAAACTGACAAAGTCTTTCCTTTAGTTTCTGCCAGGTCAGACTTGGTGCTAAATAGAGGAGAGTTTGTCAGTATAGTTTCCTCAGTATCCAGGTCAAATGCAAGTTTCATTATTTTTTTTGAGACGGAGTCTCGCACTGTCACCCCATCTGGAGTGCAATGGTGCAATCTCGGCTCACTGCAACCTCTGCCTCCTGGGTTCAAGCGATTCTCCTACCTCAGCCTCCCTGGTAGCTGGGATTACAGGTGCCCGCCACCATGCCCGGCTAAATTTTGTTTTGTATTTTTAGTAGAGTTGGGGTTTCACCATGTTGGCCAGGCTGATCTCGAACTCCTGGCCTCAGGTGATCCACCCACCTCAGCCTCCCAGAGTGCTGGGATTACAGACGTAAGCCACTGTGCCTGGCCAAGTTTCACTGTTATATGGGGAGTCAGAGTCCTGAGTTGAATGGTAATTTTTATCCACTCTTTTGATCTCTTTGAGATAAATTTGGTTCCTCCTATTAACCTCTTGCTAAAAACTATCCTGTCTTACCTCCTATCAGTAAATGTCTTCATTTAGATAAAGCATAATCAATATTTTCATGGTACATACATACAAATAGTATCTTAGATTTGCTTTATGATTTTCTGCTTAGAGTCTAAAGGCCATTTCTGACTTATTTCTTGCCATGTGGCAATCCTTAAGTGTTTTGCTAACTTAGAGAATGAAACCCACTCAGCTTCTGTTGTATGAGGTTATATTTCCAATTACTCAAATAAAGGTATTTAAATTAAATATTTTAATGGTGTATATGATTCAGTCAGTAAGACATGAGTAGCCAAGATACCTTCAAACTGTTCTTCAGGCCACAGTCGGACCTTTACATCTGCGCGTTCCACATCTGGGGACTCAACCAACTGCATATTGAAAATACTCATGAAAAAAAAAGACAACAAAAAATAACACTACAACAGTAAAAAATAATGCAAATAAAAAATATAGTATAACTATTTACATACCATTTACATTCTATTAGGAATTATAAGTAATCTAGAGATCATTTAAAGTGTACAGGAGGATGTGCATAGGTTATATGCAAATACTACACCATTTTATATTAGGGACTCGAACATCCTCATATTTTGGTGTCTGAGGGAGTCCTGGAAGCCATCCCCCAAAGACACCTTATTTCAGATGAAAAAGCATCATATTCTGTGGTTAACTGGTTAACTCACCATATTCTGATATATGAACGCCCTTCACATTATGCTGGATATGAGTCAAACTTCAGTTCTTCTGCCAAAGCCACAACATACTAGGTATCAGAAATGCTAGAGGGTTTTGACCGTCATGCAGAAAAACATAATTGTTTAACAGCAACCAACAATTCAATCTATTTAACAGGCACCAACTGTCAGAATGAATGCTAATCAAAGCAGTTGCTGGCCATAGTGGTTCATAGTAGTTGAATTTAGCTACATTAAAAATTTGTCCTTTTAAGGTTCTATTTTTGTGGAGACAACCATTTTCAGGGCTTCCAAAATCCTTATAAGAAATATATTTATGCAAATACAGAATTATTTATTTCTAAGAATATAAAGATATACTACTAATTTCTAACATACAAATCAGGAAGAATAAGAAATAACTATTGCTTTCTAGCAAATCTTACTGCTTAAATTGATTTAAAAGATGACTAGTGTATACCTTCACATATTTATATTTTAAATATGTCTGTCATTATTTCTCTTTCTTTTGTCCAGTTGATGAGTAGAAGCAAATATAGTAGAGGGATAATTAGACTATTTTCTGCTGAAGTCAACTTGTCTACCCAAGCTAAGAAAAGCCTTTTCTGAATATTTTCTGATTTTTTGTTCAAATTAGGGGAAAAAAGCCACATATTAATATTTAAGTAAACTATAAACGTATATCAGCATGTAGCCTTATTTTTTGCCAAGAATACTTTTAATTTTATGTCTGTACTTTCTTTTAGTCCATAAATTTCCAATTTATTTGGATTTACTCAGCATTACATTCCATTATGGTGGCAAAAGATTAAATACTATCAAATAATTTGATATTTTAGTATTTAATCACTTTTGTCTTGAACGAGTGAATGTTTAGTCAGTAGATAGCCAGATCGTGAAGATATGCATACTTATTTTTGGGGGGTTTTAGTTATGGTATAGATTAGATCATTTATGATCTTATATTTTAATTACCAGAAAAATATATATTCATAGGTTTGATGAAAAGACATTTTGAAGGTGCTCTATTTACTAATCAGCTGATTTTGTCTATATACAAATTAGAAACTCACACAGTGATTTTCTTTTATATGCTCAGAAATACTTTATATTTAATGTATTTATGCATTCTAGAGTTTAGGTAAAATAGTAATAGGGCACAAAGATAGATAATGTTGTGGCAGTACCTTGCTCTGTCTCCATCTTGATTTAGTTTAACTTTCACTGCAGAGGCTGCTCTAAAAAAAGGGAAGGAAAAACAAATTGATAAGATAAAACTGGGGAGTTCCAAAACAAATACTGCTAACTGACCTTTTTTGATGGCCTGGGTAAGAGCTTTCTTATTGTGGTTGGTTATTATAGTTGATTGCTTCATTTACTAGTACAATGCAGAACTAAACTAAGGTAAACACTTGGGTGATACCTTGTTTTATTTTGTCATATTTTGTGGCAGACTGGTAATGATGCTTATGTATTTTTAAAAGTCAGATAAATCCGAAACATTTTAAGAATATGAGACTATAATTAAACAGAAAAAATGTCAGATGTTTTGAGCCTGCCTTTTTTAGGGTGTTCATCTAAGTTTCTAGTTGTATGAAACCCTCATTTATATGCAGAAAGAAGTTCTCTGTATATATTAGAAAAAGAAAGTAGTTCTGAACCTTTCAGCCAAGTTTCTAATGCTGATGTTTCACACCTCAGAGTTACTGTCCTGGTGAACTTCAAAAATGAAAGAACTAAGTCTTATTAAGGGGTTGCGTTTCATAGCCCTCCTGATTGAGACTTTCTTCATAATATGGTGCAAGAAATGGTCAGTTACTCTGAAGGTTCTCCTTTTAACCACTCCTGTCTATCACAAGAAGTCACTAGTTTATAGCTACTTCCTTCTTGTTTTTATAACTTTTAAGCTTATCATTAACCCCATTCTGTTATCCCATACTCTGAGATGAGCAAAGAAGATACTATCCACATTTCCATTGCTTACTCTAGAGATAATAACCTTTTTGAAAAAAAAGATAACCCTCAGCTTCTTTAAACAACCTCTTCCCCTTTAAATCCATGTTAGCTATCTCTTGTCCAACTAGACCTTCAGTGCATTCTTCTGGTAAATCAGACAAAATTATTCATAGCATAATCTGTGCATGTAAAAGCGAATGGGACATACTGAAATTATTTATTGTAGCTTTTAATGTTGCTTAATAATTCCTTAATATTTGCCCCAGATTTTTTTCACCTAGACTTTTTTTTCATGTTATTAAAGAAATGTTGTAATGGACTAATCGCTAATCCTCATTTCCTTCTAACTCAGTCTCATAAGGCACTGTGTCTGGACCTGTTAAGTAGGATTGTTGTCATAAGATTAGATACAAGTATCTCAGTTGTCTAGACATTATATAACTCTCTGCTACATACTTCAGACCCTTGTTTTAAAGCAATCCCTTAGCCTATTTAAAATGAATAAATTAAATGTTAATGAAAACTCCAATGCATTTATTTCTTTTCCATAGTGTCTCATTGTCACCATCTGGATTTGCCATTTCTTCCCAGTTCTCTACATGTATAAAGTTTTACTCTTGTTTTAAGTAAGGGCTGATTTTCACTGTTTCAAGTTTGATGTGGATAAAAAGTTGGTATTTTCTGCCTCTTTGTGTTCCTAAATCTTCCTTCTCGTTTACTGTCTGGCTTTTACCTCCACTAACTTCTCTGTCTGTAATTTTAAAATAGTATTTTGGGGATGCAAAGAATTCACTTGTCACCTTTTCAAACTTGGTTAGTTCAACGTGTATTTATTGCGTACCTCTTAAATGCCAGGCAGTGAACTAGCTTCTGGAAGTAAAATACGGATAGCCAGTCTCTACTCTCAAGGCACATATGGTCTAATAGGGAAGCTAGACAAACAGGCAATCATTTGTAATGCAGTGTGGCAAATGGGGAAAGATACGGTGGCACAGAAAGACATAGGATATGGGTGTTATTAAGTAACTTGTGGGAAAAAAATCTGGATATTGGCATCTATAATTCCTAGGTAGAAATAAGATGTTCCATAAGAGTGTTCTCTGAGATCATGTGTGTGAAATTTCTTTCCACTGGAGAAGTCACGGACATCTTAGAAGAGAGGAAAGCTAGTGAGGCTTGGCCAAGCCATTTTGCCTCTGTCAACCTCAGTTTTGTTAGGCATAAAATGAGAAGTTTGAGTTAGATGACCTCTAATATCCTCTCTAGGTCTAAAACTCTGAATCTGAGTTTTTCTTTTGCAGTTCATTGAAAAATCTAAATAGCCTAAACCTGTTTTGAAATCTATTTCAACAAATGATCCATAAAATAAATAAGTACAAAATTCAATTTTTTGGAAAAGTGGTCTGACAGTAGAATTGAGTGGCCCCATAAAATATTAATTTGGTCATAGTGTGGAAATGTGAAATGATTGTTAAATGAGTCAAGGCCTTATTTGTGGCTTTTGGCTCATTTAGTAAGATTACCCATTAGCCATGTAGGCAGCATAACATGCATGGCCAAGCAGCTCATGGGAGCATCCTAACAAATGTTAAATAAAAATTATCTTTCTCTAGCCTTGGGAATATATTTCTGTTATATTCGAAATAAGATTGTGCTCAGCTTTAACGTCTCAGTCGATAGGAAAATAATTATATTTGTTATGCTTGAAATTCTGAATCTTAGCTGCAATATTTTTGTTGCCTTTTTGGAAGTTTAGAGGTAAAATGAGTGTTGGTGGTATTGGACCATCACTTAATTCCATCACTCCCATCCATATAAACTCCCTTGATACTATTAGAATATGTATATGTAACATTTCTCCTTGCAAATGTTTTCGTTTCTCCTTGTCCTAAAATACTCACCTTTTTTTCCTTTTAGTCATTAACTTTGGTATCTTAAAACATTCCTTCTGCACTTTTCTATTTTATCTACATCTTAATAATAAATTTAATAACTGTTCTTAAAATCTTTGGATGATAATCCAAAGATCATTCGGTATTCCTTTAGCTTATCTACAGAACACAGTATGCTTTTCTCTTTGCTCTTTTTAATGAGGCCTTCCCACTGTGGCTCTCAGTATCTACCAAACATTTTAATTTCTTAGGATCTGGCAATTATTAACATCTCTCAAACCTTTTCTGAATTTTATAGGATGCTATTATTATAATTCAATCTATTTACCTCCATGTAAACTCAAATGGAAGTGAATCTTCCTGAAATGGTCACTTTCCCTTCCTCCCAAATATACCTCTGGCAGTAAATCTTTAAAAATTACTATTTTGAATATGAAGCCTGTGTTTCCGTAACATCAAACATCTGGATGAAAAGTAAAAACTTCAGAGATGTCTTCAAATATCCAAATATTGTGTTCGTAAACCAGTTAAATGATTGTCTCAATCCCTCCACATGTATCTGAGTACTTATGTATCTTATCTGGGGCACAGTTAGTCCTTTCTGTCAGGAAACACTACCAATTTCAGAACCAACGCATTCAGTAACAAGTATGTATTGAACACCTGTTCTGTAGGGAACACGGAGCTAAGTGCTGTAGAAAGTTCGAGGTTAAATAATTCTTGAACTCTGCCCTCAAATGATTTGCAGTCCAGTGAGGGCTGTAACACAGATGCACATGTATACATAAAAGACAATATGAAGTGAGTAAAAACACAAGAGAGGAGGAAAGAAAGCACTGTGGAAGTTTGGGGGAGCGACTGCTTCTGGCTTGGGAGGGTTTTCCACTGTTTGAATGGACTATGATGGATAGCAGGGCTTGGACATGCCAGAATCGTGGAAATGGAGGGGAATGTTTTGATCCCACAGCATTTGAAATATACTCTCTTTCAGCAGCTGGGTAGGGGAATTTTACTGAAATCAAATAACCCTAAATTAGCCAGATGATTGCAATAGTTTTTGTGTCATTTTGCATTATCACAGCCTTTGGTTGCTGTAAGGTTATTGAGTCTAAATGTGTTTTTCAGGTATTTTGAATTTATATCAGCAAATTTATATTCATCTCACTTTAGAGTTTCAACTTTACGTGAAAAACATGCTAAAATTTACTCTCTATGGTCATTTTAAGAAACATCGTTAAAATTCCACCTTATCCTTTGCCTTTCAAATTTAGATACAAAATTTTCACACTTCCATATACATTGCATGCTTAAGCCTCTATCTTTCAAATTATATGATTTTTTAAATCTATTGGGATCACTGCTCTGATAAACTTTTTAAAAAACTTCAATTCTAAAGTTTTCATTGTTTGACCAGAGTCTGTATTTCCATAGAAATTAAAGCAAAATGATTCCTTTCCTTTTTATTCTTTTCCTTTTTCTTCTTCCTCCTCCTTTTCCTCCTCATGCTTCTCCATTTTTTTTTTTTAAACAATCATTTCTAGCGGGAGGGGAACAGGGAATAAACTGAAAAAGGTCCACATAATCCAAATCACACTATGTTTATTATTCAGGACTAATTTATTGGCTGAAGTGACTGAAAGGTAAAAGGTGGTTACTTTTAGGTAAAGCTTAATTTAGGTGTAGAAATGATGTTAGGAATATATTTTCTGCCGGGCGTGGTGGCTCACGCCTGTAATCCCAGCACTTTGGGAGGCTGAGGCGGGCAGATCACGAGGTCAGGAGATCAAGACCATCCTGGCTAACAAACACAGTGAAATTCCGTCTCTAGTAAAAATAAAAAAAAAATACAAAAAACTAGCCGGGCGAGGTGGCGGGCGCCTGTAGTCCCAGCTACTCGGGAGGCTGAGGCAGGAGAATGGCGTGAACCCGGGAGGCGGAGCTTGCAGTGAGCTGAGATCCGGCCACTGCACTTCAGCCTGGGCGACAGAGCGAGACTCCGTTTCAGAAAAGAAAAAAAGGAATGTATTTTCTGTATCTGTTGGCTCTTCTTTTGTCCGCATGAGCTTCATTCTCAATCAAGTTCTCTTCATTCAGTGACAATAATAGCCATTAGTAACTCCAGGCACACATTTTACTGACTTGGTAACTGCAGTGAAAAAACAACACTTTTAACAGTTTCATGACTGACTCCCATTAACCTAACTTGGGTTCCATCTTTAATGCAAACAGCATCATTATCTGTGTTGACTGGCTAAATGTGAGTCACTTAGCCACCACTGACTACATCCCTAAATTAAAATCAGGGCACTCTTATCAAAAAGAAAGGGGAAGTGGTATTTCAATATAAAACATTAATGTTAGAGTGGAAAAGTCCTCCACTAAATGTTAGGAGAGCAGGTGGTTATCCCAACTCTTGCCAAAGCCAATTTATATGACCTGATGTAGAGTATTTAAGCCTTGTGAGCCTTGGTTTCCTTATTTACATAAATTAGGTCTCAGATCAAGTTCTGTCCAAAAGTCTTTTGACTCTTAATGTTTTGTGGTTCTGATTTCAAGAGCTAGAGACAAGGATGAGACATCCAGAAAATATAGAAATTTGAATATAGAAACACAAATCAAGAGATACATACTGTTTCATGCAGAAGTGCTTCAGGTGGAAACGCAGTTAGCGTGGCAGTAGGATAGCAAAGGATTTTTACTGCATCCTGATGTAGTGGCTAGAAGCTCAGACAACTTGAGAGGGGTGTGTATATGTTTGTCAGGGAAAGAGAGTCAGAGCAATTCAAAATTAAGCATCACAAACCTTGTTATTACAACCTCTGTAGGTGTTTTATATCCCATGTATGTCTTTGTTAACCTTCTCTCATTTTACCATAACAGAGACTGCATCCCAAGCAGTCTTGTTTAAAGTAACAAAGCTTGATTAAGAACTATCTAATTTTTTTCATTTTTTCTACAGATACTTAGAGACATTGAGAAAGAATGGGGGAGAAATACGAAAGTTAAAAATCCCAAGGCTTTACCTTCAGGAAGTTATACTTAACAGAGATGTAAATAAAGTACGACAATGAAAAGCTGAAAATTATGAATACCAAGTAAATTGCTATGGGAATTTAGTGGAAAGGTGCTTTTCTTCCACTACAAGGATGGGATTGGTTTAAAATATCTTAATTGTTTCTTGTTTTACCTTCAAAATTCATGAGAATATACATTCTATTCATAGCATAGGAATTCTTGTTTACATAATAAAAAAAGGTATTTAAAAAGGAAAAGGCATTAAATTAAGGACAATTGAATACATTTGGCATTCCAGGAAGATGCATTTATTTATTGAGGGGTTAGGTCCTTAGCATGTCTGCCTGTACCCTATTTCAGTAAGCATAGTCCTAGATCAATGATATCTGCCCAGTGCATTTTTGTTGTCCACATTAGGGAAATTACTTAGAGGGTTTCATGAATGAGTGGATCATCAGAGTGAAGGTCACCTGGATTAACTCTGTAAAATATACGTCTTGGAAGGGAGCAAAGAAAAGGAAGTGATCATCATAATGATCAGTTTCCACACATTTACTCAAACTTAAGATTCTACTCAACAAGTTACTTGACCATTATCTAAATGATTGTATTACGTTATCACAGAAGTAATGTGACAAATTGTACATTGTTCAGTCAGCGCTCATCTGGTCAGCTTTGTAGACCAGCAAGTGAGTCAGACTTATAGGATAGGAAGGTAACTTAAGAGGCAGAACTGATCTTGGAGATGTCTTGCTTTAAAAAAAGTCCATGAAAGAGTTACCACAATGCGAGAGAATATCACATTGTATTAAAAAGTTAAGAGGCTATAGTTTTTTAAAAATATGAAGTATGTAAATTAGTTATAATTACAATTATTTACAATTGATATTATATTTTTAAAATTATTTAAAGCAGTACACACATAGACAATATAGGAGTATATAAACAAAAAGTTTCTACTCGATGCCCTACACAACATGAATTATTCAGTGTATATTTTTCCAGATTTTTTTGCACTACAAGCATAGATATGTGTATATTTTATTTGTTTATTCATCAGAAATAGATGATACATATTGTTCTACAACTTGCTTTTCTAACCCAATAATTTTTGGGGACAACCTTTTCATGAGAACCTCACATTTTATTTAACTGTCATCCAGTTGATAGACATTTAGGTTAATTCCAAATTTTTAGCCTTCCAGATACTACCTTTTTCATTCATTGTACATATCTAATTTATGAGGTGATTCAAGGTATCACTTAAAATTTCAAAACATCAATATAAATTCTTTCAACACAGAATAAAGTTTATGATGTATCAGTTTCAGTTTGGATATCATCACAGAGGAGTTAATCACAAAAGAAGTTGACTATTAGGTGGTTTGCCCATAAAAAGTCCCACTGATATATTCCAAGGATATTGTAGATCTATTTCCATGTACTTGACAAACCTAGTTAACCCCAAAAGGAAAATAAAAAAGAAGAAGGCCTAAGGTCAGTATCTTGAATAAAGATAGCTTAATTTCAAATGAGTCCTTAGAAGAAACGTAATTAAAATACATTTTCTGTCTACATGAAGTCATAAGCCGTACATGTCTTCTTAGCTTTTTGAACAGCTGTCAGTTGATATTCAAAGTTAAAGGATCGTTGTGATTGACTTCTATTCAACAGTGGCTTTAGAATTCTTTCGAGATGTGAAAAAGTTTAACCTGTGCTGGCTCTTTCTTGATGAGGGGAATCCTAATCATTGCTATCAGGTTACGATGATGTGTGCTCTTATGAGTAAGCTGAGCCACCTCTGGGCCACTGGACTAGAGTGGGTTGACCCCCAACAGTGAACAGACTAAACTATAGCTTTAGTCCAAGAATATGGAAACTGACAACAAATTATTGCTTGTGGTCTACTTCCAGTTTTCAAGTGCAAGCATACCAAAGTTTATTTTAAATTTGAGCCAGTCAGACGTTTAGTAATACACATCAAAGAAGAAGTGAAGGCTTCCCATGTTTATTATTTCAATATGATGTCTGTTCTAATAAAGCAGAAGAATGCATATGATAGACCATGTAGTAGAAATTCTCTAGTTCCACAGTTTGGCCTTAAATGTATACATATATTTGTAAATTAATCCAAAACATATTGTCATGGTTCCAATTCCTCTGAAAGCTGATTGTTTTCAATCCCCTTTTTAATTTTAGAAATATAGTGGCTGATTGCCAGAGCACTTTGAGATAAACAGTCCACCCCATGTATAAAAGGGGCATGGAATCACGAATGTTCGAAAACCACAGACCGTTATTTAAATAAGTTAAAGTTATTATGGTCTTCCCTATTAATTAAAAAAAAGCCATCTGTGCAAGGTGAATTTTGGTAAGGTACCAATTTTTTTAATGATTGTGGATGGAATTTGCAACTGCTTTCATAGTGATTCCATACAGCTCAGGGATTCCCAAGATAAAATGCACCGTTTATGTAATTCTGTGGTCATTTGACTAAATTTCTAACAAAACATTGTAAAGAATTATTGTTATTCAATCAGAATTTACAAAATTTACAATCAAACTTGAAGGAATTGACTCTCCAGTAATCTCCCATTTCAACTCTTCTGCTTACATCCTAAACCTTTATTTCATCTAAACCTTCTCTCTCTCTTGCTTAAACACACACACACACACACACACACACAGACACCGAAAGAGAGAGAGAGAGAGAGAGAGACTCTACAACCCACATTTTGTCAGAACTGCCTTGGACAAATGCATCACAACAGTGACCAGTGAGCAAGACTAAACACACGAGAAAGATCAAAAACACTGCATGAAGAAACAGCACCCTGGAAGACATTACCAGTGCAGGTCTAGATACTCTTGTGATGCATTCTTATT
>NW_012104443.1:2562225-2579725 GCF_000951045.1 Mandrillus leucophaeus | reverse complement strand
TTAGTATCAGCCAGTAATGATGAACTTTA
The DNA here is from genome assembly GCF_000951045.1 of Mandrillus leucophaeus. Taxonomy (NCBI): domain Eukaryota; kingdom Metazoa; phylum Chordata; class Mammalia; order Primates; family Cercopithecidae; genus Mandrillus; species Mandrillus leucophaeus. The sequence goes on along the minus strand of NW_012104443.1, from coordinate 2,579,696 downwards.
GAACAAATAAGCAAAAAGGAAGTTTAGGAGATAACTAAGAGAATTAAAGATGTCTTGGGTCTTCACAGTCAGTGCTAGAAAAAATCTTCATGGACTTTTCCAGTGTATTTACAGTAGGGAGTATGCAAAAAGTGATGATGCAACCAAATCAAAATGTGCTTCAGGAAAGGAGTGAAATTTATGACACTCAGTCATTTTTTCCTACAGTTAGCTCTGAGAAGTCCATAAATCATCAATCACCTAATTAAGACTTTCTTTTAAAAGATGATAACCAGATCTTCAATGTGTGCACCTCACTGTCAAACCTAATCACAAGTGATAAGACTCACTTTCTATGCTGGTTAGTTGGTGGAGAGTCAAATCAGCTGTAAAACAACCAAAGTGCATGCATTAGGAGAGAGGAATAGCAACGAACCAAATGTCTTCAACCTGAATAACCTCCTTGCAATGGAAAAGCAAACATGGTATAATTTGACTGAATATTGATTAAAGCTCTAAAGGTAATATAGCATGATGGGTAAGCACTCAGGCTCAGGAATCAGACCGTGTGGGGTTAAAATCCTGGTTCCACCATTTGATAGATGTTTGACCTTCAGCAATTACTAAACCCCTTTAAGACTTAGTGCTTTCATCTGTGAAATGGAGATAATGGTCATATATATCTCATGTAGTTGTAAGACTTTAAGAAACTCTGTATGCTAAGTGGTCAGTATGCTGCTGGCACATAAGATAGCTATTGTTAAAATAGTTAAAATAAGTAATTGTAAAAATGAAAGAGAAACATGATTTCATACAATGATACAAAGAAGACATTAAGTAGCTTACAAATAGCAATGGAGATTTCTTCCAGGGGCAAATAGGCATGTTTAAGGGGGAAAAATTTAGTGCAGACAACTTACTGTGCATAACTTCTGTATTCAACAAAGATAGACTTTTGTAGCTGCTCAGATGATACTTTTTTTTTTTTTTTTTTTAAACAGTTCTTTGATGGCAGGGAGGTAAGATTAGGGAACCCTAGGAGGTAAGTGGCTTCAAATAACTGTGAAAGTTAGGCATTTTGAAAGAAAGTTTTGGGTATTAACACTCTGGTATTTTATCAGGAGACATACTTATAAGCATTTATTGACGAAAGACAAAAAAGGTTAGTTTTTAAAAGAGGAAGTCCTTGCTTGAGTCATTTGATGAGTTGCGTTTATATACATCTTTGATAACAGTAATCATTGAAATATAGGAAAGTCTTTGACAATTAAAATCCTTGAAGCTAAAATTACAAAGGAAAGATTATAAGACATTTCCATGTTCTCATATAACTTTTCTCAATGCTATATCTGAATTATAATATTGACTTAAATGTTCCTATTTCCAGATTAATTTTAAAAGGAGGGAATAGTATACTTTTAAAAACTCATGTCACTGCAGTAATTACAGCCTAGTTGTATACCAGCGAGCACAATTCACAGGGTGACTTGTTGACAGTTTACAGGCGTACTAGGAATAAAGGATTTACTTTCTTGACAGAAGGCTGTCTCCAGGCCTCCAGATAAAAAAGCATGAAACTGAAATTTCAAAGAACTTTCTAGTTGAAGGTGGTTCAGAGAGTTCCTTTGTATAATGGATTAAATGTCCTTGTATGGCCTCTCAAGCTGACATTAAATACCTGTGTCCTGTTTGCCCCACCTTCCCATCAAAATGGTCTCACAACAGTCATTCCAGATTATTAATCCTTTTTAATAATCAACACCCACTTTGTATTACTTCTTCATGGAAAGTGGTAGTTTTGCTTTACCCACTTCTATTTGGCCCCATTGATGAATTTTTCAAGAATAGATAGGCGCTTGTTCAATTACCAGTAAAGGACTGTGCCAAGAGAAAAGAATCAGTTTCCCTTTCTAGCCTCCTTCTCTTTCCCTTCAGGAAGTCTCATTAACCACCCAGGTGACTTGGTTTCCTAATGTGTGAAATAGAATGATGCTGACACAAAAGGAGAATTTGTGTGTGAAAACATGTTGTAGGTTAAAAGTGCTCTGAAAATAAAAGGTATCATTATTAGAACTTCTCAGCCCTGATTAAATTATGGACAGGAACAGAGTGGTAGCCTAAGGAAAGCAATCATTTTCCTCCTGGATCCATCAGCCCAGATAGATTTGGGTGCCCAGATGCTTTTCTTTGCGGCTTATACTTGAAGGGCAAGAATAGTGTTCTAGGTGGGTTTCAAGACAGAGGGTCAGTTTCAGACCTAGGTCAGTGAATCTCCAAGCCCAATTTGAAGCCTAATTAGTAGAAGGCAGGGTAGATGCTAGAAGAGGTTGCACTTCTTTACAGCAAAGAGAAGTCATTTTCAAAGGTGTGTATGTTGTCATTCCACTGCAAGGAGAGCAGACACCAGGAAATATGTTGTGATATTAGGACATCAAGAGTAAGCTGGGAATTGAGGAAAATAATTTTGTAGTAAACATATGGAATAATTGGCCAGTGGTGCAAGAAATCTAAATGAGGTACAGAGACAGCTGGACACTTTTATCTCAAGAGAGAAAGGATTGAAGGATAGAGTGATAAACCAGGGAGGTGGGGTCGAGATAAACCTAAAGGGAACAAGCCTGCTGGACTAAATATCCTCTCTCTGCTCAGCAATTTCCACCGCGGCCATTTGTTAAACGCATAGCTGCCATCTTCAGTGATTATTTCCAAGTAACGTCTATGTTTCTGAATAAAAATCCATTTGAATCTCAAGTCAGATTTGCCAGGTGCTAGATTCATTGTCAGCATTTAATGTGCTGAAACTGCCGATGCTGATGAAATGAATACAAAAAAGCTTTGGTGAGCTCTAGGTGAAAATGCTTCTCTTTCAGATCACTTCCTATGCCAGAAAAATCAGTGGCCATGGGAAGAGGCAGAGATCCAAAGGGGTGTGATTTCAACCAGCCCCATGAAGTCTTTTGCTACACTGGAGCATTTTCTTACCGACAGTCGTTCATGTGGTGAAATAACTGGGCTTGTGTTAGCAGTAGAGTTTCTAATCTCTTTACATCTCTGTATAGTTTCCAATCATTCTGTCTCCATGGTCATATAATCATTTCTTGCAGACCTACACTTATTTCTGAGAAGAAAAACCAAAAGAAGGTGGGAAAAGAGATTAAAAGATGTAAAAAGAAAAACACACATTATTAATGTTTAACCAGAGGGATCACCCTGAAATTTAAGTGGGTTTCAGTTTGCTCTGTCTACAGGAAATGTAACTGGGGGTGACCAGGGCATTGACACATGGCACACCAATTTTGAATATGAGGAAGCATTACCATATCTTCCCATTTTACTTCCTGCAGCAGATTCATGAAATTCCCACACTGAGCCGAACACTGGATGTATTTATTGTACCTAGGCAGCTGTGTCTCCAATCCATTGCTGTGTCAGATCACCATTTCTAGACACCCTTCTGTCTTGTAGAGATGGGAGTCCCATTTCCAGAAATTTAGATTCAGACCAAATTTGGGCAAGCAGCTAAGACTCAGCAAGAGCCTTTTAAAAGTGGTAAACAAAAGGAGTAGAGGGGGAAATAAAGGAAGGGAATGCCAGCGAGGGGACTCAAAGGGGAGGTTTGCTGCAATCCTTTACATTCAATTATACCAGCTCCTTTGTGCTTTTTCCCTTTTGCTCTGCAAAGAAAGAATGAAATATGGTTTTCATAGCAAGCTGGCAGCATTATCTCAGGATGCATATTTCTTTGCTGGGTTGGAATGCCAATAAGGGGAGAAAAAAAGTTCCTAGTTTAGAGGAAAGTACAGTGCTACAGAGAAAACACAAAACAACAAAAAAGGAATGCAACAAGTTTCTGAAACAGTTCCAAAAAATGCCCCTTAAAGAAAATATTTAAATGAGAACTTTTTGGAAGATAAAATTTCTCAGGCTGAAAGTAACCAGTTTTTCCAGAGTCTCTAAATATGGAAAGAAATTTGGCCAAAAACGTAGACCCTTTTTGATATCTAAGATTTTTAGAATTATCCTCTTTTCTTTCATTGATGGAGACAATAAACTCCAGACAAGTCTTGTGTTAGGCACAAGCCTCTACCTACTTCTGCACTTCATTATACCAGTATTTGGATGGGAGACAAAGTTTGCTCAAATAAGTCCTTTATCCATCTCAATTGGCATGATCTACATGGTTTCTCAAAGTAACACAGAAACAAAAGTCTATATTTCAGTGGGTTGCAGGGTTTAAAAGAACGATATTGACTTAGCGATTTACTTATTTTTAAATAGGAAAAAAGTTGAAGATAACTCATTGCAAATATTACACAATTATCCCATAGCAACTGATTCAGTAAGTATTCCTAGCCCCAGTCACAGATGGATAAAGTAAAATTGTATTTTAAAAAAACATTTTTTAAAAAAAGGAATTTTCAAATTACCCTCTAACTTATTTTTTAGAAGACAGAAAATAGAAAGGGGGCTTGTAAATGCAAAATTTCAACGAGCCTCTAAATTAGAAGCTATTGAAAGGAAGGTAAAAGATAGATCAGAATATATCAATACCATATTGTTTACTTTCTCTAATTTTTTTTACTCTTAAAAATAAGAGTCTTGAGGGCCATAGCCCTGGTTCTAAATCTTCAGTCCTTTTTACTATGGTGGTGCCTTTACCAGAAATTTTTTTTTTCTCATTTCTTCCATTACCCAGAGTATTGAGTAGTCTTTAAGTTCTTTCCAAAAATTCACTCTCAGAGAAATAAGTGCTTAATGAATAGTCTTTAGACCAGATCCTCATTCACTTCACTCATTCATTCATGCATTGATTCACTGGAGAGCAGCCTTCTAAAAATTACTTAATTGAGAATCTGCTCTGTTAATGAGTAAATGTAGGTCCTATTAACCTCGTGATCTTGAGGACTTGTTTTGTTGTTGTTGCTGTTGTTTTCATTGTGTTGGATTTTTCAAGTATAAGAGAGTGAGCATCGGTTAGGTGGCGCTTCCCGGTGCTTACTCCAGGAATGCCGCCCAATTCGCCACACTCAGAATTGTTCCCTCTATTCTCTAAATAAGGAAAATCATTTTCTAATCTGCAAAATTATTAGAAACTTGGGTACAAAAATACATAGAGCCTTAATTTTTAAAAAATATTGCTTTCTCCAAGTCTTTTTCCGGCTTCACTGTTTTTGTTGTAATTATAATAGAAAACCTTGTTTCCGGTTTTGTTTTGTTTTTTGTTTTTGTGCATGAATCAGAATCGTTATTGCTGACTGATCATTCAGTGGAGATTTTCAGCTAACTCCCAGCCCTCATCCAGAATCGTTAATTCTGCACTCAGGCTGAAAACACATGCAAGGTTCTCTTTTTTCCTTTGCAAGGTAAACATTTAGAGATATGAGATTTCCCTGTGTCTCTAGATACACTTTATCTTTTAGATAAGTCCCTGCAGGTTGAGGTTTCAGGCTGTTTAATGTCGACCTCCTAAGTTCCAAACTTCCTTAAAGCCTTTAGATAAGCAACAAACTTTAGCAGTAATTACTCAAGGAGTGAATGGAATAGTGAATTAATCCCCAAAGATCTGGATTCAAATCTACTTCAAAACCCGCACGTGAAAAATCTCTTTAACGGTCTTGGCTTAATGGTTTCAACTCAATTCTTGAGGTAGGAATGGGTCTTCCTTGACTAAGAGTATCTCATAAGAATGCCTGCTAGAGAAATCCTTTTTCCATTATTGATAGATTGATCTCCTTTACAGAGTTGGTCACAGATGTTTGTATACTTTTACGAATCTGGTATTGACATTTTGGTAATTTCAAAGTCAAACTGTCTTACATTTTGAACCTAGATTTTGGATATTCGTTCACTTAAAAATTATAAAACACATGCTACCTTTCTTGATCTCTGCACGTGGTTTGCTAAAATTCAGAAAAATACACTCTTCAGAAGAGAGGCTTCTGATTCCAGTAGTCTGATGGATAAGCATACTCAACATGTATGCAATACAATGCATGAGGAGATGGGCAAAATAGTCATGGTGGTGGTGGTGGTGGTGGTGGTTGTTGTTATTTTGATCTGATTCTCATTGTTTTCTTTGTCAATGCAGTTAAAAGGATGCACAGGGATTCTTAGGTGCCCATGGGCAAATTTCCTTTTCATAAAGGTTGTAGAAAGTAGCACCATGGAATTTGGTCACAGGTTTCCTGGGTGACCTGAGGCCGGGTTAGATAGGGTAAATTCCAAATACTTTCTTAGCCGTGAGTTACTAAATCCTGGTAGTCTTGGATCTGTGTGACTCAGGGTAGCTCTTTGCTTGGCTTTGCTCATTGCAGGTTTCCTGTTATCCTGTGATGTTCCATGGGTTCTGTGTTTCCGTGTTTGTGTTAGGTGGAATGGGTTGCTGCAGAAGAATAGAGGGTGGGAAAAGTAGAAACCGCCTGTGGAATAGAATAGTAAAAGTCACAGGGATTAACTTACCTTGTGATTTTTTTTGTCATAATGAAATTACTAAAGCAATGTCAGTAAACAGGAAACAAGTGATGTGTAAAATAATTAGCACCAAAGGGAACATAATAGGTTACTTATTAAAATCCATAGACGGATTCTATGACCCCATCAAGTCCAGGGACCAGAGATCACATGACTCCGTGTGCCTTTTCTGAGGTGAGCACCCCAATGCACTTTGTCAGCTTACTGGCTTCTGACATTAAATAAGCTTCAGGTATGATTTATTGAGTAGCCTTTTGACAGGAGTGAGAAACTGAAATCTTCTAGTCCTTGCTGAGCCCTGGCTCTATTTTCATTACCTTCTGCAAGTATTACATTTAGTCAACCGAGTTATGTGTAGTTCTGGGAGAATCTCTCCCGCTCCCAGAAGTCATTGTTCCACTCATAATAAAATTATGCTATCAATTTGCCACAAGAGAAACACTGGAGTTCACTAAATTATTGCCATGTGTTTTGCACTAAAGACAAAGTGATACCAATTAAAAAAACAACCACCCCTGGATTCTATTTTTAATGGTGTGCAGGGAGGAGCGAGACTGACTGGCAAGGGAGGTCATGTCTCCCTTCTACACATTACAAATTTCATTTTCCTTAATTAGAAAATGGCGCTTATGGAGAATGAGCAGGGGGTTTAAGTAGGGAAGGAAGAAAGAATGAAACCTGAACTGAGCCCTAAATAATACGTCAGAAACTGACAACTTGCCTCCCACAAGACTATTTCATCTGAAAGATTTGCTAGGTTACATTAGGCTCAGATAGATTTTCCTGGAAATGGGGCCATAACCCACAGATGAAAAAAATGCCCCAGTTCCAAAGCTCTGCAGATAAGGCACATCCATACTTTGGTTCCATCACAGCAACCAGGACTTGTAGCTCCTACTTAGGGTAACATTTTCAGAATGCTGTATCCCTAGGGATTTGAGCATCTGTTACTATGTAAGGGTATCATATCCTTAGATTATCCATGGGAACCGATGTCCTGCCATCTCAATTTATCTTCCACTTGGTTAATGAAAGACTTGCCACTAATTTGGCCGCAGAAGGAAAGCTTACCTGTCCCATACCCTAAATAAGTAATGCCTGCCAATTTACCATCAAGTTAGTGATGAGGTGAATTCAGAATTTTAGGTATTATAAATAAGTCAAATCCCATTACAACAGAAAATCTTTATACAATAAAAACTTCCAGCCTAGGCAGTAGTTCACTAATTTTAAATAATACTTTTAATGACACAATTTCATTAAGAATTGTGGGCAAGCCCCTTGGAGTATATTGTAATGAATTGTATCTGTTCTGAGGATAAACAGGTACAATTTCTTGAGAAAACTGGCACTTCATGGAGATGATATGATTTTCCCAATAACACCAGAAGATCATTAACAAATTAAAAAAATAATAATGAGGGCCTCTATTGCTAGACCTTCCTAGAAACTCTTCCATAGCCTAATAGCAACACTTGCAAAGACAGCAAATGGATCCAAAGACAAAATGGTTCTCCTAGACATCACTCCAGAATAAAAGTAGGTTGTTGTTTTATGAGCGACAGCCCTGACCTTTGGCTCTGTTTCCAAACTAGTTGACCATCTGAAATAATTGCCAGATTGGTTTGGGATTTTTTTTTTCTGCCTTTTATGTGACAAAGGAATTATTCAGAACCACAGTGTTCAACTCTTAGTAGGTATGCATAACTTTTTGTTGGGTTGAATTCAAATAAGCTAGAGAGAGGGCTGGAGAAGTAAACACGCATGAAAGCCAGTTATTGAGGTGGGAGGGTAACTATTAGCATACATTTTCTTGGAGGAGATTAGATTCGAAGTCAGTTTTGAATCAGGAAGAACTGTTTTAGTAGTCATATGGAGATAGTACGAGAGACCATGAAAGTAGGGAAATTGAGTAAAAGAGTCTGGGAGGAACCAGGTCTCCCTGATGAGAGAAAGACACTTGCAAGTGTATGAGGTCCAGTGAGAGAGGCTGACACCCCTGTCCACAAAGTTGCTGCGGGGACAGCGTGGAGGAAGGTTCAGTGTTCGACAAAGGACAATGCAGTGTGGTGCGTGAAAGAGAACGGGCTGGACATCAGCAGCTGGGGTCTAAAACAACTTGTGTGATCTTGGTCAGTTTAGCCTTTCTTAGTGTCTATTCCCTCATCCATAAGAGAATGGGGACTGGGTGATTTTTAAGGTCCTTTATACCTTTAAAATTCTAATATTTTATGATTCTAAGCCTGTGAACTGAAAACAAAAGTCTAGCGAAAGCAAGTAAGATGAAAAACGATTTTAACCATTATATTTTGAATTGATTAGAACAGAGGCCAGTCGTGGTAGATGATAGGTGACTTAAACAGAACCTGAATCAGAGATTTAGCTATTAAAATGAAGAAAAAGAAACCGATTTTATCACTATTGTTGTAACTGTGGCAGGTTTTGGTGGCTAATTCAGCATGGGGCGAGAATAGAAAAAGGAGCTACAACTCTGGGCTCTGGCCTGTGGGAGCAGGGGCTTGGGGATTCTTTCTACAATGACAGCAGATCTGAGTGGGGCCTGATGGTTTCTCTGGGAAGAAGATTTTGTTTTCACAATAGGTAGCATAAAATAAAGATGAGCCCTGTAGGGAAAGAGGCCAGAATAACAGGAAGCACTGTGGGACCGCACAAGGGGAGGGAAAGGTAGGTCTGAGGGTATAGATGTTATTCCAGCCCTGGGAGCAGATGAGCTCATCCAGAAAAAGAGAGCAGGCTTTGGTGACAGCGGGTGCTTGGAGGAGCTTGGGGCTTAGGGGCAAATCCACACTTTGATTTAGAGGGTCCCTGAAAAGGACATACCATATCTAGGCATAGAGGACCTTCCTAAGGCAGAAATCTATATAGAACCAAATTTCAAACATTGTTTAAAATCTCCAACTGGAAAGACCAACTAGGGTTGGAGAAAAAAAAAGGTTGACGTCTATTCAAAGCACAAAATTCTTCATAAAAATGGAATAGTAGGCAAAGTAGGAAGCCTGTCTTTCCTCTTGCAAGTTTACATAGGATAATAAATGAGTAAACTTTTTGTGTCATAAAAATTTTGACTCAAATAGCCCCCAATTTTCCATAGTTTTGAGGGTAAAAAGTCTTTTAAGAGTGTGGAATTACATCATGGTTTTTGTTGTTGTTGTTTGTTTGTTTCTCTTTGTGGCATCCTGATCCCTAACAGGCCCACAGCAAAACAACAGCAGCAATCTTCCTAATAGTATGTTGTTGGTCTGGCTGTGGAAAGCATAGACATTTTGCTGTGGGTGAGCTCTGCTCTAAAGTAATTTGCTTCAACAGTGACCATTCATACACTTTTGGCTTGTCACTTTCATAGCAATTTATAAATTTTTAAAAGGCAGCACTAGAGAAAAATGAAATACCATCTTATAAAAAGTATATCTTCTTTAGCTTTTATGTAGAAACTATGCACAGTGCCTTATCTTGGTATTTTGATAAGCTGTTTCTTAAATCCCTTCTTGCAAGGTAGATACCCCTCTTTAGAAGAGCAAACAAACTCACATACCAGGTCAAAGTTACATGTAGCCTTTCACAAAAAGCTATTAAATTTGGAATTATTGAGATGATCAGGCCAAATGATTTCTTCACCCAGTCACCTTCATTTGTCAAGGTTGTCTAGAGGGACTCTAGACATTTACATTTTGAGGATTGTCTATTTTGTTAATTTCTGACCAAACAACAAGGGAGAGATAAATTTGAGGATCTGTAAGTCACTATACCTTTGCTATTTAAATATGTAAATCAGTGGGACATTTGTGGTATACCTCCAATACCATATCCGACCTCAAAACACAGTTTAATCTGTCTTTTCTTCCCCCACCCAAGTTGTTTCTCACTAAAGGATTGATTTCCTGAGGGCCTCTTTCACGGGTTGCTTGTTCACCGTTTGTGTTGACATGTTGTTATTGCCAAAGTTCATCTGTATCAAGAAGTCTTTCAAAAATAAGCACATTCCTTGTCAAGTCTCCTTATTGGGTAACACTAATACAGAGGAACGCTTGGATCTCAAACAAATGCTTTTTAATGAGTTTGAAATTTTTCTGAAACAGTTATCTTTTCTCCTTGAATGCAATGAATGAATCATCCTTGTTATCTATCCAGTCCTGACTATATTTGGAGAAATACATGAAAACTGTACAATTTCCTCAGAAAACTGGGCATTCATAATAAAAAGGAAGAGTATAACAGGTTGAGTCATTTTATGAGAATATGTTATTTTGTGACTCTTAAATCTTTATTTAAAGGGGAGCATTGAATACAATATCAAATATAGTCAGTTCATAATTACAGTAGAGCTCAAGTTTATAATAAATCTTTCAAGTGGTTCTCAGGAACACATGCCTACCACAGCTCAATCGCACTCACTTTTGGAAAAGCCTGTGCTCAGGAAAGGAGAAATGGTTGTTTACCATCAACTTTATACAAACTGTTAAACTAACTGAAGAAAAGTTTTGCTCCATTAAGAAAATGCACCTCCCTCAGGAGATTGAGAACATCCTGGCTAACCCGGTGAAACCCCGTCTCTACTAAAAATACAAAAAAATTAGCCGAGCACGGTGGCGGGCGCCTGTAGTCCCAGCTACTCGGGAGGCTGAGGCAGGAGAATGATGTCAACCCCGGAGGCGGAGCTTGCAGTGAGCAGAGATGGCGCCACTGCACTCCAGCCTGGGCGACAGAGCGAGACTCTGTCTCTACTAAAAATACAAAAAAATTAGCCGAGCACGGTGGCGGGCGCCTGTAGTCCCAGCTACTCGGGAGGCTGAGGCAGGAGAATGGTGTCAACCCGGGAGGCGGAGCTTGCAGTGAGCTGAGATGGCGCCACTGCACTCCAGCCTGGGCGACAGAGCGAGACTCTGTCTCAAAAAAAAAAAAAAAGAAAATGCACCTCCCACTCCTTGCAGGCGGAAACTATGGTCGATTTGCTCTCCAAGATCCTGGGTGCCTGCCATAGTGCCTGGTACATAGTAGGAAACTCACCTAATACTTATCGAATAAATGCAAACAGAGCAAGTAAATATTTGATGTCTGTATTAAAAGATGCCCTAAAGGGTCTTATCTGAGCAGCAAAAACTGTTCAATGGTACTAATACTTATTTGCAGGTAATGGGGAATTCATAATGTAAAATAATATTCCTGTCAATTCTGAATAATTGCTTATAAAGTGAAACTCTTAACTGAGCTAAATATTGGCTAATGTAAATAAAATAAACTATAAGTGGGAAAGACATTTTAGATAATTTAACCTAAAGCTCTCATTTTATTAAAAAAACAAACAAACAAATAAACAAAAACCAAAACGAGATACAGAGGGGGAAAATGATTATCTGAGGGCATTAGAGATAAAGCCCAAAGTCAAATAGATCAAGGCCCCAGATCCAGAGCCATTTCTAATACACCACACACTGCCTCCAAATTTTTTTTCATTTCAATTGTTAAATTATCTCAGAAAGGAAAACATAATACATTAGAGGATGCAGTATGATCATACAATGAGCTTCTTCTCTACATAACTTTATATTGCTGTTGTGACCTTGGTTTTAAGAAAAGTTAAAGCTCTCTCTTTTCCTGATTATTATTATATTTTTGTGTTCATAAATGTTTTGAAAAATTAATAACTAAGACACTGAGTTGAGATTATGTTTTAAACAAATTTTATTAAATGAAATATTTATAGTCTGTCCAAATGGGTATTTGTAATTTAAAAAAAAAATGCACCATTTAAGGAAACTCAACAAGTCTTAAAAAAATTTAGTTCGGGTTTGGACTTAATATATTACTGGATGACTTTTGGGTTAAAAATTACTATATGCAGAAGTTGGGGAGGGAGATTGAACAAAACCATCATAGGCACATACCTGTGTTTTATTTAATAAATAAATGTTTATTAAATAAATTTTTTATTAAACAAAATTTCATTTTATTAAAAATAAATAAAATGATGTTTTATTTAATAAAAAGAAGAATTTCTCCTCTGCTAAAAAAAAAAAAAAAAAAAAAGAATTTCTCAATCTGAAGAGAAGATAATACTAACTGAAAACAAGCTACCATTGGAAACTTAACAGCCAGCTAAGTGGCTCCCACTACCATACTCAATCTGTGACCCTGGATTCTAACCAATTCTGAAGACCCAGGGCAGCCAGTGAACAAAGCAATTACAATGGGAGTCAAACTATTAAGGAGCCAAGAGTTCAGTAGCTTTATGTCTCTGGCAAGGTATCCCTAGAACACTATATAATAGAAATTGAGTAATATTAACATTCCCACATGGTAGTTTAAAACAACTTACAGCGTATTCTAATCCAAGCAGATTTTTCATTTTGATGACTATGGGAGTGGTTATTTTATTTTTAGATGTACTTTTACAAACATCTAAATTGAAATAACCAGTAGCATAAAATTGCCAGTGATTTAGCTGGCTATGAACTTGTAACCAAATACACTTGGAAGATTTTTTTTTTCTCCCTTTAGCTCTCAGGTAAATTTCACTGCATGACAGCATTTCATGCGAGGCAAAGCTCATACAGGAGATGAAAAAGCATGAAGCATAACAAACATCACAAAGCCAGGACAATTTCTTGTTTATAAAGAAAAACAAGGAATGTAAGCTAAGTGGAAAGGTGCCCGTTGAACGGTATTTTAAATGCCTTCAAGTTAAAACCATCAGAGATCACAAAGCAAAAGGCAAATTCTAGAGGCTAGTACACCAAGGGAAGAGGCTGATGAATTGCCTTGTGCACATTTTAATTAAACTATCATCTTGAGAATTTTTTGTGTATTGATTTGCACAGTACTTAAAAAAGCTTCTTTTCCCCCTACCTCCCTCCTTTGAATGTTAAAGCTTTGTGCCTTCAGCCTGACTCTATGAAAAGAAATTACTCATCTTTGGAATTGTTACGGAGGAAAAAAAACACACAAATGGGTGGATATGTTCTCTTCTCCTTTTCAATATGTTTAAATTTCAACTGTTCATATAATTATGCTGGCATGTATTTCTTCCTGGCTCTAGTCATGCAGAAAAATTTTAAACATGAGAAATTGGACAACTCTAATGTGGTATAAAATCTACTTACGCATTGTATTTCTTTCAATATTCGTTACCAATAGTATGCACATTGTTAAAATTAAAAGAAAATGTTAGCTTTTATGCCCTAATGCATTTATGTGATATACATAGCTGACAAATATTTTATTAATGTTGAAAAGAGGAAGTTTGAAAAATAAAGGAAATGTTAAAGATAGGGTTGGCTTCAGGCAGAGGTGACAGTGACAACCATTTAATAATAATCACCACTTGTATTGCACCAATTAGAAGAGCACTTTATCAACAATACTTAGTTTCCTAACACCCTTATGAGTTAGTTATTCTTCTGTACAGAGAAGTAAACCAATGCATAAATTGAAGTGGTTTTCTCAGGGGCTTTTGGAAAGTCATATAAATAGACTCGGACAAAAGTGTTACGATACTCAATTCCCAAGTCAAAATGTGAAACAGGTAGTAGGATTTCACTGTTAATCCCTTCTGAATAAGTTAAAAATTTGTGTCTCCAAATTTCCGCCCCCCGCCCACCCCTACACACACACACACACACACACACACACACACACACACACACACAAAAATGCTAAACAAATGGGAAGAAGAATACTTGGCACTAGAGTCTGGGATTCATTAAAAAGGATTGTCCCTTTCTAAGGTATCAATTTCTCAACTGGTCTCTAAACCATGCAGGTTATGTAAGAATGTAAAATGGCTTGATGGAGGAGATAAAAATTCCACGATGTAGATGGAGATGTCCTTCCTCAGTGACTAGATTCTCATGCAACTATTCAGATATGCGTATGGGTAAATATGTATACACATATCCAGTCTTTGTGAATAGTGGCCTTGGGAAGACCATCTAATTTTTAGGGCTTTTTTCTTAGACCACAGACCTTATAGAAAGCCGCACTGCTCTGATGTTGAGCTAGTGTTCCCACTTGTTCAAGAGTGAGTTCCAGAGTGGGCCTAGCCACCTAATTTTCACTAGCAGTGCAGATTGGAAATGTTGCCCAGCAGGATTACAGCTTTGAGACTCACTCTGGAGTAGGACAGACTATCCCGCCTCTCTCAGATCAGACCCTAAAGTCTGTTCTAAAATTTTCCACTGTGGGTGCTGAGAGAAGGGGGCCCAAACATAGCGTGTGTTTCATGTCAAACTAATAGTCTACACTGGAGAGATTTCAGAGTTCTCATTTGTTTACTCACTTGGATCCTCGGTCAGGGTCTGATCTTTGGAAGAGCAAATTTTTCCAAATTTAAAATAATCTCTTTCTAGCAATAGGCTATGAATTCCTTTGTCCATCACTTTTTGGCTACTCAGACCACCTTCGGCGTAGCACTCGAGGCTTTTCCTCATTTAGCAATGGGCTGTAATATACTAATTCTGAACCTTTGCTGGGTCATGGACTTCTCTGACAATGTAATGAAACCCACATATCCCCAGAGGAATATGTATGTATATAGACAGACAGACAGACACACACAGGCACACACACACACACACACACACACGCGCATACATACAATTTTGTCCACAATCTTAGGGCCCTTCAATGGGCCCTAACAATGAAACCCAAAAGCAAATGAACAAAAGCCAACAACAACAACAAAGAAACTTCCTATTCTAATAAGTTTGGTGGAAATATGTTAACTAATCTTAAAAAAAGACCATAATCACTATTCCTCATTTTCTTGGTGGGTGAAATTTAAATTAATTGAATTTTTAAAATGGCAACAGATGGTTCTCACTTTATTAGATTTTAAATTCATAAAATTATGAGCGATACCTTTTGGTTTGTTCTGTATGGTACAGCCAGGGCCACTATAGAGGCCTGAGCACTCTGTACACTGCACAGTTCCAGGACGCATCATATGCACACACAGCGCTGTGATCGGCACCCTCAGAGTCATGCAACTCAGCATCTCTTATCAATGTTTAACACATGGATATTGAATGGCACCACCCAACAGCACATCAATTTTAGCGAAATGCTATTTAAGTCATTAGCGATTAAGTCTGCTTTGGTTATAATTATTCTCTTCTAAATGGTGACTTTTTTTCCTAACGTTTATCTCTGTATGTTAAAAAAATATATAGTACATGTCTAAATAGCCATTAGATCTTAAAGAATATCACTATTACACATAAACTTTTCTTCCTTGGTGAGCTTTATGCTAATAGGGATTTTGTGCACTGCCTTTCAGTGATTTGTCACCACCTTAGCGTCCCTCTTTGTGAAATGTCTGATTATCTGCATATCTGTCTATTAATTTGTTTATCTGTCCACCTATCTATAGAAATTTTAAACGGTGTAATAACTTTAAGAACAGTGACACTAATGTAGTATTAGATTAAAAGAATGTTACTTTATATGAGTGTAAATGTAATTTAGAGGCACTTAGAGAAAGCTCTATACTTAGCATGATTCTTGGCCAGTGAAGACAGGTTGATCCCACTCATTTTGGGATTGCTAATTTGTCGTTAATTAGGAAGATTGATTCTGTTCTGTGATGCATAGGCCCAACCCCAAATGCATTTTTCTGGTTTCCGGGGCACTTCCCTAGTCGCCATTGTCGTTTCAAATGTGCAACAATGTCACAGAGCCTTACAAAATAGAAGTGCTTTGTGGCTTCTTTTAAAAAGCGAGCATCAACATTGTTTCAATTTTGTTTTATGCCATTAAGATTATGCTGGTATTATTTTGAACACACTTCTGCTTCATTCCATTTCATATTTTAAAAGTTACAACACAGAAGCTGTATTCTGATTTGAATTTTAAGTGAAAGAAATGCCTTTGTAGCAAAAATTCTTTACTCTGTTGTCTTGTCGGCCTCAGATACAGTAGTACACCCATCAAGGTTGTGCTATTCTGTACAAAACAGCATTTATTTTCAATATGTTAACTGTTTGTTTATCTTCCCCATGATATATTGAGTTTGCTGCTATAGGCTTTTTTCTTTCTCTCCTCTCTTGGCTGATGACAAATTTTAATCATTTGACTGTCCTTCACGACAATTACTTTAAGATGAGTTATATATTCTTTATTGGAATGAAGTCGGGAAATCTATCACAACTAGTGAAAGGAAATTTTCTAGAAATGTTTTCAAACATAGTCATTAAGAATGGGCTGAACCAATACAGAAAAAAATGTGGAAACTTGGGAGTGTGAAGGAAACCACTTACTCACTGCAATTTTGATGCCACCATTGCCAGGCAGGTAACTCAGGCAACTTTTGAACCATGTGGTTTATTTCAGAGTGGTAGAAACTGGGAAATTAAAAACAATATCAAACCCACAAAGAAGGGTCTAATTTCACTTATCTATTTCACATGCTATATAATGTTACGGATAAAATAACTAGTGTTTGTACTTATAGAAGGATGTGCATATATATGATGAACATACATGAACAGTATATATTTACATTGAAAGTTAACGTCCCAGTCTTATATCTGTCCTCTCCTTTAACAACTTTGGTATTTTGGCAAAGTTTTCATCATTTCTTTTGCTTATGACTTCAGAAACAAGTTGGAAATGATTTTGATGGACTACTTTTAAATGTGCTAAACATGACCTCAGAAACAAAACAACAAAATAAATTAAAAACCTAGACGCCGAGGACATGAAAATGAGGAATGAGAGATAATGCATGTCGCTCATTGAGGGTCTTTAAACCTATGTGTTTGCACCTTGTCAACTTAACTTACAGCTTTAAGTGCGTAGTGGAAAAGCCTTTGGTTGTGCCTTTACCCATGACTTAGTGACCCTTGCCAGCCTCAGTGACCTCTCCTGGTATTACTGGGAGTTCTTTGGTACTTTGGCAGCTCCTTTTTATTTCTGGGTGTCCCTTAATGTTTTACATAACCATTCCTTGTGCAATCAGCTCTGTGTATCTCTGTGGTTTATTCTCTGTGGATAACTTTTTTTTTTTT
>NW_012104443.1:2557379-2561930 GCF_000951045.1 Mandrillus leucophaeus | reverse complement strand
ATGACTTTTAATCCTCAACTGATTTCTTCTTGACAGCCAATATTTTCTGCTGAGTTGTCACCTCCATCATCAATCTCTGTATGTTTAGAAAATCCAAACCAATCCTAATATTAGCCCACATCAAGTGTAATTGGAGAATTAGGTTTGCTGCCTCTTTCAAAACCACATATTCAGTCTGTCCACTAATGTTTCTTGAGCATCTACCATTGCACAAGTACCTGTCATAGTGCCAGGAGCTGTGCTAGGTGAGGTCTATTCAGAAGTGGGACAAAACGGACCCTCTGCCTTCATGGCGCTTCCAGTTCAGAATCAAATGTAAATGACAGAAGTACGGAACTATTACATCAGTTGTTTAGAACTTGGAGTATATTCTCCCTAAAGTTTAATGTTATAATTATATGCAGAGGCCCAAACATGCCCACAAAAGCCTACACAATACTCTCATACAAATTTCATCTCAAAAGGTATGGAAGCTCCATACAGTTGGGGGAGAAAATAAAATTTAAAATGCGAAAAATAGTGGCATGCACAAGGAAGTTTATACTCCATACCCACAGGTCAGAGCAGACTGCCTTGGCCAGAGCTGATATTTATTGGTCTTTGGAAGGGAGCTCTTCCCTTTCTGGTTCCTCCGCTTCTTCCCTCATCTTACTGACTCACTACAGTGAAATTCAGCTGTTGAAAAGAATGAGACACATGTAAGTAAAATGTATTTAAGTTGAGAGATTTCTTATATTAATATGAATATTTGATTGGTAATATGGCAGATAGCAAATACTGATAATGCTAAGTGCTAGAGAGACATCAGCAAACCAGAGTTGCAACCCTGCCCTCATGGAGTTTCCAGTCTATTGAAGAAGACAGAAGAGTTATATAACTAGTTACTGTTTGGTTTTATTTAAAATGTTTATAATGGAATAATCTGTGATCAGTTAGACATGAGCTGTGAGTTATTTTATTTTGCTTTTCTTTCTTTCCCTTCTTTCTTTTTTTGATCTTTTTTTTATAAGCAGTGCCACTCATTTTCCAAGAGGTTATGAGGGTTAATGGTGCAGTCCTCCGCCATCCAGAATGAAGGAACTGGCCCAGGGGAAGATAGAAGATACTACTTTCAATTGGTTCTAACTAAGCCAAGGAAAACAATATTGGCTGTGTTCTAATCATACCATTCTTTAAAAAATATCTAAGTACTCTTGTATGTTATCTAATTGTTCCTCAGAAGACTATTCTCAAATATGGGTCACATCTTTTGAAATCTCCACTTACGTACAGGGTTAGGTAACAAAGGGTACATAAGCTGTCTGACATTACTTAGAAGAATAGTTTGCATACACACACAGGTAGTATTTGGTACTTTTTCTTAAATCACTTCTTATGAAGAGGCAGTAGCATATAGTAGAAAGGACAGATTTTGGAACAAAAAGGAGGTGAGTTTGCATCTGGCCTCACTATTAACTATCGGTTTGGACGTGAACGTGGACCCTCAGCTTCCTCATCTGTCAAACTGGCCTAATGACTTTGATTCAGAATATTATTGTGAGAACTATATAACAGTTGGTAGGAGCTCCAAAAAGTAACTCTTGTTACTGTTGTTGTTTCCATTGCTGTTATGTCACATTTTCTGTTCTTCGTCTATTCCTGGAAAAACCTGGTACATTTTTCTGCATATGGTAGGAGATTAATAAATAGCATTATTTAACAGATAGCACAGAAAGTGAATTTCAGGAATTTCATACTCCCTTCTGCAAATAGTTCCTCTTACTATTATGCAACGTTTTTATTTTTCATAAGATTTTTAATACTTTTGATGCTGGAGTATTTTCACAGAGGCATTCTGAAAATAAAGACAAATGCCTCTGGTAATTTGAGCATTTCATGGCTTCTAAATGATGGTGGTTTATGTCACAGCAAAATGGTCATGAAAACCAGAAATCTTGGCCCGCTCTAAATATTTTTTTCAGCGGTATTTTTTTCCTTCCTCTAAGCAATTGTTTATGTTATTTATCAAATATTTAAATTTAAATACCTGAGTTTTATAATATATACCATTAAGGTACAAACAGCTGACAGGATCTATTGCAGGCTTCTAAATACACAGAAATTGACTGATTGCGGACATCCTAACACATGTAGAGAAGGGAACAGACATTATTTTCAGAGATTTAAGTTAACATTACATCCCAGAGAGAGTTTCCTTGGTCACTTCCTCTATAGCCCATTGTTTCTTATATTAAAATAGAAGAGACACATTTTCTCATCCCTCCCACTGTCATATTTCTTAAAGATTTAAAAAAAGAAAAAGGTGTTAACGTCAAGATGCTGTGAGAGAAGCAACACATCTAATGAACTCATACAAGGCTCTTGAAACGGTACATAACATCTCCTTTCAAAGATTAACAAGGTCTGAAGATGAGAATAAACAACATGTAGATGCTATTTGATGGTAATCCCACTTCGTGTTAGTTTATCTTTTTCCTTTCACCTTATTTTCCCATCAGAGCCCTTCCTTCCTTCGTTTCCTTCTGCCCATTCTTGCCTGTTTTCCAGGTTCTCTACCTGCCTGCCTCAGATCCTCTCTGTGGAAACAGTTCACCTTGCTTCCTCAGGCCACTTATTTCTGAACCCCTGGTTTATACGCTCCTTTACATCAGACCCCTCCCCCCTCCGCCGATCACTCATCAGACCCTCTCTCATCTTCGGGGTAGGGGCGGGGGGCTAGCCTCTCAGCAGGATTGGCAGGCCTTGCAAATCTTTTGGCTGCTGTAATAAAACCTCCAGTTGCTGAGATTTATGAGGTCAGATGCAGGTAGAAGAGGAAGCACCTACGGTTCATGAAATTGTAAAGAATGCCAAGTGCATAGGTAGGAAGAAAAGATGCCCAAATTCTGGACAGTTTGTATTTTTGCCAACCTGGTTTGTGTTTCCTTTAATTTATCATTCAGGTATTGCAGGTATTCAAATGGCCAATTCAGATGCTTTTTGGAGCTCTTGAGATATCCGTTTACATAATTAATAGAAATATACCAGCAGGTGACCATAATGTGATTATAAAGTACAGTCCTGGCTGTTGGGGTGTATTGAATACTTTTAAATGAAATATGTGGAGTGTGTGCACGCATGCAATGTGTTTAAATGAATGCAGCCTTTCCAATCAGCCAGAAAGAGAGAAAGGATGTAAATTGCTAGCATGTGTTGTTCAAAATGCAAAAGTAGGAAAGCAATATTGATCTGTGCTTTGGATGTTTATTTACATCAGTTGCACAGTGTTAAGATGTCCGGCCATAATTATCAAGACCTGCCCACCTGTCAAACCGCAATTGGGTTATTTCCCCATTGTCTTGCAGCAGTAAATCTTCAGGTCTGGATGGGCATTAGACAAATGGAAAAAGGCTACTTTCCCAGAACATGTAATTCATTATGGAAAACAGGTGCCTGCTGAAGATTTTTGCTTTAATGCAGACATATTTTATTATTCATAAAATATTAATGTGAGTAGTCAGTACCAGAGTTGTGAGGGTTGTTTTCATGTAAAAATTTCAGTTTTAATGTGAAGAGAGAAATTGTAAGGATTCTCCAAACCTTGTTTTTTTGAAAAGGTAAAACCATTCCATAAATAGTTTCATTCCCTTGCTCTCCCAAAATAGGTTCCAACGACCCTGGATCTGACTTACATAATGTACAAAAATAAGTCTGCCTTAATGTTGTATGCAGTAGGTGTTCTGTCCAGGGACAACCTTGTAGTAGGGACAGAGTGACCTTTCAAAAAAAAAAAAAAAAAAGGAAATGAAATATACTTTCATTTTCCAGAAATATGCATGCAAGTAAAAATTTGACAGCCTGGAAGAACATAAGCAAATATATCTTTTTATTTGAAGATAAAAAGAAGCGGGGCTGGATAGGAAAGGGAAAAACCTGTGAAAAAACGGATGATGCAGTTTTTACGAATAAGCAGCTTAATGTATCTTGGCACCCACAGTAAGCCTTGTAGGAGCTCAAAGTGCCTCAGGCAATCTGTGAGCAGAATAGCAATTTTATTACTTTGTCATTAAACCAATTTCACAGCAGTATTGTTTGTTAATGAGCAGCGGCAAACGAGCGAAGATGTCACACACTGGAATAGCAGAGAGATTTGTGACCCAAGCTCACAGCACTAAGATGGAAAGACCACGGCTATAAAAAAGGAAATACTTTGGGATGAAATGCAAAGTCTATACAGCAGAGCTTGTGTTTATGAGCTACCATTTTGCTAAGAGCTGTGAGAGAAATAAAGGTCTGGAAATATGCAGTTAAAACAGGGCCTATAAAATTAAAACCAAATTAAAGTATAGCAGAGGATTACTGCACAGACTGTACTCGACAAAATATATTTTAAGTGACGAGGTGAAATCTAAATCAGTTTTGTTTGAATTTGGTTGGTATTTATGAAATTCAATAAAAAAAAAAAAATGAAGAAATATCCAAACAAAGCAGCCGCCTCACCCTTGTGTGGTCTCTGAGCCATAAACGTGCATCACTTTGAGGAAATTCAAGTTGCAGATCCTTAAATAATTA
>NW_012104443.1:2550512-2557329 GCF_000951045.1 Mandrillus leucophaeus | reverse complement strand
CCTCTCAGCAGGATTGGCAGGCCTTGCAAATCTTTTGGCTGCTGTAATAAAACCTCCAGTTGCTGAGATTTATGAGGTCAGATGCAGGTAGAAGAGGAAGCACCTACGGTTCATGAAATTGTAAAGAATGCCAAGTGCATAGGTAGGAAGAAAAGATGCCCAAATTCTGGACAGTTTGTATTTTTGCCAACCTGGTTTGTGTTTCCTTTAATTTATCATTCAGGTATTGCAGGTATTCAAATGGCCAATTCAGATGCTTTTTGGAGCTCTTGAGATATCCGTTTACATAATTAATAGAAATATACCAGCAGGTGACCATAATGTGATTATAAAGTACAGTCCTGGCTGTTGGGGTGTATTGAATACTTTTAAATGAAATATGTGGAGTGTGTGCACGCATGCAATGTGTTTAAATGAATGCAGCCTTTCCAATCAGCCAGAAAGAGAGAAAGGATGTAAATTGCTAGCATGTGTTGTTCAAAATGCAAAAGTAGGAAAGCAATATTGATCTGTGCTTTGGATGTTTATTTACATCAGTTGCACAGTGTTAAGATGTCCGGCCATAATTATCAAGACCTGCCCACCTGTCAAACCGCAATTGGGTTATTTCCCCATTGTCTTGCAGCAGTAAATCTTCAGGTCTGGATGGGCATTAGACAAATGGAAAAAGGCTACTTTCCCAGAACATGTAATTCATTATGGAAAACAGGTGCCTGCTGAAGATTTTTGCTTTAATGCAGACATATTTTATTATTCATAAAATATTAATGTGAGTAGTCAGTACCAGAGTTGTGAGGGTTGTTTTCATGTAAAAATTTCAGTTTTAATGTGAAGAGAGAAATTGTAAGGATTCTCCAAACCTTGTTTTTTTGAAAAGGTAAAACCATTCCATAAATAGTTTCATTCCCTTGCTCTCCCAAAATAGGTTCCAACGACCCTGGATCTGACTTACATAATGTACAAAAATAAGTCTGCCTTAATGTTGTATGCAGTAGGTGTTCTGTCCAGGGACAACCTTGTAGTAGGGACAGAGTGACCTTTCAAAAAAAAAAAAAAAAAAGGAAATGAAATATACTTTCATTTTCCAGAAATATGCATGCAAGTAAAAATTTGACAGCCTGGAAGAACATAAGCAAATATATCTTTTTATTTGAAGATAAAAAGAAGCGGGGCTGGATAGGAAAGGGAAAAACCTGTGAAAAAACGGATGATGCAGTTTTTACGAATAAGCAGCTTAATGTATCTTGGCACCCACAGTAAGCCTTGTAGGAGCTCAAAGTGCCTCAGGCAATCTGTGAGCAGAATAGCAATTTTATTACTTTGTCATTAAACCAATTTCACAGCAGTATTGTTTGTTAATGAGCAGCGGCAAACGAGCGAAGATGTCACACACTGGAATAGCAGAGAGATTTGTGACCCAAGCTCACAGCACTAAGATGGAAAGACCACGGCTATAAAAAAGGAAATACTTTGGGATGAAATGCAAAGTCTATACAGCAGAGCTTGTGTTTATGAGCTACCATTTTGCTAAGAGCTGTGAGAGAAATAAAGGTCTGGAAATATGCAGTTAAAACAGGGCCTATAAAATTAAAACCAAATTAAAGTATAGCAGAGGATTACTGCACAGACTGTACTCGACAAAATATATTTTAAGTGACGAGGTGAAATCTAAATCAGTTTTGTTTGAATTTGGTTGGTATTTATGAAATTCAATAAAAAAAAAAATGAAGAAATATCCAAACAAAGCAGCCGCCTCACCCTTGTGTGGTCTCTGAGCCATAAACGTGCATCACTTTGAGGAAATTCAAGTTGCAGATCCTTAAATAATTAGCAACTTCTTGATTCACAGGGTGCGCCCCTCCATCTTCCTGAAAGCTTTCTCTGTTACTTTATCTCTTCGCAAGGACGTTGCTGTGTATAATAAACACTCAGGCGGAGGCCTCATCTGCCTGAGGCTGGGAATCAAGTACACCTAGCAAGGCTGGAATTGAGCTCCTCATTTGATAGGACGTTCTCTTTTTTCCTCCTTTTTTACTTCTCTTTTTCTTCCTTTTTTTTCTTTTTCTTTCTGTTCCTGTTTTGTTTTTGTTTTTCTTTGAGCTAGGGCTACCCTTACAAAGAACTTGGGAGACAGCCTTGAGGGATACAAGAAACAGTGCCAGACAGTCACTGCATCCCTGCAAGGCGTCCCGAGGTGAGCGTGCTGCCCAGGTGGTCTTGCAGCGTTGACGCGCAGGGAGAAGTAGTTCAGGCCACCAGTTCTGGCATCAGACTCACCTACTCCAGAAGGGAGGATGGGGTGAAGGTGGGAGCCTGAGAGGAAATGAAGGAAGATGATCAATCCATAACTGTATCTCCACTTGCAAGAGAGATTTATTAGAAATACTTCTGGTTGTCAGACTTGCTGCTGAGACACCCCACCTCTTTGTCAGGGAAACTCATGCATTTGGGGTTGAGGCTGACCTGATTTGTGGGGCCTAGAGGCTGAAATGTCCAGAATTGTGCGGGGGTTTATTCCATAGGAAAAGTCCTAGCAGGTCTGCTCCCCTAAGCTCGCAGCCAGTCATGGTCAAGCTTGGTGCCTTGGATGCTTTGAGGTTTGTGGCAAGTCTATGTAGTTAACTCTCATAACCTTTGGGACGACAGGCCAGTCCTCACTGGTGCCCTTTATAATTCGGGTTGGCTGCCTATGTGTATTTCATATTTTTACCTCATGACCCCCAACTTGGATTCTTAAGGTCTTTATGAATTTTAAACTTTGGTTTGGTTCTATTGTTTTTCTCTGCTTGCTTTTCTGACAAAATGTTTAAGTGGTTTTTGGACTGATTTGGTGAAAGGGAACTCTGCAAGAAATGTTCACGGCCGCGATCTCAGCCCTGCACACAGTGGTGGGAGTTCAGCTTTAAGACTGTTTTCTGCCTGACAGGGCAGGACCCCCAGACAAATCACTGGCTGGCTCTGTGGTAGTTGGCAGCCATTCAAGACTGGTCTTGTGCCAGGAGTATTACTAGATAGCCAGACAGATCAATTCACTTTTATATTCCCGCCATTATTTATAGCCCACTGTATATCTACTCTTGCTTATGAAGTAATGATTAGCAAATACAGTACACATAAAACATGGGCATTTGTTCTGGAAAGGGCTTTCTCCTGCTGATATTGCAGATAGTTTCACAGGTCACAGAACCTTAAAAAGGATTTAAAGGGCATGTCTTGTGTAGCATTTGTTCCTTTGAAAATGATGCTCCTTTCCCATTTTTGAGTAATTGAAGAGGATAGAAAGGTTTTCTCATTGCTTATGTTTCACTGAATTCTCTGCAGCCCCTTTTCCCACAGATGTTTCAGCCAAACCTGTATGGAGGGAGGTGACATGGCATGGCTTGCTGTTTAAAACAACTGCGGTATTTTGTGCTTCCCTTTTGAGTGTGTCAAGGTGAACAAAAGGAGAGCCGCGAGAATGTATGGGAGGGAATTTGGGATAGAACCTTTTACACGCTGGGGGAAACTGACAGGACTCAGTGAGGAAACACTTCTGTTTGTGTTTGCTTCTCTCTCTTTCTCTCCAGAGCGCGTGATCTATATCAACATGCTTCCTGGTCCTACTAAAGAATCTCAGCTAGTGGTGATCTACCAGTTTCCGTGAGGATTATGACTGTATGAATGCATTTTGAGAGGTGTTTATTCAGTTCAGACTGAATGCTTTGGAGGACACTGCACAGCTTGAATCCTGGGGCACCAGGGATAGCTTGACTTTTCCTGAAGGATGTATGGTGGCCACAGACTAGTTGGTTGGAAGCTTGCATTCTGTAAGCCTGGTATAAATGCACACATTAAGCCATGTTTTCCTAGCAGAATGAGCATAGATGACAAAAAAAAAAAGACATGAACATATATGACAAAAAAAAAAAAAAGCTCAGAACCTTAGAACAGGATGATATCATCAGAAAGACTAAGGGAAAGTAGGCCAGAATTAGAAAACGTCAAGCTAGTTGGCAAACTGCTATACTTGCATTGCTTCCTCCTTGGTTCATTGTACAATGGCCTTAATTCAGGTGACATTGCAAGTACCTTTTGTGCCCTCCAGAAATTAAACGCATTTTGTATTGTGTGTGCGGCTTGTTTTTCTTCTGTTGCAACAGACAAAATTGTGACATATTATTGCTAAGGAGATTGACAACTCATAAGAATAAATATTGTTTGGGGGCAAGATTTTTTTGTTTGTTTCTGGAGAATATTATTAATTTCAGATTATATTAAAGACTTATATGGCAGGAGACTTTCTTCTAGATCATTAAAAACACTGCATAGAAAGTTATCCTATGTTTGGCCGGGCACGGTGGCCCATGCCTGTAATCCCAACACTTTGGGAGGCCGAGGCAGGCGGATCACAAGGTCGGGAGTTCGAGACCAGTCTGATCAATATGATGAAACCCCATCTCTTAAAAAAAAAAATGCAAAAATTAGGCGGGAGTGGTGGCGCGCCAGCTACTCAGGAAGCTGAGGCAGGAGAATCGCTTGAACCAGGGAGGTGGAGGTTGCAGTGTGCTGAAATCGTGCCACTGCACTGCAGCCTGGGTGACAATGAGCAAAACCCCATCACAAAAAAAAAAAAAGAAAAAAAGAGAAAGTTATACCATGTTCATTACAA
This sequence comes from Mandrillus leucophaeus, assembly GCF_000951045.1. Lineage (NCBI taxonomy): Eukaryota > Metazoa > Chordata > Mammalia > Primates > Cercopithecidae > Mandrillus > Mandrillus leucophaeus. The sequence continues at coordinate 2,552,681 of NW_012104443.1, read as the reverse complement.
AGATGAGAAAGACTGAGGTTTCCAAAGGGACTTACAGAATTTCATACAGAAAACAAAATTAGAGGTAGATATTCCTCAAGGATTTTTTGTTGGTTTGTTTCTGCCCTATTCGATGAACTCCCATACAAAGTAACATTAAAAAAAAAAAAAAGAAGGATCTCAGTAGTTAAAATGTAAAATGAGGTGAAAACAAACACACACACACATAACAAAAACCCTTTTGATTCCGTATAAAAATACCTCTTTACCACACTATATATATACACTTTGTTTTTTTTTTTTTTTTTTGAGGCGGAGTCTCGCTCTGTCACCCAGGCTGGAGTGACAGAGGCGTGATCTCGGCTCACTGCAACCTCCGCCTCCCAGGTTCAAGCGATTCTCCTACCTCAGCCTCCCAAGTAGCTGGGATTACGGGTGCCCGCCACCACTCCCGGTTAATTTTTGTATTTTTAGTAGAGATGGGGTTTCACCATGTTGGTCAGGTTGATCTCGAACTCCTGACCTCGTGATCTGCCCACCTCGGCCTCCCAAAGTGCTGGGATTACAGGCATGAGCCACCGTGCTGGGCCTCACACTATCTTATATTTTATAGCCCTTTACAGTTTTCAGGGCAGTTTTATATATGCTGTCTCACTTGATTCTCACATCAGCTCTGTAAAGTGAACAAGATTTTTCCCTTTTTACAAATGAAGAAACACAGGCTCTTCCAGGCTTGAGGGCTTGTTCACGGTTGCAAAGCTCCTCGGGTCAGACTGGAACTAAACCTTTAGGTTCTAACTGACCAATGCTCTCCCTTCTACTCCTTCCAATTCTGTTCTATGTGCTGCATTATCCTGTGGAAAGAGCTCAGTTTAATTTTTTAAGATTGGGAAGGCAAACTTGCCAGACAAAAATGATACCCCTAAGCCAAAATGTTATTTAAGCATATTCATTTCCATATCAGTCCACATCAGTGACCATGGAGGTCCTTGGATACTCTGGGAATATCTCATCATGTCTGACCTTGGAGGGTGAGATTTCCCATAATGAAGCCCTCGTATGTAAGGGCAAACTAAGTCAATGTTTGAATTCTCATTTTGCTTCCTTTGGTTTCTCTTTATAGCTGCTCTTCCTGCGGCCTTCCAACCAGGACTTGAGTCTTTGTTTCTTGTTGTTTTAGTGCCGACTCTCTAAATGTAGTTAGCTTGACAGGACCACTCACATTTCGTTTTTGTTTTTTTTTTTTTCCCCCCAACAATGACGAGAGGTCACTGGCGTATCAGGCTCCACACTGTGTTTTAAGTATGAAGTTATGCTAAGTGGTGCTGAAACACGAGCTCCGGGAACAACACAAAAGGTGGGGGCACACTTTGAGTGAACCAAATTCTTTCCCACTTTGGATCAGGAGCAGACAGACAGACAGTGAGGCAGAACCTTCAGCTCCCGAAGTTAAAGCCAGAGACTAAGCGCTGTGGTGTTTTTCCTTGAAAATGCTAGGAAGATCACTTCCTTGAAATTATTTCAAACCACATAAAATAGCACACAGTAGCAGGAAAACTGAGTCTGAGTATAGTTAATGACTTCTAACACAAGCTGAGTGGCTGTCCCTTGAACAGAATGTATGTTTACATTTCATGTTCTATTGGAACTGATCATTTCGCATTTTCTTTTCCATGTTGCTTCTTTTAGCCCTGTGATTGACGTAATCCACAGGGTTACATGGGCCTCCTCTAGTCAAGCCTACATATTTCACAGGCATCACAAGATACCTTTTCTTGGTGATACGTATCATCAAGGCAAACATCTCATTAAAAATTTATCCAAGGTGGTTTGGCAGCTTTATTCTACAGGGGCTGCATCCTAGAGAGCTTTATATGCCATGTTTGATTAACAAATGGAGAATTTATTAGATTTATTTGGCTCTTCAGGGTTAAAAATGAACAACAGAGTTTTGCTTTTGTTTTGTTTTGTTTTTTTCCTGGCCCTTCTGAAACCTTTGGGGTGTGCTTTTACCAATAGAAAACAAGATCTGTTACCTCCCGACTGTAAGCGCTGGTTAAATTTCTTTCTTTTTAATTTTTTCTTTTTTTTTTTTTTGAGATGGAGTCTCGCTCTGTCGCCCAGGCTGGAGTGCAGTGGTGCAATCTCAGCTCACTGCAAGCTCCGCCTCCTGGGTTCACGCCATTCTCC
>NW_012104443.1:2544688-2545806 GCF_000951045.1 Mandrillus leucophaeus | reverse complement strand
CGTTTGGGAATTGAGAGCCATATAATCTTACTACCACTACAGGCGTCCGCCACCACGCCTGTCTAATTTTTTGTATTTTTAGTAGAGACAGGATTCATCATTTTTGCCAGGATGGTCTTGAAGAAAAGGAAACTTTAATGTAATAAGATTTTGAGCATTAACTGACACCTGAAATTTTTCACCTAAAATATACATTAGCTACAAGTCTTCCAGAGTTTTCACCACATGTTTCACTTGTTCTCCAAGTCAGAATTTGATGGACTGTGTCGTTTAGAGGACTGATAACCCAGTAGGACTGTGATAACCATCTGTGCCAGATTTTCTATAGTGCTAACTTCAAATATTTTGTTTTGTTGCCCTCCCAAGCATACTCATCTTTACAAAATTTACCCTGAATTTTGGTTCAGCCATGGTTATTATAATAAGTACAGCACATTCTTCCACTTGATTCAATGAGCTCTATTAAGTCAAGAGACTAAATCCAGGTCAGATTCATGGACTGTTTGCTTCACTTAAATGAATCTGGGATACCACCATTCATAAATGGGAATGGGCCAACCCCTGCTGGCATAATGATCAGTGGGAGGAGGAGTGGGTTGGGCACTGAGCAGCTGACGATTCTCCTCACTTCTGGAGGGGGCCCTTGAGATGACAGCATATAGGTGGGGAGGGCAAGGCAACTGGGACACCTCCCTGGGGTCCCTTTGGTGCCAGGGATTTACAGAGCCTCAGCTGTCAAAGAACAATAAATTTTCCTTCAAAATATAAAACATAAATCAGTGTTTCCTAAACACTGAAAGGCAAGAAGAAACTAAATCCCCATAATAATGAAAAGAATCCTGTTAATTAAATCAGCAAGGTAGAGAGCTTCCCTCCTAGCGCACGGCCCAGCTGAACAGTAGAATACCTTGGAGACTGAAACTGAAATCCAGCTTTTTCTAGATTTCAAGCCAGCATCCTGAGGGGACGTTCAGGAGAAAAAAAACCAAAAATCTTAAGAACAGGACAAGTAAACACAACTTTTTTTTTTTTAAATCTAGAAGTTGTACTACTATGTTTATCTGGGAAAGGAAGTTGCAAAACTCTAGATAAAGGATGGAGAACAACAGATTCCACTC
>NW_012104443.1:2540516-2543513 GCF_000951045.1 Mandrillus leucophaeus | reverse complement strand
CCGGGTTCAAGCGATTCCTCTGCCTCAGCCTCCTGAGTAGCTGGGATTACAGGCATGTGCCACCATGCCCAGCTAATTTTGTATTTTTATTAGAGATGGGGTTTCTCCATGTTGGTCAGGCTGGTCTCGAACTCCCGACCTCAGGTGATCCGCCGAACTCGGTCTCCCCGAAGTGCTGGGATTACAGGCTGACCCACCGTGCCTGTCCCTCCAAAAATGTTAAGTACATAAAACATTGATAATATTTGTACAAGTATTTATCCAAAAATGCCCATTATTTGGATAAACCTTTATTTATTTATTTATTTATTTATTTATGGAGACAGAGTCTCCCTCTGTCACCTTGGCTGAACTGCAGTGGCATGGTCATAGCTCACTGCAGCCTCAAACTTCTGAGATCACGTGATTTTCCCACCTTAGTCTGCAGAGTAGCTGGGACTCAAACTCCTAAACTCAAGCAATCCTCCTGCCTCTAGGCCTCTCAGAGTGCTGGAATTGCAGGCATGAGCCAATGCCTAAAATCTTTAATCATTACAGTTATGAGGTAGGTATCATCTCCATTTTACAGATGAGAAATGGTGAGTCAGAGAGGTCACATAGCTAAGAAATTGCACCAGCAGGATTCAAACTTACCACCTAACTTCAGTCCAGTACCTTTTCTACTAAGCTTATGACTAGGAGTACTTGCTGTATCTGTGCATTTGCTTAAGTAGTTTTCTCTATATGGAATGTTCTCTCTCCTTCTGTCCTTCCCAATCCCTCCTGTCAGAATCCTTCAAGGAAGGGCCCGAAGCTTCCTCTCCTCCTCCCCCTCTCATCCAGGTTATCTTCACCTTTTCTGCACAGCCATAGCCCCTCTTCTGCATTGAGACTCTTTCATCTTATTGCATGGTCATCACTTTACTGCTACACTCCAACCTTTCTGAGAGTAAGACTAAAGCTTCATCCATGTATGCCTTGCAGTGTCGACAGGATTGTAAGCATTAACATTTATTTGTAGAATTATTTAAATATGTTTCCTTGTAATTCTCACATGCTGTTCTGATGTCTTTACAATACAAATTGGACTTCACATTTCATCTTCAGGTTGAGTCTTTGAAGTAGACTATATAATTTATTCTCATTTTACATTTGAGGAGATGAAGACACAGAAAGGTTAAATAACTTGTCCAAAATCACTCAGTAAGTGGTATAGCCAGAGTTCAAACCCAGATTTCCAAATCCCATACTCTTCATTAAATTGTGCTGCCTCTCTCATCACACAAAACTTAATGGATAGAGGACTGTATGTCTTGTTTCTCTAATTAAATTCAGAGATCCCTAAGATATGAAATTAATCCCAATTTTAGTGCTTTTTTTATTTGACAGATGTGGCTTGTTATACAGTCTCTTCTTTATATACTTCCTGACAAGGTCCTTGATGTAATGCCCAGTAGGCAGCAGACACTGAATAAATATTTGTTAAAGGGGATCAAGAATTGTGACTTCTAGAATTTCTGCAGGCAATCAAAGATTATTAATAAGAGAAAGGAGATGAACCAGGGGAACCAGAAGACCATTTGAAGGAAGATAATGGAAAATGTTCTTGTAGATGGAATAGAGATGCGATAAGCAAGGAGAGGCTACCATTTTGAAATTCTCTGTGTGTGTGAAGAATTCCTACTCATGTCTCTGGTATAGACTTCTCACCACTGTGTTGATTTGCTTCAAGTGTTCTCTTGCTTCCCTCTGTCATTGATCCTGAAACTCTTTTAGGTTGTGTTCAGTACAATGATGAGTTAGTGCCCTTAGGTGACATTTTACCCAGGTGTTTCCCTAGAGTATGACTGGAGATAAAAATCTGTTTAGGATTTCCTTTGTAGGAAAACTCAAGAAGTCTGAATTTTTAGGCCAGTTACAGTCTGCATTTAACGATCCTGATGGACAGGCTGAATAAACAAAGATAATTCAAATTTCAAAAGGGTTATTCATGTTTAACCCTTCAGAACTGATGAATGAGAAAATTAGCATGGACCTGTTGAATCAGGTTCAGAGTAAAGGCTTACTTTCGTTTATTTTTTTCCTCACCAGCTGTACCACCTTCCCACACTAATTTCTCTTAATTTTGAAGACTTTAAAAACGCTAACCACTATAGAATTCTATGCACATTCTATGTTTTTTCTATATTCTTCCTTAGAACCTACTGGCTTTCAAATTTAGATAAGTGAAAAGTTCTGGTCTAGAACTTTTCTAGAGATGAAGTAGTTTCCAAGGCTCCATTTTATGTGTCTGCTGTAATAATTGGCTCAGTTTCTCTACCTGACTGGGAAATAGCGGATAAAGAGTGTGCTGGGTTTAAGATAGCTTGTGATCAGGTTCCTGCTGGTTCCCAGAAGGTGTTTTAGCTGCAGGCCTCTCCTGAGAAGACAGGAAAAACAACCCTAAATATTCTAATTTCCTAGCCCCCAATCATTTGCATGCATGCGTGTATGTGTGTGTGCGCACATGTATGCATGAGTGTATCTGACTCCCACTTTTGCCACTTACTAACTGGTGAATTTAGGCATATTATCAGATTTTGCTAACTCTCAGTTTCCCCAACCAGAAAATGGGGATGCTGATAACATTATCCACTCCATAGGGTTTTTGGGAGAATTTAATAAGAGGATACATGTATGCATTCAGTTTAGTGTCTAGCTCAATAAATGCTAATTATAATAATATGAATGAAAGCAAGTTATGAAGTATGAAGCCCTCTTAGAAAAGGAAATGTTGTTGGCTGTGCACAGTGGCTTACACCTGTAATCTCAACAGTTTGAGAAGCTGAGGTGGGAGGATTGCTTGAGGCCAGGAGTTTGAGACCAGCCTGGGCAACATAGCAAGATATCATCTCTACAAAAAATTTAAAAAGTAGCCAGGTGTGGTGGTGCACACCTGTAGTACTAGGTACTTGGGAGGCTGAGACAGGAGGATTGCTTGAGCCCAGAATTTTGAGGATACGATGAGCTATGATCATA
>NW_012104443.1:2535527-2538293 GCF_000951045.1 Mandrillus leucophaeus | reverse complement strand
AGCCTACACCCTTGTTTCTCACACTGGTCAGTTCCAGTCTAGATAAAGGATGGAGAACAACAGATTCCACTCGACCTCCATAGTAGTTTTTCTTTTTAAATTGAAGGACTTGATTACTTTATAACTTTTTATTGTTTTATCCTCAGAACACAGGCGATTCTGAGAGTATAGTTCTTCTAAACCAAGTCAAGACTATTTCTACTGTCTTCATTTGGTGAAATTGAGAAATAAGAGATTGTTATCTGCCAAAGGAAGCATGGAGGCCCATTTTCTCACTTTGTGATCCGTGAGTCATCATCCCATGTGGGCTCAAATTAAAGGATTTTTAGAAGACCTGTTTTTATTTATCAGTGAAATAGGTTCTGCATCATTCTCCCCTTTAGCCTTATAAGATTTCTAAGAATTCTTTTATAGAAAGAAAAAGGTGGTACCTGAAGAGCAGTATAGATTGCTAAGCGTTGCTGGGACTTTAATCTCCAGCCTCCATTTCTTCTTATTTTTCTTATTCCAGCATCAGTATCCATGCTCCAGTGACTATGTAGTATAACTTCCTTCATCCTTGACTTTAAGGAACAATACCTAGATGGGTATGTTGTCCTTATATGCCTAAATATTTGGACGAATAATTTGTGAGCTCTAAATAAAGATCCACCTATTGTGTTTATGCTCACCCATGTCAGCGTAAGGAGAACATGATACTCTGAAAGACAAAATCTAGCAAAATAGCTTAAAATTCAGGCTGTCTCACTTATTACTTGCTCTATATCATGTACATTCCAATAGGGGGGTCATTGTAGATAAAATACCAAGTACAAGTCAATAACACAAATTTTGATGCTCATCCTCCAATGTTTAAGTGATTATAGAAATTAGTGCTATGATTGGACCACTGTACACATAAACTAGCCACTAATCATAATTCTTCTGGTAATATTGAGGATTTTTTAAATTACTCTTTCCAATTGTTTTCTTGTTTTTGTTTTTGTTTTTGTTTTTGTTTTTTTTGAGTTGTCCAGGCTGGAGTGCAATGGTGCAATCTCGGCTCACCACAGCCTCTGCCTCCCGGGTTCAAGCGATTCCTCTGCCTCAGCCTCCTGAGTAGCTGGGATTACAGGCATGTGCCACCATGCCCAGCTAATTTTGTATTTTTATTAGAGATGGGGTTTCTCCATGTTGGTCAGGCTGGTCTCGAACTCCCGACCTCAGGTGATCCGCCGAACTCGGTCTCCCCGAAGTGCTGGGATTACAGGCTGACCCACCGTGCCTGTCCCTCCAAAAATGTTAAGTACATAAAACATTGATAATATTTGTACAAGTATTTATCCAAAAATGCCCATTATTTGGATAAACCTTTATTTATTTATTTATTTATTTATTTATGGAGACAGAGTCTCCCTCTGTCACCTTGGCTGAACTGCAGTGGCATGGTCATAGCTCACTGCAGCCTCAAACTTCTGAGATCACGTGATTTTCCCACCTTAGTCTGCAGAGTAGCTGGGACTCAAACTCCTAAACTCAAGCAATCCTCCTGCCTCTAGGCCTCTCAGAGTGCTGGAATTGCAGGCATGAGCCAATGCCTAAAATCTTTAATCATTACAGTTATGAGGTAGGTATCATCTCCATTTTACAGATGAGAAATGGTGAGTCAGAGAGGTCACATAGCTAAGAAATTGCACCAGCAGGATTCAAACTTACCACCTAACTTCAGTCCAGTACCTTTTCTACTAAGCTTATGACTAGGAGTACTTGCTGTATCTGTGCATTTGCTTAAGTAGTTTTCTCTATATGGAATGTTCTCTCTCCTTCTGTCCTTCCCAATCCCTCCTGTCAGAATCCTTCAAGGAAGGGCCCGAAGCTTCCTCTCCTCCTCCCCCTCTCATCCAGGTTATCTTCACCTTTTCTGCACAGCCATAGCCCCTCTTCTGCATTGAGACTCTTTCATCTTATTGCATGGTCATCACTTTACTGCTACACTCCAACCTTTCTGAGAGTAAGACTAAAGCTTCATCCATGTATGCCTTGCAGTGTCGACAGGATTGTAAGCATTAACATTTATTTGTAGAATTATTTAAATATGTTTCCTTGTAATTCTCACATGCTGTTCTGATGTCTTTACAATACAAATTGGACTTCACATTTCATCTTCAGGTTGAGTCTTTGAAGTAGACTATATAATTTATTCTCATTTTACATTTGAGGAGATGAAGACACAGAAAGGTTAAATAACTTGTCCAAAATCACTCAGTAAGTGGTATAGCCAGAGTTCAAACCCAGATTTCCAAATCCCATACTCTTCATTAAATTGTGCTGCCTCTCTCATCACACAAAACTTAATGGATAGAGGACTGTATGTCTTGTTTCTCTAATTAAATTCAGAGATCCCTAAGATATGAAATTAATCCCAATTTTAGTGCTTTTTTTATTTGACAGATGTGGCTTGTTATACAGTCTCTTCTTTATATACTTCCTGACAAGGTCCTTGATGTAATGCCCAGTAGGCAGCAGACACTGAATAAATATTTGTTAAAGGGGATCAAGAATTGTGACTTCTAGAATTTCTGCAGGCAATCAAAGATTATTAATAAGAGAAAGGAGATGAACCAGGGGAACCAGAAGACCATTTGAAGGAAGATAATGGAAAATGTTCTTGTAGATGGAATAGAGATGCGATAAGCAAGGAGAGGCTACCATTTTGAAATTCTCTGTGTGTGTGAAGAATTCCTACTCATGTCTCTGGTATAGACTTCTCACCACTGTGTTGATTTG
>NW_012104443.1:2520973-2530657 GCF_000951045.1 Mandrillus leucophaeus | reverse complement strand
AATCTAGAAGTTGTACTACTATGTTTATCTGGGAAAGGAAGTTGCAAAACAAATTGTAAACTAGGCTCAGTATATCTGTGCCAACCCCTTATCAGATTTGCACCAGTCACAGAGAAGCTGAAGGCTTGTCGCTGTGAGTTAAATGCAAAAGAACACACACAGGATACTTGAGGAAAGGAGAGAGAGATTTCATTTCTTCCGATTATTTGTTTGTTTGTTTGTTTGTTTCAGCCATAGCCTATTTCAATTTATGTGGCTCCTGAAATTCCTGGCTCATGTTGTTTATAACAAGTGTTGACTTCACACGTCTTTCTTTTTGTCCTGCAAAGCTATTGGTATAGATTTGTGGGGTTTTTTAATGCTTGGTTAATTGGCTAGCCTTCCATGAAAGAGTGTGTTGCTGCGGTTGAGGAAAGCTGGAAAAAAAAAAAAATAGAGGTTAAGGTTTCTTACGACTCTGTTACGTTTGGGAATTGAGAGCCATATAATCTTACTACCCTCAAGCCACCGATAGCAATTTCTATTCCCATCAGCCAGAGTCCTCCCAGGGATGAAAGCCACACCCTCTCGGCTCCACTTCAGCTTTTGGTTTCATTCTCCAGGCCTCTCAGAATCAAGTCACTTTCCCCCATCCTCTACTAACCTTCACATTTCACTGCCAGAGGGAGCACTTTTCAAATGGGAAACTCAGAGACTGAGACCTCCCTTCAGAACCTGTCCATATTTGAACATGCAAAAACTACCCCACTGTCTTCTAGACCCCAATATTTAATCTTTCATGTAGTCGTTAATCACATACCAGTTGTTACATTCACATTTTTGAAAAGTACATTATGCATGTCATGGGACATATTTGCAGTATGCCAGAGTTCAGTCAGATTCATATTGGTCTACAGCAGAGATGTGTCTTGAATACTCTGGCACAAGAGTTTTCTTATTATCATCTGTGTTCCCCTTGCATTCTTATGCTTCTCCATCTTCTTTTGTCCAGTTCATAACCACACATGCACATACTCAGAGAGATCATTTTCAGTACTGATGGTGGCTAGTGCTGCTCAGAGACCAACAGTGGGGTATAGATTTATATTGATAGGTAGAATTGGGGCCACAACTGCAAGGTTGCTAACCCCTCAGCTCCCACCATACCACCAATCGCTTTGACCTTGGAGGTGAGGATGGCAGAAAGAAAGGAAGTGGCCAAGAAACTATGGCTCATTCCTAGCTCTTCATAGCTAAGAACAACTTTAAGTGGCAGCAAGTGGACACAATATGATATCAGTTTAGTTTGATTCTTGGGGCAAAGCAAAACAAGATGGCGGATCCCAGCTCAGTTCCAAGAGCTTCTCTTCCGTGACCTCAGCTGGGTTATGGATCATTCATGGTCTGATTTCTTTTCCCCAGGGTATATTTTTTTCCTTCTGACCTTTCATAGTAGTACCTGTGTACTTAGGAGGGAAAAAAATCTCCTCAAGCTTTTTTTTTTCCCCCTCTGAGTGTGTCAAGTCAAGTGGGATTTAAGGTCACAAGACACATGTATGAAAAATAGGTGCATATGTGTGTAAATTCAACGTATGTGCATGTAGGCATATTGTAAGAATTAAGTTTTGAGGCTTTTAAAATTACTTTTTTACTCTCTTCTATAATCTTTCCCGTAGGACTTTAAGGAAATAGTTGCTTTAACATTTTGTTATTTGGAAATGGCCAGTAGGTGATGTAAAATCTTTGTTTCATTGGTATTGCTAATGAATATCTTAAGTCATGGATATATGAGTGACTATTAATTGATGTGGAATAGCTGTTTAAGTAGAGGCTGTTAACTGTTTCCTAAAGGCCAAAATCTATGCTTGTTTAATGGAGAATCAAACTAAGTATCAATGCTATGCAGGTCCAAAATGTGTGTCCAAATTTCACTTTTAATTTTTTAAACTATAAAAATATAATCTGCAACCACATCTATGAATTAACTTGAAAGCATCACGTAGCTAACATTTATTGAGCATCTACTGTAACCAGGAGACTGAGCCAGGCACTAAGAACCAAGTAAGTCTGAGTTGGATGGTAGCAGTAAGCAGCTCATTCCAAATGTATACCAAATTTAAATATTAGAAATAACACTATAGTTCTGCCTTAATATTTAAATATACCCTTTATGTTATTTTGTATGTCCATATACGGTATAACTGCCAAGCCGTTTTTCTTCTGCTGTGTCTAAGTTTCTGAGTGATTAACCAAAGGCAGGTGTGGACAGTGGAAACAAGCACTGTTAAAAACCTTCAGGCCTTTCCACAGCCTGAGGGACAGGTACAGCACACAGCACCATTTTCTGTTTATACTGACATCACTTTGACAGTTTAGCACCTTTTTTTTTTTTCAGGAGTGGGGGTGAGTAGCAAGTCTTCTGATTAGGAATTTTAAAGACAAACTTACAAACAGAAGAAATAAAGTTTGCATTCCTTTATATATTTAGATATGACAGATTAAAAGCAAAGCAGGGAGGCAGAGCATGTCTAATCCCTCACCAAGGTGGCACTCTCCAAATGCTTTGATGTCGCCTGGTTGCAAGGCCCCTGAGACTTCTCCAGGAACCAGATTCATTGACTTCATGTGGCTTGCCCATCGCTTCTGGTGTTCAAAAGAGAACGGAAAAGGTCCCTGCACCTTCTTGCCTCCTTCCTTTATTGTACGGTTTGCTTTGTTTGTTTGATTTTAAAACTGCCATTATGTGAAAGTGTTGCAAGTATAAATAATTGAGAAGATAACTCTGTAGGGAAACCACTTTTGCTGCCTTTGTGCAAAGGCAGCTCATTACGGCTCTGAGCTGCAGCATTCCATAAGAGCAATTATGCAACATCAGTATGTCATGGATATTAACCAAGGGGAGTAGATAAGAGATGGGAAAATAATTTTGTAACTTATTTAATTAAATTTATTTGGTTTTTGAAATAGCTCCTTTTGTGTGTAATTTACCCAGCCACTCCATGGTTGCTGTGGTCTTTGCAGGACCGTTGCTCAGCATTTGTTTTTTGGCATTCCTCCTCAATTTCGGATGGACCTAAAATGTATTTATATTGGGGTTTAATTTCCACCCAAGGAGAGGTTACCCATGAAAATGGAACCATAATTTGGTCATGAGGTTTTTTATCCCCCCCTAGGGCTTATATAGCCAGTTAATATATGTTAATACAACAAAGTGAATAAAAGGTTAACTAAGTGGGTCAGGCTCAGAACGAGTGCTGTACTGCTTACTTCTGCTGAAACGGAAGGAAAAGCCCATAATGGCGCTTGCCTGACTTTCACCCCCATCATTTTAAGAATTGCTTTGCCAATTCTTCACAGCAAATAGTAATTTTAAGTGGACCAAAACAGAGCTCAGGGTGTTTGCACTCCGTGGTAATAATAGAGTAGCTGTGCTCCCTGGAGTCAATAAGCCCAACAATTGAGTCATTTTTGCCTCCTGTGAGTGCATCACTGCTGTTAGCCTGAATGACAGGATTGCTTATAGACCCAGCGCCCTTCCCCAGGCTGACCTCATCTCGGGACAGCGAGGTTCAGAGGGCAGGCAGGTGGTGGTTAACACAGTTATAAGTAAAAGCTGATTTTGTACTTGTAAGCTCTGTAAACAAGAAAGTAGAATTGATTGGGAGCATTTGATGTACATTGATATACATTATCCAAAGCAGCACTTCCTCTTTTCCTGTCTCTTTCCTCTTCTCATTTCTCCTTCCTCTCAACATGGTCCCCACCTCCTCCTACCCTCTGCATGCATGTGTCTCCAACACATGTAGCAGACATGCTAAAGTTAGATGGCCACACACAGCTCAATCACAGTTCCGATTAATGAAACATCAAGAAGGTATTGAAAATATATATGTATATATGTGAAATGTATGTATATATATGTATACATACACACACACATGCACACACACATCTTATTCTTAAGATTATTCTTTGGTTTCAAACAGCTATTTTGAAACAGACATTTTAGGCATAGTAAAATACCCAATAATCGTTTTTTTTTAAAAATATTTCATTGAATAGGAAAAATATGACAAAAGTAAGGAAAGGAAAAGGCAGAGAAAGAAGTCAAGCCTAATATAATTCCCTAATAATAAAATTGCCTTTGAGATAGCAAAGTTCTAAAGAACCTTTTCAGCCAGCAGATTTTAGGGGTCAAGGTGTCATATTTGGGGTAGTCATGGGGTACTCATGTTTTGTAATAATCTTGGGAGTTAGAATTATGAACAGGTTAGATATAAACAAGAGCCCTACAAGTGGTTCTTCGTCTCTGAATCTGACTTGCAGAAATCTAAAGATGGAAAGAAAGCCTATTTTTAAGTTGATAAAAGGCTTAAAAATATAATTTATGTTAAAAATTAGGGTGCCGCTTCATTTTCTTTGCAAATACTTGGAACCCTAGTGCCCCTCAAAATCTGAACAACTAGAATCAGGAGTTAATTTGTACCATCACCTTCTCTTAGAGATCCATAATACGTATCACTCTGTTAAAGGCTGTGACACAACCTGCAGCAGAGAAAGTGACTTCACTTTGTTTACCTTCACATTTGTTTTCTCCATATTTATTTAACCTTGACCACTATTCTGGAGAAATACCTGTTGATACTAGAGTTCTTTAGAGCACATTTGGGAGTAAAATGTCCTTACAAAGATATCAGAAAAAATATTTTTAAAAAGCTTTTTGTTTTGGGGGTTGAGACAAGTTCTGGCTCTGTTGCCCAGACTGGAGTGGAATGGCACCATCTCGGCTCACTGCAGCCTCCACCTCCTGGTCTCAGGCGATCCTCCCACATCAGCCTCCTGAGTAGTTGGGACCACAGATACATGCCACCATGTCTGACTGATTTTTTAAGGTTTTCATAGAGATGGGGCTTCATCATGTTGCCCCTGTTTCTCCTTTGTCTCCTTTCCTTTCTCAGTCTCACAAATCTTCATCCTTCACTTTCTGTTCTCTATCCCTCTCTCCCAACACCCCACCCCCGACAACACACATACACTCATAACACTTCATTGACCTCAGTTCTCATTCCTCTCCACTTGAGTCAACTGCCCCTATCATCCCCAATACAGTTATGTCCTGTACTGTGCATATTGCCTGCCAGCCTAGAAAAGCCAGAGGCCCAATTTCTTCCAAGTTAAATCCTTTTCCTCCATCACTTCTGTACCCACGATTTACCTGGCTCTCTAATGCCCAGATAGATTCGCACCTTTACCTAATACTTCTAGTCTGTATCTTAAGTTGTTTGTGAGTACAAACTAGACCAGCGCCAGAAAGCCAGAGTTATTTCCCACTTTAGTTCTGTACCACTCCGGGACAAATCATTTCATCAAGGATTCAGCTATACCTCTTATCAAATGAGAACAAGAAAATCCCCAAACTCTGGGCTCTTTATTCTCAATTCTAAGTTATATCGGAGATGAAGGAATCCTATTGTCATTCACTCATTTAGTTATTCACTCACAAACATTTTATTGAGAGTGTACTATATTCCTGACACAGTGTCAATAATAAAACTTAAGATGTGGCCCCTGCTCTCTAAGGCTATCTAGTAGGAAAGTCAGACAAGTAAATCACAATTGTGAATAAACACTGTGTTGGGCATATTAGCTCGGTACCACTGAGGAAGTGCTTCTTAATCAGACTTTGGAACCAGGGAAGTTACCTCAAAGAGATTTCTGTGATGAGCACTTTGAAGGGTGTGTTAGCCAGATGGCCAGAGCAGAAAGCCTAGCCCAGGGCAAAGAAATAGTGTGGTCCTGGTTAGTTAGCACATTGACTTTAAAAGTATTCATTGCTTTTTGTTTATTTATACATTACCTGACTCTAAATAATCTGTGGCAGTTAAACCAAGTACTAAATTAAGGTTTTGTTGTTGTTGTTTTGTTTTGTTATTTTATTATTATTATTATTACTATTAATATTTTGAGATGGAGTTTCACTCTTGTTGCCCAAGCTGGAGTGCAATGGCGCGATCTCGGCTCACCACAACCTCCTCCTCCCAGGTTCAGGCGATTCTCCTGCCTCAGCCTCCCGAGTAGCTGGGATTACAGGCACCCGCCGCCATGCCCGGCTAATTTTTTTTTTTTTTTCTGTATTTTTAGTAGAGACGGGGTTTCTCCACGTTGGTCTGGCTGGTGATCCACCCACTTCAGTCTCCCAAAGTGCTGGGATTACAGGTGTGAGCCTCCATGCCCGGCCAAGTTATTTTTTGATAAATAGTGTTGTTTACTTTATCTGTATTGTGAAAGTGGAAATATTTCAAATGCCATCGTTTCTATTTCTAAAAATTAAGTTAAACCACTTTAGAAAATTCTGATACGAGATGTGAAATCTGAATATGCTGTAAAAATTCTTTCAAATTGTGGTACAATGTGTTTGCTTTTTTGTCTATTGGAGATTACAGCTTTGTGGGTAATGTCAGAATCAAAGGTTGATGTCTCTATTTCTCAGCAAATCGGGGGAAAAAAATCCACTAACTAGCCCTCTAAAGCTAAAATATTTAAGGACTAAAGCAGATGTGGCATAACTGCTGGTTTGCTAGGTCTCTTGTGGTTTATAAAGATATATTTTATGTCTTTTATGATTACGGGATGATGCTAAAAATTTTGTGGGTAATAATACCGTCACATTGGAAAAACTGCATATAACATCTCTGGAGAAGATACAGAATGCTACCCGGCTGTCAAATCGAAGTAAAAGATGTTTAATTTGTCATTAAGAAAAGGCAGTCGGGAAATTTTATTTGGAATTTGGTCTTTGATGTGTGAATATCATAAATGTGAGGATATTAAGTCACGTATTCATGAATAGATTTTTTTTTTTTGCTTTCTGACATAATGTGTTTTAATAATTTTTAAAGCTATTGTTAGATGTGTAGCTGTTAGAACTGTAATTTATTTAAAGTGAGTTTTAAAATTGTTTAGATCTTTGATTTTTCTTCTCCATCGGCACCTTTACTAGATGCCAGTATAAACTGGTTAAATAGCATTTGGTTTAAACAGAAAGAATATACATATGCATATTCATGATATTTTGTTTGTTGGATCTTTTTCTTAATATTGCTTGACTTTCTGTGTTTTAATCTCATTTTTTCGTATTTTGGGTTGAAGCCACTCTAAAGTTTAACACCTAGGAGATTTCTCACTTATGGTTCCCTTTAAAAGTGCTAAAATCTCAGCCTCTCAAACAAGAGACCGAGCTACAATTTAAAGAAAGCAGTGGTATTGATAAAGGGCCCTAAGAATGTTGCCACCTTCCGAATGTGTCCTCTGCCACATCCTTTCTTGTAAAGCAGCAGGAGAATTGAGAGGAGGGTAAGAGCCTGGTCCATCCAAACACTTCTGGCATGCCAATCTGGTCTTCTGAAGTATCCCCTGCTGCTTTAGAAAAAAGAGATCCCCAGACAAATGAAAGGGCCACGGGGACATTCACATGCATAACACCTTCCCTCCAAGTGGCTTTAGATTGCCCGTGTGTTGGGGTGGTTTGGCCTGAGTTGAAGAATAGAGACTTGAGAACCATTTGTTTCCACACCATTTTGGGTGAAGTGCCATATTTTTCACCTTAAAAGCCCATTTAAAAAGAAAAATATGGTTTGAAAGGAGGACACAATTTGGAAGCCATCACACTTAATGGAGCCCCTTTTAAATGTAACACTTTGTCCTATCAATTCTCTTCTAAATTAGTTGTCGCTACCTAGAGAAAACCCACCCTTGATTGTTTTATGCTATTGCTTAAAAACACATTGTCTTTTATATATATTTTCCTATTCCCGTTTTAAAAACTCTCTGATAAGTTCCATTACTAAACTTACTTTTGTTAAGTAAGGAGTGGAACGTCATTTGTGTAGCAACACCCAGTGTAACATCTATGTAATTATCATCGGCCTCTAAATCTAGTCACACAAATTAACTCAAAATGTGAAGAAAAAGCGAATTGGACCTATTAGAAACAAGGCCTTAACCACAGAGGTTTTTACTAACAATTGACTTGGCCAATCATGGTCAGATAAAGAACTTTCTAAAACTTACAGGATAATTTGGAAGAGGAAGGAAGTAATTTTTTTGGAGGTAGCCAGGCAGTTTATCCTACTACCTACTCCTGCAGCTCTGGAATATTCATATAGCTTGGAAAATAGGAAGAAATTAGACGTTTTGAAGTTACGTCACTACCTTTTGCTCTTCTTTTGTCCTTGTTTTTTTTTTTTTTTTCTCTTGAGTGGCTTACATATTGTCTCAGCCTGAAAGTCCTATTGTCAAACCAAAGGTAACTTTTGAAAATTTGAGTTCACCTCTTCCCACCACAACAAATAGGAATTTCTCATCTATTTCCAATTTTCATCAACTGTACACCATAACATACTAAACATAAATTCTCAGACTTATCCTCTCAATATCTTTTGTATTTGTATCTCTCCTTTTTCATCTAAGTATAATTTATCAGCAGTCTCCCAACCAAATACCCTACTTCTTTTTCATTTCTACCACCTTCATCAGAGTTCATTTTGTTTCCCTTTTATGCCTGGATTGGACAAGAACTTTCTATCTTCTCAGCTTCTAGATTCTCATCAGTTCAGTTCATCCTATACATAGCTCTTGGAAAGATCTTCCTCAAACACCATATTTTATCATTCTACCATTTAGGAATTTCAAGGATTCAATTTATCACTCAAGAACCTCCACCAGCTTGCGTGTTAATCATAGCCATGTTTTCCAGATCGAAGCCAGTCAGAGTTCAATTCCTTCATCCTCCCTTACACAAAATCGGCCCTGTTCTGCACTGGTGCTTTATAGCATGCCATTTCCTTGTTTTCTTTTCTTCCAATATTCCACGTTCTTTTAATCTGGCTCAGCTTTCTTCCTCCAAGAATTTGAGATTAATCTTTATCTTTACCTTCTTTAATTGACCTCGTGACACTTATTTACTGACTATGGGCTATTTTGATTTGTAATTATTTGTGTACTCTGCAATTGTGATTTTCAGTTTGTTTCTGTGGGTGTGAAAAATAAAAATCTTTAAAGGCATAACTTGCATTTTCATATATACGGAGAAAGAAACTCATATAACTAGATATGTATGTATTATTTATCATTTTATATATAACTTTGTCTTATATTCTGTCATTAAATTTGTTTTATGTTAAGTATAGAATATGGAAGATTTACCAATGTGTGACACATATATAGATGACTATGGACCTTAAAAATTACTTGGTTTAATTTTTTTTAGGATTAAAACAGGATGAAAACAAGCCTTACATTATATCTGCTCCTTTATACCTAGCTTTACCTTCCGCCCCCTTCTCTTGCCAAACCCAGTCTCTCATTGGGACACACACACACACGCGCACACACACACGCGCACACACGCACACACATGCGCACACACACGCATGCGCACACACACACGCGCACACACACACACACGCACACACACACACCCCTAGAGAAAGCATCAATGAATACAATTCTGTGAACATGGAGGAGGTGGGTGATTGGGAACTTTTGATTGGCAAAAAGGTGATGTAGGTTAAAGCAAGAAATGAAGGTGAGAAAAGTCTCTGTTCCCGTGGATAGAGGGGAAGGGAGCGAACACTAGATAGAGGGGAAGGGAGCGAACACTAGATAGAGGGGAAGGGAGCGAACACTAGATAGAGGGGAAGGGAG
>NW_012104443.1:2469735-2520923 GCF_000951045.1 Mandrillus leucophaeus | reverse complement strand
AGGGAGCGAACACTAGATAGAGGGGAAGGGAGCGAACACTAGATAGAGGGGAAGGGAGCGAACACTAGATAGAGGGGAAGGGAGCGAACACTAGAACATGGCATGATCCAGTATAATAGAAGTGAGAATGTTTAGCAACCATTCTTTTCTCCTTTGTTTCTGGCATTTTCACCCCCCACCACCCCCCGACAAAATTCCTGTCTTTAATCTATGCAGTAATATGTCTAAATATCCTAGAACTGATAACTCTCTCTATATGTATGTGTGTATATGTGTCTGTGTGTCCCTATCACCCCTACTTCAGCAGCGGCACAGAAAACTGAGCCAGGTGTGAATGAATTCACCTCTGGCAAAGTTTATTGCTGTGTGTGTGTGTTTCCGTACATGTACATGTGCACACATACACAATACACATACATATACATACCTACATGTGGCTGATGACTTCTCACAGTATATCTCACAGCATTATTGCATGTCCCACTTGGTTGATAGGGCATCTCCAGCCTGACAGATTTATCTGTTGAGAACAGGAGTATGCATGTGAAACCAGTTTAATTCTTAACAAGACAATGCACATGTCCTATGTAGATTTCGTTGTTGATTTTTTCTCCCTTATAAGTTACTTGGGGAAAGTCATGTCAATATAAATCAGTGGTAATGAAATCAACATTATAGCATCTTTGATAATGCATTGCTAAAGCCTTTCTGGACGTTTACCCAGCTCTCAGTGATTGATATTACAGGCAGTGGATAAACATGTTTGATGGATCTGTTTGCTCACAGATAAAAAAAAAAAAAGAAAATGTAATCCTTTTATCTCTTTGATTTAAAGGGTGTAATGCCATTGGAGAGGAAGCAGTTCAAATGTGGTCATCATAGGTTGGTGGCACCAAAAATAGAAACTCACTTAGGGTAAAATTTGCTGTCAGAAAAAATGGAGCATTCTTTCTGAACTCAGGAGCGCGTGGTTCATGTGAGCTTCCTTGTAGATGGTTGCTACAATAACGCTTCTTTCATACAGGTGTGTTTATGCCCCAGGCTTGCTGGCCACAGTCCATTCCATTTACAGAAGCTGAATTAAACAATAACTACCGCATTGCAAAAAATGGTGGGGGTGGGAGGAAGGGGAGGGGGAAAGGTGAGCGTCAAAGGAGATGCCTGAGAGCTTTGTTAGGGCCAAGAAAAACCCTGTTGCAGTTGTCAGAGCTTGTTGATGTTGCTGGGAACGGCACTTTTTTTTCTCCTGGATTTTGTGGTTCTGCCTTAGGAAAGAAAGTAAAATAGAACGGAAGAACAAAGTCCTACTCTATAAATCAGCAGCTGCTCCTTGCCAGATCAAAGGAGTGACATTTTTGCTCCTGGACTACTTGTCCACTTGAGGGCTTGACAGGCAGCTAACAGCTGGCCTGCTAGACTGTATGGGAGAATCAGCCTACATCTTCTTCTGAGCAGATGACAAGCTAATCAGAGACATATCCATAGCACAGGGCATGTGAGTGCACCTTGATCTCTTCAAACATATCTAATACATAATTGCTAAACAGCTTGGTGCATTTTTGGCCAGTTAATGCTTAGGTGGTTTCCATTAAGAAGTAGGATAGAGAATTAATACTTCAATCAAAGGTGATTATGAAAGGTAAAGAGATACTAGATTTGTTGGGATCTTTTCCTCTTAGAGTGAATTAGTAAAATGGCTGGAACATAACGGGAATTGGCTAAGAATGCATGCAACTGATTGTGAAGTGACTGGTTGATTTGCAAAGGCAGGTCAGGCTACAGTGTTCAGATACCTGAGTAGGTAATTAGCAATCAGTAGTTTTGAAAATGATTGTGCCTGCTTTTTATGTTGATAGAGTTAAATAAAGTTGTAGATGTACCTTCTGTGTCTGCAAAAAGTTGTTTTCAGAAGCACTATAAGGTGTGTAGGTATCCAGATCTGGAATTTTAATGTCAGTAGTAAAACTTTCAAAGTAATTCAGTTTCTAGTTGACTTCCATCTGCAATAAATCATGTATAGGATGAGGTAATATACTACAACTTATGTCTATTGACTTAGGATTTTATCTTTAAAAGGATAGATCCTAGATATGAATAGCTAAGGAAGTTTGAGTGTTTTCTCCTCCCTTGCTTTCAAATAGCTTTGAAAGATCACTTTTATAATGCATGATAAATAGCTACAGATGAATAATCTGATGGTATTCTGTAAGAGTAACAGTGCTTCAAAATCATAACCTGCTGGGATGTTTTGTTACATGCCATCAAGTGTGATTATATTCATGGAATAGTGTTTACTGTTGCTCAATATTATAAAGGAAATAAAAGATAATTCCCTATCTGGGGGGAAATCTCTCAAGTATTTTAATTAAAAGGTCCCTACGTTTAGCCATATAACCCTTAGTCAAGTAAAATGACAAATTTTCTTTATCTCCTTTAAAAATTATTTTATATATAAAATAATTATATTTATTAAAAACTCCAACAGTACAGAATTATTTGGAAAAAAAAAAAGATAGAAATCTACAATTCTCCTATCCATGCCTGAGAGAGAGCTTCTGTTAACAGTCTTCACAAAAACATTTTACGGGCCCAACTTTTCCTTTAAGAGGTACAGATAGAGTACAATAAATTCAATTATTATAAAGTGTTTATTGCCCAAGGCAAGTGAGTAAAAGACTATTTAGATCTAAGATACCTAAAGAGAAGAGTATGTGAATTTTTTGCAGCTGAGATTCACAATTAAAACTTGATCTTTGCAAGTTTCTATTCTTAGGCAGAGTATTAGAATTTGATATGTGATCTAGAGCAAGGCTTCTCATACTTAAATGTACATAGATCCCTTGGAGATCTTTTAAAATGCAGATTCAGATTCAGTAGCACAGGAATGGGGATGGTAATACATTTCTGCATCTCTAACAAGCTCAAGGTGATGCTGCTACTGGTCCATGGCACATATGTAAAGTAGCAAGGATCTAGGGAACCAAACAGAGAGTGTGATTCCAAAGAGCTCGCTCCCCTATCCACCTCCCACCCCTGCAGGCAGATGCCTGCCCCAGTGTCTAAAATCTCCACCATAGCATTGTACATTTGGATTAAACTGCGATTTTGAGAAAGATCCTGCAACATAAACATACGCTACTTATAGGAGTACAACACATTATTACCCTGTTGCCGATCCAGCACAGATTTCTTTAACAGTCACCCACCTATTCCTAATTACTATCTATGAGAGAACAGAGCTATTTAGGAGCATTGGATAGGTGCATTTTGACTGTAAGCTAACATTTAATGAGCTTACTATGTGCCAGGCATTATGCTAAGGATCTTGCATACAAAATCTCCCTCAATCCTCAAAACCACCCAGGCCCAGTTATTTCCTCAGTTTACAGATAGGAAACAGAGTGAAGCTTGGGAAGGTTAAGAGGAATTCTTAATTCTAAGTCCAAATTCACACAGCAAATAAAGGGCAGAGAACATGAGCCCATGCTCTTCACCATATTGCTCTATGCATAAGTCTGGAATATACAACAATAATTGAAAAGGGCATGCTGAAAGTAGAGTATTTTAGTAAAGAACCTACATGAGCCCCTGTAACTTTAGGGAAGAAGTAGATGAAAGTAAGAATATTGAAAAAAGACAGTAGAAGGCCATCAAGGATAAGCATCACCTACTTGATAATTTTGCCTAGAGCCTTTTATGTCAGCATGAACACTCCATTATTCAAGCCATATTCATAAAGGTACGAAATGTTTGTGATTCCAGATTACCATCATGTTTTATATTATAAATTTATTAGTATTTAGTTCATGTGTTTTTAAAGGTGTAGGCAAATCTAGTATTCTATCAAATTATAAATCAAACTATTGCTTAGGGAAAGTAATTATGATCCATGAATCTGTCCCTAAGTAACATATGAATCTCATTCATTTACCTTCCTTTGCTCATGGCTGTCTGTGAGAAAGGAGCCATTGTCTGGTCACCAGTGGAAAACTTACGTTTGCGACATGACTCCATCATTTGCGTGCCCAAGTTCACCTTCAAAGGCATTAAACTTGCCTTATTCACTGATTTAACCATTTTAATGTATCTTACTGAGAAAATCCTACTCTCAGCCATAACCATAGCACAGAGAAATACTTGCTTTTTTTTGTAAAGTAAGAAAAAATGGAGAAATTTGATAAGTGACTTGCCAAGGCTGAAGTTTCATCATTTGAAACACCAGCCAAGAGCCAGCGCTGTGAATAAGCACTGTGGCTGATGGGTCCCAGGGCTGGGGACAGTAGGGAAGCAGGGCCTTTTCGTGTTTTAACAGGTCCCCTGTCACTGAGCTACCTACACCACCTTTCCCCAATTGATCTGCCCCCTCTTCAACAGTTCAGTCCCCTTCCTTGCCCAAAGCAATCCATGCAGAAGCTTCAATTCCGGCTATTCTTGAATCCTCCTCCGAGTGCTCAGGGATGGCAGCTTTCCAGGTAACTCCATGGAGGCCTGCACTCTCTAACAAAAGGAATGCTTCCAAAAGGAGTTGGTTACCAGGTGTGGCATGAAGTTAGTGAACCAGAAAGAAGGGATTTATCAGCCAGTTACAAAGGTGGGGGGTGGAGAAAGAAAGGAATACAGAAAAGAAACCAGCAACAAGCAGGAATAACACCTAAATCTACTTCTATCAGTCTGAACTATACTTTGGAGTAAAAAGTCTTTAAACGAAAAATCATGATGGTCAGAGTTCAGTTGTAGAAAACGATGCAAAGCTACAAAGTTTAGACTTTCTAGGGGCAGGAGAGGTCTCTGGGAAACAGCTCTTCAGCAAGGCAGTAAGATGAGATTACAGTGATAGTTGCTACCTTGGGTTTATTTGTTTTAATGTATTCTTTTTTTCATCTCTGAGTTGACTCAGAAAGGCTCGTGATTCTTGGATCATCATTGAATTTATTTCTATAATTAAGTTATTTTTAAACTAACAGTCTTAGTATATAATTTTTAAGGATCACACATACTCATGCGTTTTCTACTGGAGATCGAGACCATCCTGGCTAGCACGGTGAAACCCCGTCTCTATTAAAAATTACAGAAAAAAAACAAAAACAAAAAACTAGCCGGGCATGGTGGCGGGCGCCTGTAGTCCCAGCTACTGGGGAGGCTGAGGCAGGAGAATGGTGTGAACCCGGGAGGCGGAGCTTGCAGTGAGCTGAGATCCCCCACTGCACTCCAGCCTGGGCGACAGAGCGAAACTCCGTCTAAACAAAAAAAAAAAAAAAAAATTTAGAGAAAAAGTAGTCTTAGTAGATACTCTCCCAAGCTTTTGTATGAGCCTGGATACTAACTGTGTGTTCAATACAAATCAATGGAACTAGGGCTCTTTCGGGTATTTATTCCCTAAGGACTCACTAATGAAATTATCTGTAGCCCTTTAAAAAAAGTCACAATGAGGCTAATGAAATTTTTTTTTTTCTCTGTGAAATCTAGATAAAGCTAGACACTAAGCCTACTGGCACATTTTATGGACAAGTTGTAAAAAACTCAAGAGTGTTTTTTAAGAACTGTTTAATATTGAAGAAGACTTCGTAACTTAGGGTTAAATGGTTTAAACCAATAGAGAAGTAGATTGTATGTCTGCAACTTCAAAATCATTCTGGTATGACATTAAAACTTAGAGAATTTTTTTCATATCAGATACAGATGAAAAACCTAACAGTCTTTGGATTGGAAATAACTGGTGGGGGTTTTCATTAAAGTTGGGTGCAGCTTGCTGCATTTTGGTTAGTTGGATGTCTTCAGCAATTTTTCAAATGTTTTGGGTTTGGCAAAGTCCAAAATGTTTTTTGCCAAGACCCTCTTTTCCCCTTATTTTTTAAACCCGTGTGAAATTCAAGGATAACTTAATCCATATGTGTCTGATTCATTTACACTTAACTCATCAAAATGTTATTTTATAAGACCCATTTAATATCCATGGAAACTTCTGAGTCTTTTTAAGACAAGTCTTTTGTCTTTGAACCAGCAAGTTACATTTTTCCATATGAATGGAGCCTGAAGCTTGAAAGACTGAAGATGAGTTGATTTTCAACTTAGATTCTTCAAATTTTAAGTAAAATCAAAGCTTGATATTCCATTTACTACTTGAGCACTGAAAAAGGTCATTTAAAAAAAATATAGATGAGAAGATGTGGAAAAAAATTTACTTCATGTAATTTTGAGAAAAGACCATATATGGAAATTTCATCTTAGAAATATTAAACAAATAAAATTATTCCTAGTTTGATTTGCTTTAGTCTATAATTTAAATGGCTCCATGTTATGTAGGTCAGTGTATTTTCTAAGAGTGGCCTCTGGGTCATCAGTACTGGTGGGAGGCGGTAATTTCATTTTTTAATGTCAGGGTTTTCTTACAGTCATCTCATTAATTGTTAATTTTCATAGTAACATCTATGATGTCAATAAAATATCCCAAGATCAGGGGAACTGACAATTGGCAGGAGTTGTATGTTAAGAGATTTCTGAAAATTTGGGGCCCATATGTTTTTAAAATTCTGTGTGATTTGAAAGAATGTGGTAGAATTATGAATCTGGCAAGAAATAGCACTATGAATCCAAAACATTGTTTGAGAACAAAAATCCAGAGAGGCTAAATGGTGCCCAAGTGAAAAAAGCAAAATCTCTGTGACCCTTTGTAAAAGGACCTAGTGAAAACCTTCAGAGGCTTCTATTCATATTTGCTTAGGAGAAGTGGGCAAAGAAAGGCCATTGCCATAACTGCTAGTGAACATCCAGTCCATGCCATGGTAACTAGTTGAAAATGTTATACTGGAGTGGCATTTCCAAGTTCAGTGCTTCTATAAAGACCTGCTAGCACACAGAATGCTTTTTTAATGTTCTGCATTGTTGTGTATCCCCCATTGAACAACCTTTTGAGCGGACCCCGTTTTTACTAATGTAAACATTCTGACGAGTATCCAAAGAAATGACCTTTGAGTGAACCTCTAACCTTCCCGGTAATTATTTGTTTGAAGACAGTGTGGAGTTCTCCTGCTGAGAACTAAGAACCATGATGCCTTGCAGCTCTGTGAGTAAGGGAGTGTTTGGGGGAACTGGAGAGAAAGACATAAATAAGGGAACAACCTCCAGATGTAAAGAATAAAAGAGTGAAATTAAAAAGGGAAAAAATAGCAATTCGTTTTACCTAAAGAGTCGGCCTATACCGAAAAAAAAAAAAAAGGGGAAAAAAACCACAAAACACAAAAACCAGGATTAGTAGCACATAAAAGGAGGTAAAACCCCTGCCAAGTGTGTCCTCCATTAGAAACTTCAAGGAGAAGACACTTCTCTGACTCTCCTGAGCATCTCTGCTGGTTTCAAGGTGAGCTGATAAAAACAGTTCCTGGGGTGGAAATATCAGCTCAGTCCTCCTTGGTTGCTGTAAAAGTGGTGGGGAAAGAGGAGATAATTAAGCTCTTTTTCTGATTGGAGGGATACTTCTGGAAGTCTTTGTGATCTGGTCAGATATTCCTCAGCAACATTTCAGGTGACAGGTGGGAATAAAGATGAAGTTTCAACTCTCCTTTTGTTCTCACCTCTACATAGCTGGTCACTTTCTTTTTTGACAACTGAGCTACACTTTCTTAAGTAATAAAGAAGTCCATTGTTTTGCAAACAAACACCATATGCAAAAGGCTCCTTTGGTTTTCTCCCAGCTATTATTCCTCAGCTTAATTGTATTCCCACCAGAGTGCTCACAGGAGGCCTGCCCGAGTGTGGCCTGACTGTCCTCCTCCAAAGGGACTTCAGGTTCCTCAGAACACAGAGCTGCCAGCACACACTGAATTTTTCCGGCTAATTTCAAAGAATGAGTTTTCAGTTCCTGCCTGTGGCCCCAGGTGGACTCATTAATCATGAAGTCCCCCTGTGCTTAAGATCTGAAACTGGAAATATTGACAGATGTTATCAATGGGTATATTTTGAAGGAAAAGCTAGCTGGATGCTCCCTGCTCCTCTGAAATGCGTGGTCAGTGAATCCTGTGCATAAGCTCAAATGTGTGGGGAGTACACGTCGTTAAGTGCACAGGGACAAGGGTAACTCACAAATGGTAGAAAATTGTTTTGTTTTTTATTAAATTTAGAGAAATAAAGGAGATTTCTTATCATCTTACTCTGTTTGTACATGAATATTTGATGGGCATTATTAAACATTAAAGTAACATGAAGTAGGCACTTATTTTTGGATTTCCAACAAAATTAGATCCAGGCTTCTTAGATGAAATAACTGCTTCTCCTTTGCATTCCTGCGATTCAGTCACCACCTGATTTGCAAACGTTTCTTGGGCTCTAATATCAACCATGTGTACCTGAGGCTCTGTCTTTCTAGTGGGTTGAAAGGTGGCTGGGTTTATGGTTGGCAGTTACCTTATCCTCTGCCCTGGGTGTCCCCGCTTAGGCTGGAAAGGCTGCCCCCAGCTGGCACTGACCTCTGAATGACCCCTAACTTTACAGGCTTAAACTGCAGGAGTTGCCGAAGGACAGAAGTCTTTCTGACCAGCACTTATTACTGCTGTGTTGGTGATAAAACTTCAGACAGCCTAATTGATGGCTTTGCTGACCTAACAATACCTTGTGAAAGCCGAGTGCTAGAGCCTGGTCTCCATTTATGACCAGCTGCAAGGGGAAGCTGGGTCTCCCTATCACGGGGCGTCTAGGGAAAGGGGAAAGTCTTCCAGCCTGTGAACTTTAACCAGATTCCTACTTGTTCAAGAAGCAGAAGCACAGTTTGAAATGAATGGAAGCTTTCTCGTGGAGAACTTTTTTCCCTCCCTGAGCTCTTTTAGCAAGTTTATCTCGGTGATGACTACACAGTGACGGTGGAGATTACCCAGTCAACTATTTTTGAACACTGAAAGGGAAAATCACCTTTAAGTTGAAAAGGTAATTTTCAGAAGAGATTTGACTGTATTTCGCGCCCCTCAGCGTTCATGCGAAGGTGTTCGCAGAGTACAGGCACGGAGTTTGCTGACTGGCCTTCTCTGTTCTGTTTCAGGTTTATTAATGCCAGAAGAAGAATAGTACAGCCCATGATTGACCAGTCAAATCGAGCAGGCAAGTTCCAAGCAGTGTCTTTATCTGTATTTATGTCCCACAGGCACAAATCCTCATCAAGTTAGACTCCAGGAGTTTCCTCATCTGGTAAATAAGTGCTTCCACCAGGCATTCTGGAATTTTTTTTTTTTTAAATGTCCCCAGAATCCCACTCAAGGAAGCAACTTCAGTAACTGGTGCTAATTGGAGATTTCCCACCCTGACTCTGCTGAAACTGCTTTTTCTTTTCTTTCTGAATTGGTAATTGGGCACAAGTATTAATGCCACAAGCAGCGTGTTTGTGAGCTCTGGCATTACCCCTTGCTTGTCTGCATCCAATCATTAGCACACTCTCATTTTTTTGTTACCTACAGCTCCTTGGTGTATGCTTGGCTGTCCCCTCGGTAGCATCCACTGTTAAACTTGTTGTATCCATTCATTTGCCTTGGCTATTCATAATATTCTATGAAAGCCTGACGCGCTGCATTGCCACCATTATTTTTTGTTAAAGAATTATTACCTTTGTTGAAAATGCTTCACATCCATGCTGCTAAAATACATGTGAGCTTTTCTCACAATTCTCTCAATTTCTCTGAAACAGTTTTTATGTGGTTCTGTCAGAACCCTCCTGGTGTACTCCAAGTCATTTTATTTTTAAACAGACCTTTCCTCAGTTTACTGAGGGGTTGTGGTCTCCTGCAATAAGGCTTATAGGGAAATGCAGTTTTCCTTGGGGTGATGGCTGCTGCCATTAACAACGGTGTTAAACTTGATGGAGATTTTAACCGCAGCCTCGCTTTAAAGGATTTGTGAAAATTAGTCATCCTTTGGCAAAATTTCCCCAGTGACGCCAAAATATGTTCTCACTATTGGAGGCCAGGGGGCCTGTTGGAGAAGAACATAAAACAAAGGAAATATTATATTTACTATGTTTATTTTTCCTTGGGTGTGAATAAAAAGGCAAGTATTTAATTGAGTCTATTTAACCTTGTGAAACTGTATTCCAGTTTAAAATGTTTGTGTAAAATACGAAAATTTTTTATTAAGCCCCCAGAGATGGTAGCCTCAGAGAATCCCAACCAAATGGTACATTGCAATATTTATGTATGGGGTACCCCTAACTTCTCCAGCCTTCATCCCCCTAATCGAGAGATAATTAAAAAAGCAAGGGCTGCAGAGGACGAACCCCCTGGGAAACTGGCCAGTGAAGTCTTTCTTCCAGAACATTTTTTAAAGCCACTCGCACACCTTCACTCAGTCATCAAGACACTCATACAAACCACACCCCCATTTGTAGAGTGCCAACCACATTGTTGCTGTAACGTTTCAGTGCTGCAGCGGGAACAATTGCTGATTGTTTGGTATATCTTTTCTTCTTTCTCCTCTGTGTCCTCGAATGACCACAATCAGGTTTTCTTCTTGATCCTTCAGTGAGCCAAGGAGCAGCATATAGTCCAGAGGGTCAGCCCATGGGGAGCTTTGTATTGGATGGTCAGCAACACATGGGGATCCGGCCTGCAGGTAGGTTGGCTCATCCCACCTCTGGGCTTCCCTGGGAAGTGCCACCTGCTCCACCAGCCTCTCCATCCACTCTACTCTCCCACTCTCATGGTGGGTTTAACATTTGCCTGCTGCCTGCTCTGCCTGCTTTCTTTACATTGGGTGGGGGAAAAAAATCCTCTTTGAAAAAGTAAAGATTTTACCACAGTATCATTATACTCTGCCCCACACACATCCTTTTTCTTTTTTCTTTTTAAACCAAGGCAATAAGTGAAAAGGAATATGAGTTTCCTTCTATTTTTTCACCATCAATTATTGCTGATTTTCCGGCCTCTTCTTGGATTTTATCTCCTTTCTAGGACCTATGAGTGGAATGGGCATGAATATGGGCATGGATGGGCAATGGCACTACATGTAACCTTCATCATGTAAAGCAATCGCAAAGCAAGGGGGAAGTAAGTACAGTCGGGTGCGATCTGTCTTCACTATCACTTCAGAGACTTGATTTTATTTTTTATAATTTGCCCCCATTTGATTTTTCCTTGCCCATAACTGCATGCCTTTCCAAACTAAGGGCCTGTTTTTAAAGATATATCACCCAGCTCTGAAGTCACAGGTGACACTGACGTGTACTTTTGAAAAGGCCAACTGACAAGCCTGCGTGTGTTTTAAGCAGGTGGGACTGCCTTTTAGCCTATTTACTGTGGCCCCAATGTGCACAAACACAGACATCAGGAAGATATTGGACATTTAAGAATAAAAATAATGTCTTGGGGGCACCAGTTGACTGAGAGAAATTAAGCAGGCTTCAATGAAGCGGTAAAAAAAAAAAAAAAAGGAAAAGTAGAACTGTCCTTTGAGTGACATAAATCTGTCAGAATACGATTGATGCCCAAATTATCTTATATGCAAAGATGAAATGCTGCAGCTCATTATGCCTAGTCTAGATATATGACAGCAGTGACACCATTGATTCTTCACTAGGGAGTCGGTGTGTTTTGATTATTTTTTACATGTGCCTACTGACTTTCGACACGAGACAGAAAGACAGCAAAGTCAGTCAATAAATTTAAAGGGAAAGACATTTAGGAGCAACTGAATATGAAGGAATGGATTTTTCACTGAGGCTGAATGGCTGCAGTTGGATTAAGAAACCCATTAGACTTTAAAGCTTCAAGTGTTTTTGACATCTGAAAAAAATTCAGAGTCTGCCAACAAGATATATCCTTTGCTGAAGACACCAGAGCATAAAAAAATTCATATAACATTGAAACTTCCTTGTTTAATGAGGCTGAATATAACAACACGTACCTTGATTAAATCATTCTCTATATGTAAATAGAGGCCAACATTTTATAGGAGATCTCAGGGGGTCACCATGGCACACCATTGATGAAGCCAATTTCCTTCCTTCCTTCCTTTACTAATGCAGTCAAAAAATGTAGAAAGCAATGTTCCCTAAAACAGCTATAGAGAAAACATTTGCTCAGCTTGGATAATTCTTAATATAGGCCATATAATTTCTAGCCTATTTAATTACATAACATATTTTATGCTTCATGACCAATTACATTAATAGCTTAATACAGAAGAATATTATCCTCTCTTGATTTGATTATGCAGCCACACAATATGGTATATTTGGTACTTAATTATCATCATCCATTGAGCAGGCTGCTGTGGTAGAATAAACAGAGAGCTGGGACTATGCAGGCTGTGTTATTGTGTTTAGATGGTTTTGCCACTTCTGTTAATAATGGACTGCGGATCTACTTAACAAAATGACTGCAGCATATAAGCCTTTAGATTACCAGCTTACAGTGTCAAAAACATCTGTTCAGCTTTTCAACTGTATGCACTGGAGGTTAAATAGAGGTGAATAAAGCTGTCCTTTTAGACCTGGGGATGTGCAACTGTAAATATAACCTTAACTCAATAAACAGGTAGCTTGCAAGAGAAATCAGAATCCTTACAACTGCTGACTTCCCACCATTTAACTCATCACTTTGAATGTTGCAAAACTCAATTAAGAATTTCTAGATTTTGTTACATTTTATTCCTAATATCAAGGCATTATTTGGGGGAATTTTCAGAAATAAACTACCGGGCATGTCATATGACCTTACGTTGACTTCTTACCTTTGACCTTTACAATCTCTTGGGTGTACTGCTACAGGAATGCCTCTAATTCAAAAAGGGGGCTTCATTTTAAATACACATAAAAGCTCATTGCTTCAAAATGAATATGCTGTAATGTTTTGTATAATAAATTTTTCATGAAGAAATATAGATATGATAAGATGTCAATTTTATTTTATTTTACTGTCTTCAATTTTTGTCCATGTCTACAAATGCAACACAGAAAAATAAATGATCTATCAACAGTTAACTGATAAAACTCGACTCAAAATTTATATTCTTATTGCACTTATCAAAGAAATGTACTGAATACCATTTTGAAAAACAGTTCCACTTTATGACATTTAGTTGCATTAAATATTTAGTTCTGTTGTGTTGCATTATACTGCTGTGCGATGAAATTAAATGCAAACTACAATTTGAATGTCTGCAAACATTGGCAAGAATCTGCAGCTAAATTTAGATATAAGATTTGCAGTGTCTGTTGTTTTTTTTTTTCTTTTCATCTTTGATGGGTAAAGTATAAAAATGTTTAGGAATTTGACCTGCTTTCTTTTTCCCTCTCTACTTTCAGGTTTGCAGAGCATGCCAGGGGACTACGTTTCTCAGGGTGGTCCTATGGGAATGAGTATGGCACAGCCAAGTTACACTCCTCCCCAGATGACCCCACACCCTACTCAATTAAGACATGGACCCCCAATGCATTCATATTTGCCAAGCCATCCCCACCACCCAGCCATGATGATGCACGGAGGACCCCCTACCCACCCTGGAATGACTATGTCAGCACAGAGTCCCACAATGTTAAATTCTGTAGATCCCAATGTTGGCGGACAGGTTATGGACATTCATGCCCAATAGTATAAGGGAACTCAAGGGAAAAGGAAACACACGCAAAAACTATTTTAAGACTTTCTGAACTTTGACCAGATGTTGACACTTAATATGAAATTCCAGACAGCTGTGATTATTTTTTACTTTTGTCATTTTTCATCAAGCAACAGAGGACCAATGCAACAAGAACACAAATGTGAAATCATGGGCTGACTGAGACAATTCTGTCCATGTAAAGATCCTCTGGAAAAAGACTCCGAGAGTTATAACTACTGTAGTATAAACATAGGAACTAAGTTAAACTTGTACATTTCTGTTGATCACGCCGTTATGTTGCCTCAAATAGTTTTAGAAGAGAAAAAAAAAATATATCCTTGTTTTCCACACTATGTGTGTTGTTCCCAAAAGAATGACTGTTTTGGTTCATCAGTGAATTCACTATCCAGGAGAGACTGTGGTATCTATTTTAAACCTGTTGGGCCAATGAGAAAAGAACCACACTGGAGATCATGATGAACGTTTGGCTGAACCTCATCACTCGAACTCCAGCTTCAAGAATGTGTTTTCATGCCCGGCCTTTGTTCCTCCATAAATGTGTCCTTTAGTTTCAAACAGATCTTTATAGTTCGTGCTTCATAAGCCAATTCTTATTATTATTTTTGGGGGACTCTTCTTCCAAGAGCTTGCCAGTGAAGATTTAAAGACAGAGCAGGAGCTTCTTCCGGGAGTTCTGAGCCTTGGTTGTGGACACAACAATCTTAAGTTGGGCAGCTTTCCTCAACACAAAAAAAGTGATTAATGGTCATTGAACCATAACTAGGACTTTATCAGAAACTCAAAGCTTGGGGGATAAAAAGGAGCAAGAGAATACTGTAACAAACTTCGTACAGAGTTCGGTCTATTAATTGTTTCATGTTAGATATTCTATGTGTTTACCTCAATTGAAAAAAAAGAATGTTTTTGCTAGTATCAGATCTGCTGTGGAATTGGTATTGTATGTCCATGAATTCTTCTTTTCTCAGCACGTGTTCCTCACTAGAAGAAAATGCTGTTACCTTTAAGCTTTGTCAAATTTACATGAAAATACTTGTATGAGGACTGTGACGTTATGTTAAAAAAAAAAGGTGTTAAGTCACAAAATGCGGTAATAAATATTTCATTTTTGATTTTTTGTTAGGCTTTTGCGTTTTTAATGGTTTTAGGACAAGGCTGCACCATGCCGACTCTATACAGTGTTAAAAGTAGGTGATGGTTTTTCCCCCCAGCAGTTGAGTATATTTTAAACTTACCAATAATTTGTAAGGTAATCATCTGTAGCCTTTGAATGTCTATTTGGCCTATAAGTTCCACCTGCAGAAAACTTCTAAAGGTACGAAACTCTGTGTACATAATGAGCCAGGTTGAAAGATCCCCCTGAACGTGCTCAACCTCCTTTTTAGATGCATGACGTTAAAAAATATATACTTTCAGATAAAGCTTTTCATGGTCATCCTCTGCCAGAATAAAGGACTTTTCAGGTTAATTTTACAACGTAAGAAATAATGTCTGTGCTCAAAGGTAATTTATCTGCTTGTGTTTTTCCTCTGCCTGTCTTACTACAATACTGTTGGATATGTAAATGAAAATTTACATATGGGTGTTCATAGATAAGTAAACAACTTCTATGGAGTTTGAAATTTTGACTTTAAAAGATGACTTAATCATTAATATTTTATAAATTATATTGTGGTATATTTTTATTTCAGATACCTCCATGTGCAGGGATGCTAGGGTGATGATCACTAAACTTAAATTTTTCTCTGAAAACAAAACAAAATGGACGGTGTATTGCCATTTTCAAAATTTTATGCAACATTCCTGGAAATCTATACCATTAGCTTATTGAGACTGTGCAAACAATGTCTGCTAAAGTGTGCAAAAAGGGTGAGGCATGTCCCCTCAATTTTCAAATGAATATACTATCCTGGAATTTTGTAACTCTTAAATTTTGAATCTTTGTTTAGAAAGAATAATATCGTAAACTTTAGCTAGATATATGATGTCAACTGGCTAGGGAAATAATTCACTATCTCTGCAAACTTAAACTTGGAAGAAATCCATAGTTATATTTATTTGGGACTCTTCCATCTTTCCATTTCAGACAGCATTTATGGAAGTTCTGTATAAATGACAAAGGAAATAAACTTTTATTGTTTTGTATCATATTTAGTTAGGTAGAATTTTTACAAGTACATTTATCAATTTAAGTGGTGTGTTGCTGTTTAAACATAGAAATAATATTCTGACACAAACTAAATAGAGAAATTCTGTGCCACTTGGAAAAGAGAGAGAGCTTCCCTCTCATTTTTGCTATTCTGTTTTACATGAAGTCTTTTTGTAAATTTTAAATATTTGCCTAGTTTTACTTTAAATGCTTTTGTGTAAACTCTGAAAATTCCCCATGATAAATCAACTCTCACATCAGGTGAGGAAAAAACCTTTTTTTCTTTCCACTCATTAAATGCTGAAGGGTTTACTTGGTAATTGGCTCATGTTTAGGATGTGTTTTATGAAATTATTAAGTTATCTCAAAGTTTAGAGACCAGAGCTCTCGATCCTTGGTTTTAATGAATAAAGTCATCTCATGCTTAGTTTATTCGTCAAACCCACGTCCTATCATGTTAACTTTAACTTTCTTAAATATTTGGAGATGAATGATAATTGTAATAACTGTTTGCATTACCTTGCTCTCCCCCACCCCCAACCCTATGATAAGACAGAGAAGTGATAGGTTTGTCCAATTTTTATAATGCTTTTTTTACACCACCCCGGAAGGCACTTGCTCCTATCTCGGGTTTACTATTTAGTGTAAAGAGTTCCGATTTGGGTATATTTAAGAAAGACTCAGCTGTCAAAAGCAAAGAAACTGGGAATGGTGTTTTGACAACCATATAGTGTTAAAGGAAATACTGTAGTCTGAATAAAATTGCTTATGTTCTCCAAAACAAGAGTAATATAAAAACACTTTTTTATTTATATGAAAAAGCAAAAGCAGAAATAAATTCCAAAGGTTTCCCTTTCTTTAAGAAATTCTGAGAGAACTGCAGTCGCCATCTGTTAAGGGTTGGGAATTGAGCAAGAAGCCACATTTTAAACGAAAAAGAGAGAAAAGACCAGGAAAGTCTGTGTCTTCCGTCCACCCTCCTCTCTCCCACCCGCTAGGTCAGCACCCCTCACGCCCCCAGCTCTCACCCTCGTTAGAATCCACCGGGATCCTCCTGCCTCCTCACCCCCTCCCGCCCCCGCGGGCCTGTTAACCCGGAGCAGATTTGGGAAGGGAAATGTGGCTAATATCTCTAGCAGCTGTCAAAGGAGGGACCGTCCTTCAAAGGGACTGGACAGGGATCCTCCACAAGTTCTCCATTAGTCTAGCACGCCAGCAATTTGACAAGGAGCCTGGACCTCCTGCTACAAGTTGCCACTCAGTCAGAAAGGCCGGTGTCCGGGTGTCTGGATGCGCGGAGTGGCCCCAGCTTCGCGGGCCGCAGCCCCCGCCGCCCACCCAGCGGGCTTGGTGCGGACGCGCGTCCTGGAACCCGGGAGGAGGCAGGGCAGAGGCTTGGGCCGCGGCAGCGGGGCGTGCAGAGGGCTACCCTGGCCCTCACCTGGCCTTCCTGGGGCGTGTGTTAAAGAGTTAGACCAACGTATTGCAAACGATGGGGGCAGCAGCGGGGCCCGTCCCGGTTACAGCTGCAGCCATCAACTCTGGGCGTCGCGCGCCCGGGCGGGCCCCCTCCCTGCGGGCCCGGGCCGGGAGAAGGTGCCGCGCGGGGGAAATGCTGGTCTGGTGGGGGAGGCCGGTCAGATTGTGATGAGAATGGAGACCGTCGGGGCAGTGTTTGAAGGGAGGTTTTAATATTAATAGTTTCGGTGTAGAGACAGAAGGGAGATTGCGTCTACGGCTCCTCCGGGCAGACTCTGGGTGACAGGGATGATGGATGATCCGGCAGAGCCCAACAGCTCCTCCCCCCCAGCCCCAACAGTGTCAAAGCTACTTTAGTTGAAGCTTCAGAAATAAAATAAACAGCATCGCCACCCCCCTTACTCTTAGTACACCTCCACCCTCACCCCCCGCTTTCCGACATCGATTTATGGATCATTATGAATCAATTACTGCTCTCAATACCTTCCCATTGGCTTAAATAAAACAGTCGAAAGATGAAAACGCGGGGTTCGGTGGAGATTTTTTTCCCTGACAAGAACAATCGCAAAATCCATTATCTCATAATCAGAGGCTCTGGGTGAGGAGGTGAAGAGAAAGGACCGGGTCACCCAGTAAATAACTGGGGGGAATGTAGGAAGGGGGGGTGTCGCCCAGATGCTGCCTTTGTTTTCTTTCAGATGGGTTTGCTTGGTTTGTTGTTTGTTTGGGGTTTGGGGAGCGGGGTAAACTCGCGTGAGAATTAGATGTCTACAAGTTTCGTGACCTAATTATTTAACTCCTTTGGAGAGACCCCTTTGAATGCGTGTCTCGGCAAACATCAGATGTTGTTGGTAGTGAGGTCACACATGGGAAAAGGTGTGGAGGAATGGGTCCGTCTGGAGGGCGGATTTTCACTTTGTTGTGAGCAACTGTGCGCGGGAGGGTTGGCCGCCGGGTGGGGAGACCGTCCCTCTCCCCTGGCCCCCCGCCGCTGGCTGTTTTTGTCGTTGGAACTGGTTTGGATCTGGGGCTGGCCGTCCCCTTTCGCCCCCACCCCCACCTCGGCCGCCCGAGGCTTTTCTTCCCTCTCCTGCCTCTTCCGCGGCGGGGCTCGAGGTTCTCTAGGTGTTTCTATGACTACATTGTGTGTGTGGGAGGGTCAGACGTGGGGGTTGCCCGCGAGAGGGCCGTTCCTGGGCGATCATTTATCAATGTCACCCACATAATGATTCTCTCTGCAGCCTCCTATTGATGAGGATAATTACATTAGCTCAGAGTGACTGATCAATGAAAAACCACCACACAAAAACTTCTTTACTCCTCTATAATACCAAAAACCGATACAGAAATAACATAGAAAGCCTGATTTTCTTTCCCTTCCCTGTCCACCAATGGATTCTGCCCCCTCTGACACCCCCCCCGCCACCCCCCCAAAAAAAGGACGGAGGAGTAAAGTAAGAAACTAGACCCAGGTTTGTTTCGTTTAAAGGAGGATGCAATTCTGTTCGTGAATGCATTTTCTCTAAATGTTGGCTTCATCCCTCCTTTGGTAGAGACTATCAACGGATTTGCTAATGTGAGTTGCTTTCAGACTAGTCTGTGGTTTTGCTTTTTATTTCTTTCCTCCCCTTTGGGCATTTTTTTTTTTTCTGCTTCAAAAAAGGAGATAATTCTTTCTACAAATATCTGGTAAAAGAAATTCCTCTAGGTCCTCTTTTTAAAAAGCGTTTGCCTAAGTCGGGTTATCTTTTGTCTTTATCACTTCATAAAGTAGAGCAATTAAAGATGTGATGTTGCGTGGGCAGAAAGGGTGGATCCATTATACGGCGACATAATACGCCATATTCTAGCATGAAAGTTTGAAGCTAAATTACGATTTCGCTTTTTCTAGACTAAAAAATCAATATTTTCTCAATTAAAGCGAATTTTAATGCTTTACTTGCTAGTTGTTAAAGGCGCTGTAAATTTTATTGTAATGCTTCTTGACTTCGGAGTAGATGCAGGAGATGGGATGATTCTCGTGGTCTTTTTCCTCTCGGGGAACCTAGCCCAGGAACATCCCATGGTTTCATATAAAATTGAAGCAACAAAGGTAAGAAGGGTTCTGAGAGGGACGGGGCAAAAGGTGGAGAGCCCGCCAAGGAAGCCCACCAGCGCCAGAGGCCATTGTCTTGTATATTTTCACCTCTCTGTGTCCTGCCTCCTGAAAGTGACAGAGGTGTCCATTTTACTCTAATCTTTTTCAAAGGGGAGCACGTTCGACTCACATCTGCTCTTTAATGGTCAGAAAAGGAGTTGCATTTGGGGAGCATTCTAAACCCTTCCCAGGGTCCCCCTGTTCTCTTCCTTCTCCTTATTTAACCAAATGCTAACTCGGAACTGGCTCTTTCACCAATTTGGCCATATTTTATGTGTTCTGGCTTCTATACCAGAAATCATTCGCCACCCTCAGGAGCATGCCCTGTTTACAGACGTTTTCTCCTTTCACAAGTCCCACCTAGTAAAAGTTCCCACAGAGAATTAACTGTGGTGTGTTAATAGCCCAGGTCTGCTACTGCTCTCTTCTGCAAAGCTGAAATCTGGTAACGAGGAATATGGCATTGAACTAATGCTGGGAGCTGTTCAAGGTCAGCAGAAGCCCAAAGACTGGAGAATTCTAAGGCCCAGTGACTTGATGGGAAGCAAGGTAGTGAAACTTGCAGAAAGTAAGGCAGAGAGGAGGAGAAGAAAACGAGGCCAGGAGGGAACATAATGAGAGAAGAATAGGACAAGGCAGAAAAATGAGCCTTTGGGACCTCTTTATAATTTAAAAAGAAATAATAATGAAGGGAAATTGAATATCTAAGGCTTGCTATTACATTTTTGTTGAGGCCAATATCCGTTTAAGCACAAACCCTCAGAGATGCCAGGAAGGGCCTGGGTTTCCAAATGGAACTACTCACAAAGTTCCTTTTGCAGTTCCTTCTTCTGTTAATTTGCTGGGAATGAGAAGACTAGGGAAAAGGCGATGTGTGTGGTGTACCAAAGGCTTAAGTAAGAGTATGATGGGAAGGGGCACCTAGATATAATGAGGCTGCTGTTTTAAGCTGAATAGAAAAGAGGAGAAGAAAGAAAAAGCCACACAACACCACAATACACTTTAAAATAATTCTCACCCACCTGTCTTCCTTTTTCTCTAACCACACACTATACTGAATAGTACACATAGGTGGGGGAAATTTCTAGTTCATCACCTTCTGTCTGTAGACCCACCAACGGAGCCCCCTTCCCTTAGATTCCTGACATGTAAGCCTAGACCATGGCCTTTTTATCAAGTGAGTGGGGCTTTGTTAATGTATTTGTACTTTTCTGCTTTCAGACTAAGTTTCTCGCTTTGGAGGAGGGAGGAGATGCAAGAAAGGAGGGGGAGGGGAGCAGAACACAAAGACTTTATCTAGTTCTCACCAAGCAGGTTTCAAAATAGGAACTTAATGGGAAGAAAGACGAAAGAATTAAAAAAAAAAATAAGAGGGGCGTGAGAATTGTTTATTACAAGTTTACTTGTCTGGAAGAGAGGTGATTCTGTGGATATTTTTCCCTTTGAGGATTCTGTTTTCCTCTTATTGAAACATTTTCAAATTTTAATCCTTTAGCAGACAAAACCTCAATATAAATATGACATGGGCCACTGGCAAAAAAACGAACTTAAACTCAGTGCTTAGAGGGGAGGAGGTGTGGGGAGGAGAGAGCCCTTTCTGATTAATAACTAGCAGGGTAATGTTGAGGGCTTTTTCTGCCCGATTGCCTTTTTGAATTAGAGCCGATTTCTTCACACTTCACTAGTGCCTGTCTCCTTTAAAATGACTGGCAGATTTGTTTCTCTTTTTTTTTTCTCTCCCTGAGACTTAATGATGTAAATTTTCTAATTAGTTGAATCATATTGCTTAAAGGCCTAATATTTACCATGTAAGAAATGATCATCCAGATTTGGACCCCTTGAAATATTCTAAGAAATAACATTTGGCTTTTAGGTTGAGGGATGAAGAGGAGAAAGCTGTATTACGGGAAGCTGTTTAGAGAAGAGAAGGCATAAACCCGGCAACATGTTAAATTAATAGTTGAAGTTGAGCTGGGCTCACACCCCAAGTCCGCTTTTATTTTTCAATCAGCGAAGATTTAATTGGCAGCCCTCAGGCTGGGCGATCTGATATTTTCTCATTAGTTTCCCATCACTAATCTTGAGTGTTAGATTGGCTTAAAGGTTGTCAACATTTGACCAATTTTATTTAAGGAAAAAAAAAAAAAATCATGCATTATGGCTCCTGGACGTGAGATCTGCAAATAAATCCTGCTTGGATCAGCGGAACTAACAGGCGAAAAAAATGTTGACTATTCATCGTCGCATTTAATAAGTTGCATTAATGTATATTTCAAGGCTAGAGAGAGAGATGATACATGTGGTGGGTAGATGCCGATGAAAAGAAAGAGGTGAATGGGGAACGGGATGCACTATAAGCGGGATGGGTAGGTAAAGTGAGACGTAGACGCATTTCGAACCGAGGGTAAATAATCCAAGTGGAATAGCTGCTGAGGATTTAAGAGCTACAATCCTCGCTCCCTTTCCTTTTGCAGCTGCGTGAAACTGCCAAGCCTGTCTTGCAAGCACAGAGTGGCTCTGCTGTCTAGTCCAGAGCTAACATCAGAGCGCCCCCTGCTGGCCAGTAGAGCAGAACGCTGCGGGTCAGCCCCCTGCGAAGCGAATCGGGTTTTTCTGCGCACCCCACCTTTCGCTGACTCCTTCCACTGCCCTCGCGTCCATTCTCCAGCAAAACCCCGCGGCAGGGAAATGGCTTGTCAAGGACTGAACATTTAAATGAATAAATAATAAAAATAGTAATAAAATGCGAAGGAACCCCCCCCACCTTCACTTGGCCTCTGGGGAATCAAGTATCAAAAGCCTTGGCAAAGGGACACCTTTCCTTTTTCTACGTCTCTTTATTCTCTGGGTTTTCGCTACAGTTTATTTTTCCTGCCGAACTGCAGATTCCGAGTCCAAGGAAATGTTTTTAATAGATGCTGTAGATGTTTTAAAAATGGATGTCTGATGGGGAAACAGGCCAATACAAAGCAATATTTTGCGTCCTCACAAAATTAAACTCCCAGGAAACTCGCACTGTTTGGAAAAGTCTTGAGGGATAGCTTTCGGAATTCAGACGGTTCCTTGTCCGGAATGACCCTTTCCTGCAACGCAAAGCAATACCAGACCCTGTCCGAATCTTTTTTTTTAAAGCAAAAAACGTGCTTAAAAGTTGTCACCGTAGCTGCACACACCACACACACACACACACACACACGTCTTTTCCACGGGTGTGTCTATTCTTTCTTGGGTCGTACTTCTCAATTTTGCTGGAAACGGAAAAGGTAGCTGAAGGGCACCAAAACTGACAACCTATGTCTTTGACATTTGATCTTACTATAGTGTTTCACGTCCAGTGCAAGGTGTGAGACTGCTACCATTTGAGAGAATTCTGGTTCTTATTCAACGGTTCGGTGCATAGAGGCATTTTCTTGGTTTCCCAGTTAACCTGCCGCGGGATTTATGAGCACCACGTAACGCGAGGGCGCACAGGTAACGAGAGCCGGAGCCATCTCAGGCTGGCAGCCGCACCGCCTGCACCGCCAGCCTCCACTCTTGGGAAAGGCGCTGGCAACGCAGCCCTGACTCGGAAAAGTCTTCTGACCGCAACTAGACCCCCACATAAAGACTGTCGATCTACATTGCGGAACGACTTTAGTGTCTGAGGGAGTTTTTGGTTTTGCTTTTTAAAGTACCGGATTTCAGGATTTTGTTAAAATAGTGCTCAGAAATGAGGCGCGGGGGAAGGCACACGGGCAGGGAGGACAGCGGGGAAAGGTGTGTCTCTGGACTTTCATTTCTTGCAAGAGTAGCAGGATTTTCTGGTTTAAAAATCCATGCTCCTCTGTCGCTTCTTCCCAGAACCCCTGTGTCACCCCTTCTTCAACCCCCATCACCATCTTTGGAGACGCTCCGGGAGGGGACAGGGACCCGGCAACTCCCTAGAACGAGCACTCCTAGGGCAAGGCAGAGGTGGGAGACAGCCCGGTCTTCAGGCCAGTGAAGTGATGCCTCAGTCTGATTGTGTTTGAAGATTTGCTGGGGCTATTGTGTGACAACTGAGGTAAAGTTAAATATTTATACTTCAAGCTGTTACATTTTGGGGGATCTGTTTAGAGGAAGTCCACTGGTTTCAAACTGACTTTAAATATAAATCCTGCTCTGGGGAAGCAGAATCTGCTGCCTGCCACTGGGGTTGACTTTTTGAAAGGTCTCTGTGAAGCTCAGAAGTGGAAGGGAAGTTATCTGCAGACCATATGGATCTATTCAAATATATAGTATATACGTATGTGGGTATATATGAAAAATATCTCTATATAGTTATCTATGTATCTGTACAAAGACAATAAAGTAATAAAGACAAGAAAGGGGTGTCCCTCATAGCAATTGAATCCAAATAAAAATATTTCTCTCACATATAAAGAAAATATGATCATCTCATTGTATTGTCTCTGTTTGACTTAATGAAATTTGGAGACATTGACAGTCTGGTCGATGTTCCAAGTAAATTAATGTGAAGGTCCTTAGGAAGAGACGGAAAACACCCCCTTGCCATTAATCTTAAACCACTTGAAGATTATGATTAAAAGAATGGGATCACTAAGCATTACCATCTCAAGTAGCTGTTAACTGCCCCCATCCCTTTATTGTGGCAACAAAATAAACTCTTCACTAAGAATGATGTTTCTTCCTTTTTTATCTTTGTTTTTGTTTTGCTTTAAGGGCAAAGAAAGGAAAACAGAAGCAAAGAAAACTGTTTCGAAAGTCTTGGAATTGCTACTGTTAAAAGGCTGCGGTTCATTTCTGATTTCCTCATCTTTTGCTACAAAGGAAAAAGAAATCCAATGATGTGTCTACGTTTGATGAGAAGAAAACACGAACAACAGCAGCGTAGGTGTGTGTGTTTGTTTTTCTTTTTTCCTGGAAAAAATATTTTTAATATTCACCAATTAGCGAGTTGAAAGCTGTGGAGATGTAAAAGATGTTCGCTTGTCCACATCTATTTGTTGACTTTCGTCATCGGAGTTTTGTAGGCATTTGTACCAGATAGAAATGGAGAGAAAGAGAATTAGACACTTGCCAAGGAACAACAATATATACACTTTCAGGTAACTCCACCTAATCCTGTATCTGACTGCTGATAGGGAGGAGGAGGGGGTGATATTTTCCCCTCATAAGCCCCCCAAAACCGTATTAGACAGAAAGAGGGGGTGAGAACTCTAGGACTGAGCATTCTGACAAAAAATGGAAGCAGCATCTCTCTGCTCCCAGGCCCCTAAGGAAGGACGCCCCCCAAATGTGCAAAAGCAGTTATGTTTTCCTTTAGAGTCTTGAGTAGGGTGGACCTTTGAGAGACATACACAGTCATGAACATTTTAGAAACAAAATGCAGAAACGGAGGGTAGTGGCTAACAGAAAATAAAAACATGCTAAAGATTATTCTTG
The DNA here is from genome assembly GCF_000951045.1 of Mandrillus leucophaeus. Lineage (NCBI taxonomy): Eukaryota > Metazoa > Chordata > Mammalia > Primates > Cercopithecidae > Mandrillus > Mandrillus leucophaeus. Next base: position 2,496,141 of record NW_012104443.1, on the reverse strand, counting down.
AAACACCGCAAATTTCCAGATGCCCAAAAAACCAATGCAAACGCACCCCCTCCTTACTGAGCAGACAGACCCGGTGAGGGTTCCAGATGAAAGTGGAATTGGAGATCTGAACTCCGCTAGAGCCATGGGAGATGTTACCCCGAGGCTTCGGGAAGGGAGGTAGGGGACTTCGCCCTCCTTCCAGCCCGCGGTTCCCACCTGTTCCCTCCGCCCCAAGCTGGGGCGCGGGAGAGAGCAGGAGCTGGAGCGATTCCGCCCACAGTCTCCAAGGGATACCCGGCGCTACTGCTGCTCCTACCAAACCAAGAAGGAAACCCAGATAGGCCCCCAGAGGCCAAACCCCTCCAAAAGGACCGAAGCGCCCGGTCCGAGGCATACGCAACGGCCTGCCCTGTTCCCTGGCCAGGCTCCCACGCCCGGCTGGACAAAAGGCTCACAGGCCACACTGGTCCCGGAGCCGCCGTGAAAGGCGATGGAGGGGCCAGTCTCCTCGCCGGCTCTGGTCCGTGTGTGCGCGCGCGTGTGTGAAACACGTGCACTCGGCGCGGGCCTCCGGCCGCAGACGTCACCGGGGGAAGTTCACCCCCGGGCTTCCCGGGCCCTGAACCCACCATTCCCGCCCTGTCGCCTCAGCCGCCCCCACCTGCTACCCAAATCCCGGGGCACGCCCGGACAGGTGTGCTGCCTCTAACTGGAAAGCTCCGGGAAAACAGCTCCCCCAGGAAAGGAGGCGAGGCGGCGGGAGGAGGTGGGAGGGATAGAGAAGAGAGATGGTTCTTCCAGAGCTCAGACGTCCCTGTCTTCCGAGAAACTGTCATCACGCTCAATCTTTACACCCTGGTCTACCGTTTCCAAAAAGCAGACATTGATTCACGGAAAAATCGGGTTCTCGAAAACACAGCGATTTGACGCGGACTCCTGAGACCTGCGCAGGCGTTGCTTGGGTTCAAAAGTATGATTTTAATTTTCTTAATGAAGGCGCGCTCTAGAGCTCAGCTGGTAATGGCTGTGTTGAGTTTAATAGACTTCTGTCGAACAGAAAAAGACGGATAAGTAATCTGCTCTAATGCAATTATTTTCCCAGGTTCGAAAGTCATTGTGCAGAGAGGGCAGGAGTGAATTAAGGCCCCGGGGACCGCGGACGCCGGGCCAGGAGACCGCCTGAAATATGAGCCGAACCTGTTTTGTGAGATGCACTTGGGTTTGGGGGTCAGGGTCGAAGGCTTCAAAGCCCTTGGTCTGCACGTGTGAAAAATCTCTCTGTCTTCCTCCCTCCCTCCTGCTCCTCCTCTTCCTCTCTTTCTCCCTGTCCCCCTTTCTCCTCACCTTTCCCAGAATTGATGCTAATTTCCTCTCCCCCTCCTCTATTTTGCTTGTCTTTGTGTATTTCATGCTGATCCATTTAGTACAAAGTATTTCTCTTAAACACACACATAAGTAGGCTCTTGGACTGTGTCAGCCCAATCACCTTTTGAAACCCAAGAGAATTGGGATGTTGAAGAAAGTGAGGACACTGTGTACACACATAGACAATGTATTGTGAGGGTTATTTCTGTCCCAGTAATGAGCCAGTCCCGGTCACTGTGCAAAAGTTTTAGCTTTAACACAAGTTATCATTCACAATATTTATTTGGCATTGTCCAAAGTCTTCTCAACTTCATTTGTTCAAACTCTTCTCAGCTTCAAACTCTCCGCTTTGCCAGGTGAACACAATCTCAAGCAGGCGTGATGTTTAAAAAATAAAAATATCACAACTCATAATTTCCCTTCTTACAGAAAAGCCAAATCGATGCAAAAAAAGCCCTTCATTCTCACCTGGACGAAAGAGTTGGAGACAGGGCAGGCCGCCCGGCCAGAGGAGTGGGCACTGGCAGCTGAGCTGGCACTCTAAAGTCCAGCACCCCTGAGCCCACCTCTCTAGGGTGAACCTCCGCCCGGCCACTCCAGCCCCCCTCTTCCGGACAGCCCCTCTCCCCGGTGCTGGAGAACAAAGAAAGTTCTTGGGATTGAGGCACAAAAAGGGTTAAATGAACCCCAAGCTGTAAGTGTGTCTATTCCAGACCCCTAGGTGAGGCGACAGTAGCTGGGTCTGATGCGCGTCTCTAAGCTCCACAAACTGACTTGGTCTAGGGTTCCTTAGCTTTGTACACCCTCTTTCTCACTCACCCCTTTACACACACACACACACACACACACACACACACACACACGCATGCGGTGACCTAGGCACGTGTGCCCACAAACATCCACAAAGCTCTGTAATTGCTGTCTCTTCTTCCCTGACCCGATCCTATCCCAGTCCTTCCTACCCCGCCGCCCTCGCCCGCCCCCACAGCAGCTGGACTCACACAAAAAAGGGAAGAACATTAAAACAAGCAAAAATCCATTTGCAATCCCCCCTCAAATCCCCCGGGCTGAGGAGGAGCACAGCTGGTTCCCCCGAGGCAGGAAGTTGGGGTGCAGCAGGCCAGGGAGCAGGGTTCCTCCCGGCTCTGGGCCTTGCAGTGCCACCTCTCACAGAGCGTGGGGGTTGGGTGAGGTGAAGGGGTGCTTTTCACTTTCCCCTCCCCCACGCTCTTCGCGGGCTTTTGGGAATGGAGTTAGGAAGAGATCCCGTCTTCAGGACCCCACGACTCTCAGGACCTGGAGAAGCAGCGTAGGGCGGGCGCCTCCGAGCTGCCACAGTGTGACTGCACCAGAACCCAGGTCCGCCGGCGAGAAAGTCTGCACCGAGGACGGTCGCGTGGAGCTCCTGCAGGGCTCAGCCCGCAGAACCCTTTAAAGACAGAGAAGCTCGCTCGGCAGTGCTCAGGCCCAGCCCAACCTAGCAGTCTAGCATTTGGGTGGCACCAGGATGGAGGGCTGCCTCTGGCTCCAAAAGCAGGTTTGGAATGCAGGAGAAAGGGTGACTGTCAGAGCCAGTCTCTCTCCTCTCTCCTCTCTCAAGAGCCAGATTTAGAATGCAGGAGAAAGGGTGACAGAGCCAGTCTCTCCCCTCTCTCCCCTCTCCCCTCTCTCTCTCTCTCTTTCTCTCCCACTCCCCCTCTGCGATTGCTAGATCTCTCTTCCCACGCCTTCGGAGGACATGCCTGCAGGAGCTGCTGCCTTGTTTTGGTGACCTGGGAGATCAACAGCAAGGACCCAGAAACACCCACAAACTCTAAGTGGGTCTCATTTTGCTTTTGAAAAGTAGTAGGAGAGGAAAGAGACTTTATTACCAAACCGTGAGTTTTCCAAGATGATCCCCCTCAGCCAAGCAAAGTTGAGAAGGGTTTGACAGAGGCTGAGGACAAGACAGTTCCCTCCTAGCCCCTTCCACACCCCTACAAGAAACCTGGACGGAGCTTCCCCACCAGCTGAGGACTCCTTGTAAAGGCGCCTTGGGGTCCCCACCTGTGCCACTTACCCAGATCACCAGGGCCTCTAGGATCTCAGACCATTCTCATCCCGGAAGCAGCTGACTAGATGAGGTCAGGTCGGGGAAACACTAGGAGGCCCAGTCAGTTTTGCTTCTCTCTCATTTACCCTCCTCTTTTAAAGGTCAGTGGAGGAAAGGAGTTTTTCTTTTTCTTTCTTTCTTCTTTTCTTTTCTTTTTCTTTCTTTTGCAGTAAATCAAATGTATAATTGCATTCACATAGAATTAAGAAGTCAAACATATCTTTTCTGCAAATGCACTTAGACATGTTTAAAGAGGGACTGCCCTGAACATAGTCAGTTTTTAAAGAATGAAACAGTTAAATAAAGCTTTAAAGATAAATGTGAAGAGTGCCCAGTATCCCCTTCCACTGCCTTTACATAAATTAGGTGGGTCTCAGGAATATCTCAGGTGTCAAGAGTTCTTAAAGCTAACTAACCAATACACAAAAATAACAGATAATCACATGTTTAAAGTAAGTTACCCTCACAGAAGTTAGAGGTGAACGCCTAACTGCAGAGTGAAGCTTTTCCTGCTTCTTTATTTATCCAGGTCTCTTAATTTTAAAACAGATGAAATAATCTGCTCAAAAGGGTTGACACTGCCCACCAAAACAGAGTGAAGACAGTTGTTCATACTTTGAAGCTGATCCTTGGGAGTTTTTGAATTTTTAAATGAAGTGTAAATAGAATAAGGTCACAGGTTATTGACAAGATCAAGTTGCTTAACTCAATTATCAAAATTTTATTTCAAAATTATGTTCAATTTGATTCTCCTGCTTTGCTCTAAAAGATCTTAGAAAATCCAATAGGAGCAGACAATTTACATTGTGTCCTATGTACTGTGGCTTATTTGTAAAATTATTTTGTGATACACACACACACACACACACACACACCTTCTTTAATGTTTTTGAGGAAACCAAGTCTTTCCAATTAGATTTAGGAACACAGCTATCACACTAATTCAAAGGCAGTTACTTTGAAGATTCAATGATCATCAAATTTTAACAATTTTCTAAAATATGTCTAAATTTCTAAACTGCAAGCAGGATCTGCAGGCTGTTCAGAATCCAATTTTCTGGATATTGGGCATGCTGTATTCAATGTCCAGCTAAATTCAGTGTCCATCTATCGAAATGCTAGATAAGAGTGCAATTTGTAAATATATATCCTACAACTCATTTCTAACATAGTATCTCAACATTCTCCTATGCATTATTTAATAGATAACCAAACTCTTCGGATTAAGGCTCATGCTGCCACATCTGGAAATGCTTCCTTTGCATTACCCATCACCACCTCCTCACCCCGCCCCAGCCACCAGTGAGAGAAATAGCTGAAGCCTCCCCTTCCACCATTATATGATAGCATCAGCTTTTAATCAGTGAGAGGCACTCCCATTTAAATTTACAGGATGACTCTTTATTTCATTTATCTTTTCTTTTGGAGGAAAGTGAAACAAGAGCACCACCCTTATTAATTATAAGATTGATGGGGTGAAAAAAGCCAAATGAATTTGGCTTGCAAATTCTTAGTCTAGGTATGAATATTTATGACTGTGCCAGGAACTGCAGTCATGAACCCTGGGTATCAGGCATGGGAGACAGTCAGCCCAGTGCATTCAACGAGGGTTCAATCTCCCCAAATCTGACATGACATAAATGGAAACGTTGAAATTAGACACAGGGCGGGCTCCCATTAAATCAATTTATTTTCTTTCTTTTTCTTTTCTTTTCTTTTTTTTTTCTTTTTTTTTTTTTTTTGTGGCTAGTCTTGCTAAACATGAACTTGCTTTCAGTAGCTTCCTTCATAAGCTTTAAAAACCTTTTAAAGTGAAGGAAGACATTTATAGATTTTGTGAAGAAAATTTTTGTTTTCCCCACTTGATATTCACTTATGTTTCAAAGCAAGTTTATCTGCAAAATATTTGTGACATGCAGTTAAAATTTTTAAAACTATTTTTATTCCGTTTAAAAATATTGGAAACCTAAAATATCCCGGGTATAGGAAGGATTTAAATAGACATGATTCAAGTTCGATGCAGAGAGAAATGAGAGGGAAAAGAAAACAGCAATGGGAGAGATGAAAAGACAAGTTTTCTATTTATTTGCTTGTTTTCCTTTTTATGCACCAAACTTACTCATGCGTTTTCATTCCAAAGTGAGGAAATTTAAATGAAGGTGGAGGCAGAAAGCGTCAAGGTAGAAAGGAAAGGGTCAAAACAAGGATTTAATAATTTGAAGACAAACTATATTCTCTTCTTTTCCTCCTCGTGATTATACATTTAAGAGTTTTGTAGTGCTTTGGAAAAGACACTGGGGGTTTGAGATTTAATGAGCTCAAATACTGCCTCATCACCGGTTTCTTTTCTGTAAAAGAAATGTTGAGTGGGAGCTGACCCAATCCTGTGAAAATGGTTCATTCTGACATCAGAGCCAGCTTCGCACATACATTTTGAAAAGGAAGACAAGTTGTTTTCAAAACAGAAATGCTAAGCATTCTAAAAAGCATAAGCAATTTAAAAAATGCTCCTCAAATTTTCTGGAAAACTCCCAATGACATATATATATATTTCACAATTGTAAGTGGATATTTGTGCTAAATTGATGCTTTATGTATATCCTGTCTCAATTTGTCTGTTCACTGTAAAGATATAATTTTTTTAAGAAGCGATACCACTGACAACAATTTACTTAAATTCACAAACCTTGAAATTGATGCCTCTCCTATCAATCACATTCAGTAGATACAGTAAAACACATTCAACATTTGTATATCAATAGTGGCACAGACACAAATCTGTTTTGTTCAATTTGAATGCTCTTCAACATGTCATTTCATATTTTTCTGGAACATGTTATGGGTTAGTCATCCTGTTTCAGCTGATTGTTAAATCCTTAACCTAATGAAAATTCAAAATAGAACATTTACTTGTCATGAGTTTCAGAGCTGAATAGTGGACTCTAGGAACAATTTGGACAACTTCTCTTACCATTCCAGCGAAGAATTGGAGGCCTAGTGATGGCAACTGACCAGTCCAATTCATAAAACTAGTTAGCTCTAGTTTCTGACAAGATCCCAGAGCTTTTAACTTAGGGCCAATTTTTCTTATTATATGGTGCTTTCCCATTTTCTACCCTCTATAATCAAGTAGTATTTATAATACTATATGCAGACTTTTTTACTATTATTTTTCCTTCCAGCACATTGATAATGAAATTTTTATGAAATAACAAGAAGAGAGGGATGGGTCTGTCTGCTGATATGAAGATCTGCTTTGGATCTGTGATGCTGTTTTCATTAAGCAAAAACGAGATCTATCGTCTACCTGCAGGATAAATAGATGCCAGTATTGGCACAGCAACAAACTTTGTATTTATAGAAATACCAAACTTCTCTGTTTATTGGTTACAGTCAGCTCAGTCCATCAAGCTAAAACCGGATAGAAATAGAAATAACTGAGAAAGATAATTCAAAATCTCTGAAGAATGTTCACCAGGAGTATTTAAAAGGATACCAGAGTTCCTTGACTTCAACACTAATAGCTGGCTTCTAGGTAACCTTCCCACCTGGCTCTTCTCTTCACCCCAAATTGAATCCTACACAGGCTCCATGTTTTTTATATTAAGAAGTCCTATTCATGCCTGAAATGATCTTATGTTTATGATGGCCCCTTCTGTCAAATTGTTATTTCTGTAGCCTGCTGTCAGAAGCGTCACTCAAAGTTTCCTTTCCACCTCTCTTTACCCTCTGTTATAGTAACTTAGAAGGTCTAATCCAAGTAGAACCTACTTCACCTATAAAATGAAACTAGGAGAACTTTTTTCATTTCCTGTCACCTACCTCTCTCCCTAACCATCGCCCTGCACCCCCCAAGCTTTATCTTGATTCTGTTTAAGGCTGTTCACTGTTCCTCCTTGTGGTAAAATTTTTCATCCAAGCTGTTTCTCTTAAGTTTCCAGTACCTAATTTTTGTGAGAAAATGCATGTATAAATATTTTGGGCATGTTTTCTGAATCTGTGCTACTTAGGTTAATACTCAGGCAAGAAAGAAAACAACAGTGAAAGTAAAAGACCTTCCAATTACAGAAAGTTCTGGAGCAAAAAATAGCAGATACTTGATTTTTTTAAATATAAAAAATAACATATCAAACTTGTTGATATTTAAAACTTTTTTTCTGTCTCAGTGGTCTCCTCTCTGCTATGTTTCCATTTCATGATTTTTGTATGAATATGATAAATGGTCATTAAGTCTAACCAGTTTTATTTAATGTTCATAAAAACTGGTAGGTTTTCAAACAGATGTGGCCTGATATGGTTCAGTGAATTTAGTGGACTTCTCGTATAAATGAAATAATAACCATACGGAAGATGAATTTTATACCCTTGTTTACCTCTTCCAGACTCACCCTTATTATAATTACAAATAGTGTTTATTATGTATTATGCAATATACATACCATTGTCCAGAGACCACACGAAACTTTAACTTAATCACTGCCATCTAGAGTTTATAATCCAAGAGCACCAATGCCAAAAACTACAGGGAAACACAGACACATAGAAAGGGCACCATGATAAATATATCTTTTTTTAATAAAAAAAAGCAAATATAATGGAGCCTAGCTTATGAATGAACACATTTTTATCTTTTCATTTAAATATTTTTTTCAGATCCAAGTAGGTGGTTGGGAAAGAGAGAATAATTTATTGCATTTATTTTCTATCAACTAGGGATGACTTTGGACAACAGCTCTTCCCCTTTTAACATTTTTAAGAGACTGGCAAAGAGAAGAAGGTGGCAACCGGAGCTGCCTAAGTGGAGGGAGTACACACAGGTTTAAATAATGAAGGCGGGAGACATCCCTTTACAGTCAGACTGCCTGGATCTCAGTGCTGGCTCTGCCTCTCATCAGCTAGACGACCCTAGGCAAACTCATACTTCCAAACTTCTCATAGGGCTTTCACATGCTCACCAAAGGAATTAACGAATGAAGAAATTTATCCTAGTACTTGGCTCATGGTGAGCAGCCAATAAATACCAGTTATTATTGTTAATGGGATAGTTATCATCCTATACCATCCCTACCCCCAAGCTTAGACAGGACCTCATGTAAACAATGCATAAAATTTTAACATCTTCTATTTTTATTAATCATATAAGAATTCAACACTTCTGTTAGTATAGATTCTCCTTTTGTTCTATATCACGTAGGTCACTTCAATTGCTTATATATTTGCATCTGTATAGTTATCATTTAATATTCCATGTTTTAAAAAGACCCACACAGCATACATTTTTATGGGCAAGTCATTGAGTAAATAGCTTACTCAATGGGTTTGTTGGTTTATTAGGTAATGGGAAGACCACTAGGCTGAGAGCCAGGAAAACTGGATTCTAAATATTTTTTTCCACTTATTAGCTCTGTAGTTGGGCCTCAGTTTCCTCACCTACAAAATAGGTTGGAGTAGAAAATATCCAAGGTCCATTCTGGCTTTAATAGTCAGGAATTCTATGACTCACATAGGAAACTTTTCCTAGCAGAATCTTTTTGCTTCCTTTCAAGTACATATTGAGAAATATTATGTGCCTGGCCCTGTGCTTGGCCCTGAGACTCAATGAGATATAAGTAGAGTTCTGTGTTCAAGAAATTTACAGTCTAGCAGGGTAACTAACATTACATTACAGTGTAATAACTGCTATTTTACAGGTAACTCTTCAGAATTGTAAGACCTGATAGAAGCAACATCTAATGAAATGGAGGCAAATACATGACGAGGGAAAGAGAAGGAAAAGCTTTGTAGACGAACTGGCACCTCAACTGTCTTAAGGAATAAATAAGAATTAAGACAGAGGTGAGGAGAAAATCATGACAGGAGGAAATAGTATGTGTAAAGAAACAAACAAACGAAAAAGAGAGAGAGAGAGAGAGAAAGACAAGGCCATGCAGAAAACTGGTGGTTAAGCATGGCTGGAGGGCAGAGGGTATGTGTGACTGGGTAGAGACGTGGCTTCTCCCTCTTTGCTCTTCCATGTCTCTAGAGTCAGTGTCAGTCCTATAGACTCCTTTGGCATCCGTTACCTTTCATTGGGTGATGATTGACCAGTTTTCTATTTTTGACCCAGAACCTGCATTTGAACTTTAGACCTATACATTCAGTTCTCCAGGGACATCTCTATAGGTCAAGAGGCACCCTAAATTCGTGATCTTCACCCCCAAGGAAACACCTTCTCTTGTGTTCACTATCTTGGTAAATGGCATTACCATCCACCCAGTTGCTTGTGCTGGAGATTTGGGTTTTATCCTTGATACTTTTCTTCATCCCCAGTACCTCCACAAGGGGTATCAAATCCAATCAATTTCCAAGGCCTAATAATTATGCCCCTAAATGCATCTTTAACCCATATGTTTCTCTCTGTTTCAGCTGCCACCACCCTAGTTTTATTTGGACTTCACCACTGGGGGTTCTGGAGCCAAATCTGATCTCTTCATATTCCTATTCAAAATCCTTTGATGGAAACCCGCCACCATTCTTAAGATGAAGTCCACATTTCTTAAAATGTTCTAAGGCCTTGATTGATTTCACTTCTGTCCCCCGATCTTCAGCCCCATCTGGAATCCCCTTATTCTCTTTAATCCAGTCATCCTGTCCGCCATTACATCACTCAAACAGTATAGCCTCGTCCTACCTCAGGGCTTTTGCATATTCTGTTTCCTCGGTCTGGAAGGTTCTTCTTTCCTCCACCGTCCCCCATCTGTAACTTAGCTAACTGCTATTCATTTCTCAGATCTCAGTTTAAATGCCACTGCTGCGGGAGAATTTTTCTTGACCATTTCCCCTCTAGATTAAGCTAGATTCTCTATTCTCATAATAACATTTAAATTTTCTTTGCATCACTATCACAGTAATATTCATTAACAGTCATTTTGTTATATTTGTGATATCACACTAGCTTCATTAATAGTTAATTATGTAACGATCTGTTTAATGTCTGTTTCCCCAGCTAGACTATGTGTTCCGTGGTGAAAAGGTCGGGTATCTTTGGTTCACTATGGTATCCCCAATGTCTAACAAATATTTTTGAAGGTAAAAGAAGATGAAAGGGAGGGAGAGAGAAGTCAAAAAATATATAAGGCTTGAAAAATGCCCTTTGGATTTAGCAACTAAGAGGTCATGGATGACTTCAGAGAAGGCAGTTTCAGTGGCGAGGCATGGGTAGATGCAGATTGAAGTGGATTAGGAACAAAAGGGAGGTGAGAAAGTGAAGACAGTGGGTGTAAACTAATTTCAAGAATCTTAGTCATGGAAAAAAAGCAATATGACAGTAGATAAAGGAAAGATGTAGGATCAGGGGATGTTTTGCTTTCTAAGATGAAAGAACTGAGCTTATTTCTATAGTTGAAGAGAAAGCAATAAAATAGAAGATATATAAAGTAATGGAGATTAAGGATACAGAAAAAAAGAAAAGAAATTAATGAAAGAATATTAGAGGGTTGTAGTAGAGGCTGGGATTTAGAGCATATAAGCTAAGTTCTTTAAAAGTTAAAAGTCACCTCCTCAATGAGACATAAAGAAGGAAAGTAAAGGTAGGCATATGTATGGATTAAATGGAGGTGTGGGGCTGAGAAAATAATGTGGATGCTGCTTGATAACCTGGATTTTCTCCCAGTTGTAGGAGGCACTCAGAGAAAAGGGATGGTAGGGAAGGGACATAAAGAGAGAGGTAAAAGCTTAAAATCATTGTTGAGGGGAATAGGAGAGGGAACTGATCAGGATCAGGTCATAAGATTGCTGAACCTTGCCAAGGGAGATTTGTGGTGCCAACCATCCATATCATTGTGTAATTTTCTCCAGAAGTGCTCAGCAATTTCAGTGAGGGAGTGAGATGCTTGGATTCTTCTAGGTCTGAGAGTTTGCAGGGGAAGAAGAGTTTGGAAGTTAAGAATACATGTTGGGGAGTATTTGAGCTAATAAACCATTGGGTCTAAGTTAGATAAAGAAGGAAACGAAGACACAGAGTGGGTGACAGGCTGAGTGTAAATTTAGGGACACAAGGTTTGGATATTTTCTTGGAGAAAAGAAGCTAAAGGTTCTGAGAGCTAAGAGAATGTAGGAGAGTGTAATGAGAGATTGTTACATCAGCATTTCAGATGGAGAGGTGGAAGTTTCCTCTTCTATGCAGAGGGAATAAGTAGATCCAGATCGGCCATAGTGACAGATATCGAAAGAGGGATCTTTACATCAGTCCTAAAAGGCATGACAACATCCTCACTTTCTCTTCCCATTTCATTCTAGGAATTTCTTTTCTGCTCCTTGGACCAGACAACTGAAAGATGGCAAAGGAGAAAATGGGAATATGATTTATTCATTAGTTGTTTGTCAGTTCAAACCAATTCACTTCAATAAGTAGTTAATGCGCTAATACCAGCTACCAAGGTGTTGCTGTATGGTAGAGATTCAGTGTTTGCATTTGAGATCCATCATTCTGTTAACTTTGTGGAGAATACATTTGGCTGGGGCTGGGGAGTGAGAGTGGGCACAAGATTGGAGGCAACAACAATTTGACTTCACCATTTAATAAGGCTATAACTTAGGAGTATTTGACCTTTTGTGTCTTAATCCCTTCATCTGTATAATCGGAATGCTAATAGTATGCATCTTGTAGGTTCATTGGGAAATTATTTATTTATAAGGTGTTTAAAACATACCCTACAGATTTCACGGCTGGAGCAGGAAAAGTTATGAGCTTGGAATATCTTCAGTGCCTGAAAGTGAGGAAGTGCTCCCAAAAATATGAAAGCCTGTCAAAAGGTACACGAAGCCAGCTTGAAGAGGCTTCCATCAAAATAAATAAGGAAGTAATGGATTGTTGTCTACTGAATAGATCAGGAATCTGTGAGTCTATAATAATAAATAGATAAATAAATAAGAAGAGAAAGCTCTTGCTTTTACAGTAGTAAACCAGCTAATATAGAGGGAATAGTGAAGTTTAAAAAAATCACCATTTCCCAGGCTGGGCAACATGGTGAAACCTTGTCTCTGCAAAACAAAACAAAACAAAACAAAAGACAAAAAAAAAAAAACCCACAAAAAATTAGCTAGGTGCACCTGTAGTTCCAGTTACTCAGGAGTCTGAGTGGGGAGGATCATTTGAGCCCAGGAGGTTAAGGCTGCAGTGAGCCATGTTTGTGCTACTGCACTCCAGTCTGGGTGACAGAGAGAGACCCTGTCTCAAAAAAAGAAAAAAAAAGAAGAAAATCCCCATTTTGCAACATCACAGAAAGAAATTCATTCAGGCATGAATCATCAATGGATGCTAAATGTAGTGGAGCAAAGTTGATGAAGAACAGGATATTTATATGATATTGAAGTATCTCATCATAGATTATTTATTACACTAGGAAAAAATTATGCAGTGAAGAAAACAGACAATACCTTATCCAAGCGATCTAAATTAACATCACCAATAACGATGATGTGCCTCCAATGTGATACTGTGAAAAGTACATATTCTCACTTCTTGGTACTCCAGCCCTAAATGCACAACCTAAATGTAGTCATGTGACACATCACACAAATCCATATTGAGAGACAGTCTATAAAATATCCGGCCTGTATGCTTCAACGGAAAGGCCAAGTAATGATTCCACATTAAAGAAGACCAAAGAGACATGAAAAGTGTGATTTATCACCCTAGACTGGATTCTGTATTGGACAAATTTGCTATAAAGGATATTATCAGGGAAATAGATGAAATTGGAATACAGACTTGAGATTAGAAAAAAGTATCACTGTTAATTTTCTCAAATTTGAAGAACTAGAAATGGAAATATTACAGAGTGAGAAACTTATTGGATGTTTGTTAGAGAGAGTATCATGAAGGAAAACATGAGATTAAAGACACTGCAACTATCTGAGAGGCTTGTGTAAAATTGTGTAAGCAAAATAGGGAATCTAATATTGAAATATGCAAATCATTTTACTTTTAGAAACTTAGACGTCTTTGTAGAGCATTAAATTTTATGCTATATTAAGTAGAGGCAATGCTGTTTTGTACATAAAAACTATCTTTGGATTATTTACCTTTTCTTTCCGAAATTGTTGTCTTTTCAACTCCATCTTTAGGGACAGACAAATGATCAACTGAGTGGTATCATTAATAGAAGCACCAGTTTTAGAAGCTCTGCTTCTGGAAGGGGAATAACAAGGAGGTGTAACCCAGAGTTTAAGATATCCACTGATAATGAGAGCATTTGAGTGATGGTAATTGGCAAGGAGAAAGACTTAAAGATCTATCTAGAGACCAACCCTTATACTCTAGGCATGCTGCCAGATAAAGACTAAAAACAGCATGTAACATGGCAAGAAAAATACACTCTTTGGTTTCTTCATTGCCATAAAAGCCATTGAGAAGGGCTTAAAGAGATATGCCATTCCTAAATGGCAACATTAGACTTCTTGTTCTATGACTTGAGTGAAAAATTTTGCCATTAGGAAATGGGGAGAAGGAATGTCATCTTTAACAGAGGGTAGCTTTTTGGTCTATCTACTGATAGTCACCAAAAGGTACAGTAAGTAAGGTCACAGAATGTCACCCACTTTGGTTCGATCCTGGTCTTGGAACTAGAACAGTAACTCAACAACACTTTGTCTTTCTTTTATGAAGACTCTTCAGCCTTGATGATAATGATTTAATTAGCAATGTGGGCTTGATTTTTGCACACCCACACAAGGTTTTGTATCACACAACAAATTTACAGAATGTAGCCACAGCTTCTTGCTCCAGGAAATGTCTATCAATTTAATTATTAAAACTAGTTTAATGTTGGTGCCTTGTAAGCAGGATCTTTAAGATGAAATGAGCCAATCCACATTCCATTATTTCACTGACATTTAACATAATCCTTGCAGCTGCCAAGCTATGCCTCCCAAATCTAAGACAATGAGTAAATGTTATCGGTTGAATCGGTGACTAAATCAGCTAAAATGGTTGCTTGACTAAACCAACAAGTCACTGGATACATCGTGAACACACTGAAGGAAACTGGAAGAAATGGAATTCTGGCTCCTGGGTCCCTAAAAATTGCTGAGTGTGTTTCCTTTTTTGTAAAATAGGTATATTCATATTTTGCCTAGATGTGTTACAGTAAAGATTAAAAATAATTCAAGCAAAGTATCTAGCATATAGCAGACAATACATGGTTGCTGTAATTTATTATGATTATTTATTAAAAGTTCAAGTTGCTTTGAAGAAATTAAGCAATTAGTTACTGGTCTATCTGGATCTTAGAAAACTCTAACTAGTACATTCAATCAACTTAAGATAATAGCAAGAGGAAGTTTAAAGTTAGATTAATTCAAGTTGCTAAGCAGCTTAAATAGCAAGCTCACCATTTATTCTAGTTTACTTTTTATCTGACTTCATTTTTAGTTTGAGCTGTTTTATGAAATATTTTTTAGTAAATGGCTGATCTTGCTGGTATTCTGCTGTAGTAAAAACTGAGTAAGATATTAACAGTGATTGTTTGAAGAGGGAGGAAGCTTTTGTTTCTAGTTCAACATTTTATGAAATGGATTGCAAATCCAGGCAGTAATCTCAAACACTGGAATCCCCTATACATTAAGAATCCTGGCAGTCTAAAGATTGTAAGCAAAAAGGCAATAAATATGTCAAAAGAAACTTTATAAATGGGTTTTTGCAAGCCAAGAAAACTGCCAAATAACTTGTAGGCTATAGATGTACTAATGCATTTGTCTTTCTGACCTTCCGATCTTGATTCGTTTTTTGATGCCATCGGCATCTCTAAGGTTACAATTTGGTGGAGATTCTGGATTGCAGTTGTGCTGTCAAAGGGTCATTCTTCCTGGTAATGAGGTAACTAGTGGTCCCTGGGAGAAAGGAGAAAACAATCAGGTCTTGAAAGCTGAAACATACTGAAGTCGAGAGTAGGTTCTTGGCAGAGGCCCAACTCCTCTTTCTCAGAGCGTTTGTCATCATTGCAACAAAGAAGAAAATGGTGGGGTTTGCATAGACAGCCATAAAGTGGGGACCTAAATAACAAAGAAACACAGACACCCAAATCCCATGAACTGGAATGTACTTGGAGGCTATTTTTGAGAGCACTTTGTTTTTTTCATTTACCGTATTGTTGAGTCACATGTTAAGGATGTGGGTCGCATTAAAGAGAAGCATGCTGCTTATTTTGAAGCAAATTATTATCAAATGACTATGCTTCAAAACATTTCTTAATTTCAACTTTAAGTGAAGTCATTTGACTTTGGAACATATGCCTTTGCTAAATTGTTGCCAAAAAAAGACAACTTAATTTTTGCATTCCTTGCTTGCAAAACTGTTGATTCAAGATGTGATGGAAAGGTAAGACTTTATTCACTCAATATCGCTAGTGAGACTCACTTCATAAAGCCAAAGGTAAACTTGAATACTTGTCACATTTAGTCCACATGAAGATTGTGACTAGCCTGTGAATCATATTTTTAATTTAAAGCTAAATAAAAATAGTAACAATGGCAAATAATTAAAAAATAGAGAATATATGTTAATGTGTATAGTGCTATATATATTAGATCCTATAAGATATCTGAAAAATAATATTTGAGTAGAACATATCTCTAGCCATGTGCAACTCAATTTCATGGACTTTACAGGCACTAATTTTTCATCTACATATGTTCTCTAAACTAGACTTCGGGCTTTATGGCACAGTTTCTGCATTAACTTTTTTTCCTATCTTGAAGGTAAAGATTGAATTATTTTTACAACATTTTATTTTATTATTTTTCTCAATGGCTAATATATCGACATGGTAAGAAACTCAATACAAAAAGATATACAATGAGGATAAGCCTTCCATTCCCAGCACCCAGTGCATTTCCTCTCCCTGACAGTTATTTACTTATGTTTTGAGACGGAGTCTCGCTCTGTTGCCCAGGCTGGAGTGCGGTGGCGCAATCTCTGGCTCACTGCAAGCTCCGCCTCCCGGGTTCACGCCATTCTCCTGCCTCAGCCTCCCGAGTAGCTGGGACTACAGGCGCCCGCCACCGCGCCCGGCTAACTTTTTGTATTTTTAGTAGAGACGAGGTTTCACTGTGTTAGCCAGGATGGTCTCGATCTCCTGACCTCGTGATCCGCCCACCTCGGCCTCCCAAAGTGCTGGGATTACAGGTGTGAATCACCGCACCCGGCCTTCCCGACAGTTATTCTTAGCATTGTCAATATACCATTCTAAATGTATTATCTGAATATTTAAGTGTCTATTTCTATATATCCACCATTCTTTTTCTTTTTTCTCTTTTCTTTTTTCTTTTTTTTTTTTAGATAGGCTCTTGCTCTGTTTCCCAGGATGGAGTGCAGTGGCATGATCACTCCTCACTCCTCTGGAGTAGCTGGGATGATGGGCCACCACATCCAGCTAATTTTTTTTTTTTTTTTTTTTTGGTAGAGACAGGGTGTCCCTGTGTTGTCCAGGCTGGTCTCAGTCCTCCACCTTGGCACCCCAAAATGCTGGGATTACCAGCATGAGCCACGACACTTGGTCATTCTTTTTCATATTAATATAGTAGCATAGTTGGGTCATAATGGGAAGCAGAAAGAACACTCAAACTTGGAAAATTGGAGAACAGTTTACAAATAAAGAAATTATCAGCAAACTTATGAGTTATTATGTAGGGGAACCACAAGGAGACAGTTTAGTAACCTACACTAGTATCAGTGGAGCTGTCACATCTACAGGCTCAAAGAAATGGGCGATGTGATGGTTATTGTAACGTGAACTTGGGAGGAAGAAATCATGTAGGAGAGGAGTAGTGATACAGTTCACCTAAGGTCGAAAGGGAATGAATGCTCTGACCCCATGCTCCTCTCCTCTGGTGCCATGCAGGTTTCCCACTGGCCAAATCCAACCAGCAGCCATGGGACCCAGAAGCTCAGTGGTAGAGTCCATATAGGTTGGTCTCCACTAGCAAAGAATAGAGCAGAGAAAGGGTAAGTGACTGGAAGACATCTGCCATACACGCTTCTGCTCCATGCTTTTTGCAGTTAAGGATATATGTTGGAGAGCCTCCCATCCATCAGTACCTATAGATCTCTATCCATTCTTTTGAAAGAGGTAATCTATTTCATTGTGGATAAAACATAATTTATTGAATTGGTCTTCTATTGCTAAACATTTAGATTGATCTTTTGTCTTTTATGAATAAAAACACTGTAATAAATATGCTCGTATATGTGTCTTCATGCATATATGTTCTATATCTTTTATATACATTCCCAAAATGGAACTGCTTCTTATTAATTTAGGTCAAAATGGAATTTTAGTACTTATTTATCTCAACAGGAAAAAATGAAATTACTCTTATATTTGGGCATAAATTTGTCAAAGACTGGTTATAAGTGCTATTGCCCCAAATCCAAATTATTTATTGCTTGAATATCTAAATTCTTTTTTATTTTTACAATGGTACAATAGTGTAGAAGTTACAAAAACAACATGTACTCAGGAGTTAGTGAGCCTGTGCTGGAATGCTGGCACTGATGCATGACTGTGGGCAAATTTTATAACTTCTTCTTTTTTTTTTGAGACAGAGTTTCGCCCTTGTCGCCCAGGCTGGAGTGCAATGGCACAATCTCAGCTCACCAAACCTCTGCCTTCCGGGTTCAAGTGATTCTCCCGCCTCAGCCTCCCAAGTAGCTGGGTTTACAGGTGTGTGCCACCATGCCCAACTAATTTTTGTATTTTTAGTAGAAATGGGGTTTCAACATGTTGACCAGGCTGGTCTCGAACTCCTGACCTCAGGTGATCCACCTGCCTTGGCCTCCCAAAGTGCTGGGCTTACCGGCATGAGCCACCGCGCCCGGCCTTATGACTTCTTTATGTTTCACTTTCCTTATCTGTAAAACGGGTATACCAGCAATAATAGTAGCTACCTTGAAGGGCTTCGGAGGGGCTCAAATGAACTGATGTATGTAGATTGCTGAGACTAGTATCTAGCACTATGTAAAAGCTTCGCTGTTATTATTGTGCAATAATTATCCTTTAACAGCTGCCTCTTCTTGCCACCACTTTTATAAAGACTTCTGTTTGTCCCTTGTATACATCTTTCAAATATCTACTTTTCAGATCTTCTCACTTTTTCTATGCAACTGCTTACTTTACACCTTTCAGTATTTTTTCACTTATTTCTCCAAACAACCTCTTCAAACTTGCCCTAACCTACCATGATATACCAATAGTATATCAGAACTTTCTCATATGTTGTTTTTATTGATATATGTTTATTCATATATATGATGCTATAATATATATTGATGCACAGAACATGAGAACACCTACTCTGGTTAGTGGCTTTGTGTTTACTCTGGTTCACACCAATGGCTAACTCAGTTGTTCTCTGCAATAGTAACAAACAATGCTTGTTTAAACAACATACCTTCCAAAGGCCTTAGGTTTTGTTTGTTTGTTCATTTGTTTTGTTTTTACTAACATATTTGAGACTTACAGCATCTGCTAATTTATCTAAACTTCCCTTCAAATTATTGTACTTTCAGCCTTCACCATAACTTCAGGTAATGATTATATAAGATTATCCTTTCCTCTTATTTATCTCCAAACTAAGTTTTCCAAACTTTAAGGGGTAGTTCGTAATTCTGGAATTGCAATTTTCATTAAAAAGTTATTTTCTTTACCAAGACTGCATGATTTCACAAACTAATATCATTTACTCTTTCCAAATAATCATTTCCAGATTTATCCTAATAATGGGACAGAATAAAATTCAAATGGGCATAGAAAATGTAGTTTTCTTATTTTTGCTCTCATCATGCTAACTTGAAGCCCATTCTGGTTTCTCTCTTAATCTGATCCAATAATTTAAAAGTATCATTAGATAGTCCTTGATATCCAGGGGAAAAAATACTTATCTCTCAGAAATGTTGGTCTCCCACCCTTCTGACCTTCTTGTCTCCAACATGACATCTCAGGAAACTTTTGAATTCTTGTAGGAGGGGTAGAGGATAAGCCTTTTTATTTAATTGTCATTTGTCCATCTAGGCTGCCACTCACTATGTTGGCTTCTGGTGGCTGAAATCTACAGCTGGTATAATACATAGGATGGGGTCTCTCTGATTTATTGGCGTCCAGTGGTGCATTCTGACCTGCATGTCCTTCCCTCAGCTCTTGCTGACTCCTCAGGCACTGCCACTGCCAGAGGCTCCGTCCAGTCAGCCTCTAGGCCAGATGGTCGGCTTTTGCCATGGAGTCACACCATCCTGTTCAGAATGGACCTTGGAAGGTCCACTGTATTCATGCCACTTAGGAACTGAGAGGGACTTGGAAGGTGAAATAAATCATCTGGCTGCCAGCTACACCATTTTGGCTTGTTAAGTATCTCATGTTGGCATAGCTCCATTCTCCTTCCAGTATTTTCTTCAATTTACCTGTATATATACCAAAAGACAACTTTCTCTGAAGGATCACCTCCAAGTTGGGGGATGAAGTGTGGAGAAAGAGACCATTGAGGTATTTTCCTTCCCCTTCTCCACTCTTTCCATCTTCCTAATTTCTTCCATAATACCCTGGGTCTAAAAGAAGTAGATTGCTCCCTCTTACTGTGTCATATCTTTCTTCTACCTAAGCCTAAAAGGCAGAAGAAATATTCTCTGGGAGAAACAGGGAAAATAACTTGAGCAGGTGCTCTAGGTTTGGTTCTTGAAAAAAATAAGAGAAAAAAGAATAATGTAGACACTCTTCTCTCAAGCAAATGACTTCTTATGACCGTATAAGACTATTTTATGGAAATTTTCAAATTGATATTTCATTAATACAAAACAACAATTAAAATGTCAGGATCTGTTCATTTTGGATACTTTTGTAATTATCCTAAATCTCTTTTACAACCACCTGACCTCTTGCCTTCTTCCTTACTAGGGGTTTCCTTGGGTCAATCAGAAAGGAGGTGCAGAAAGGTAAAAGAAAAAAGCAGACTATTTCAGAATATTACTTCCAATACACTTACCTAATTAATTAATCTATTTGATAATACCTACATTCCTTATAGCAAATTAAGTAGAGCCTACTCTTAGATCTTCACATATTATCATTCTGTGACACTCCCACTGAATCTTTCTCAAGTTTCAACGTATCTTTCTTACCAAGGTACAACGACTGCACTGCAACAAAGTGTTCCCGGGTCAGATGAATTGTGACATCGCGCTGTGGTTCGGAGAAAGGATAATGTCTTACTTTTTCCTGATAATACTTATTATTGTGCAGATCTCATTTTCTGTGGTTCCCTATTACTGATAACTGATGCTGAGCATATGAGAGCTCAAAGCTGATTAAGGTACTTATCAGTGGGAATTCCACTGACTGCAACAGGTGGCTGTGGTGAGATGCTGGGAGAGAGGAAAGATAGAGGCAGGCATTAGTTTCCTCATTTACTCTGAACCTGTCATCGAATTAGGTTAAGAAGCTAGAAAATGGTTAGCAACAGTTGATGAAATCAACTTTTCCTTGTATTGACTCTAATGGAAACAAGTTGTAGAACCAACATCATGACAGGAATGTCAGAAATATAAAGAAGAAAAAAATATTACGTCTTCACGTTAACAAGTGAACATTTTTATTTTTTATTTTCCCATTCCTATTCATATTTATTACGTCATTTGTAATAGATAAAATCTTACTGAGGGTAACACTCTCAACATGAGATGGATTTCTCATAATGTATTTATGCTCTAATTAAAGACAATTTGACCTTGTAAGATTAAAAAAACTTTCTGCCCTCAGAAGGTCAAGGCTGCAGGGGGCCGTGATTGCAACACTGCAATCCAGTCTGGGCAGCAGCGCCAGAATCTGTCTTAAAAAAAAAAAAAAAAAAGATTGGGAAAACCTTTAAGACTAACACATCAGGACTCCGACTAGTGTTAAAAAAAAATGATGCTTTTTTCTTATGAAGAACTTACCACTGTAACTGGTCTTACTGTTAAAATAGCCTAATTAGTTGACGGGGGGATACTAATTTACCATGACAAATATACAGATTTCCTGGTGTTGCTTTTTAAATAAACAGAATCAAATTATTTTTGTCTTTAAAAATACCCATGAGATTATTTCTTGTGATGGAGTATAAATGTCTTTAAGCTTTTGTCATTTAGTTATCACATCATTTTTAGTCTTTCCCAACAGCCTTCAAAGATAATTATCATTCTTGAAGATTCTACTGGCTATATTTGACCCTTTGCTCTTTGAATTTTTGGCTTATTTGAGGGCTAGCTGACTAGCTAATTTTTATGATATTGAGTCTGCCTATCTATGAGCATAATATATTTTTAAATTTATTTAGGTCTTCCTCCTATATGTCCTCAATAATAAATCACAATTTTCTCCATAAGAGTTTGCATGTTTGAATAATTTATAGTTTCTTTATATTTCTGTTGCTATAAAATTTGTAATGTTTGTAAATTTTAAATCAACATTGTTGGAGTATAATTTTTATATGATAAAATTATATGTGTACATTTTGATGAGTTTTGACAAAGGTATATACAAATATAATCACAACTCTAATCAAGGCATATAAAACAATTCTTTCATGCTTATTTGTAAGCAGTCCCAATCTCCACCCCAGCCACAGAAAAACACTGGTCTTCTTTTTGCCGTTTTTGGGATCTCCAATTACTCATATGTTAGACCACTTACATTTGTCTCACAGGTTATTGAAGTTCTGTTTAAATTTTTCAACTTTTTTTACTGTGTGCTTTAGTTTCAATAATTTATTTTCTATTTTTTCAAGCTTACCAATGTTTTCTTCTAAAGCGTATAATCGGTTATTAAGTTCATCTAGTGAATTTCTCGTTTCAGAAATTGCATTTTTCAGTCCTAGAATTTCTACTTTAAAAATCTTTCATTGTCTCATTATATTCATGTTGTCCTTTAAATCCTTGTACATATGTATAAGAGCTGTTTTTAAGATCCTGTTTGCTAATGCCATCATCTCTGTCATTGCTGAGTTGTTTTTTATTGAATGGATGTTCTCTTGGCTTTGTGGCATATTTTTCTGTTTCTTTTTGTGTCTAGTTTTTTTTATGGGTTGCTAGATATTGTGAGTGTTATACCATTGAACATCTGAATTTGTATGTTTTTCTTTAAAGAATAGTGTGTTTATTTTTGCAGGTCATTAGTTACTTGTAGACCAGCTTGATCATCTTGAGTTTTGCTTTTTAGCTTTGTTAGGGTAGGTCTGGAGTATCCCTTAATCTAAGGCCAATTTAGCCCTACTGTGTTTAAAAGCCCTAGGTGTTTAAAAAGTTCTCTCCACTGTGACTAACCAAAACTCAGTGGTCTCCCAGCCCTTTGTGGACTCTGTGAATTGTTCAGCTTACAACTTCCTTGCAGTTGTTCTTTGCCTAGCCTCATGAATTATCATCCTGTGTAAATAAACAAAGTGGTATATAGTGAAAGAGTCAAGAAGACTTTTATGCAGATTTCTGGAACTTTATTCTGTTAATATGGTGAAATACATTGATCAGTTTTCAAAAGTTAAATCATCCTTACAATTTTGGGGATAGACTCAAGTTGTTCATAGTGTCTTTTTTCCTACCCTGCATTTAGTATGCTAAAATTTTATTTAAAAATTTTCCATCTATGTTAATCAGTAAAACAGGCCCATAATTTCCCTTCTCATACTCTTCTAATCTAGTTTTGGTACTAAAATGTTATTAGACTCTAAAATAAGTTGAAGAACTACTGTACTGCATAATAATTGAAGTATGTTTTTCTTTGGTAGAATTTTGCCTGGACCTGTTTTTCTGCATAAGCAAATTTTAAATAGCTGGTTCAATTTCTTTAATTTTCAAATTTATGACTTCTTCATATTCCTTTGAATAAAGACATAACATATGTAAGGAAAGAGCATCAAGCTTAAGTGTACATCTCGATGTATTTTTACATATATTAGACATTACTATAATACATTATATAGACAGATACATAGATACAGAGAGCCATCTACCAAACAGATAAAGACTTAGAACATTTCTACTACTCAGAAGGTTCCTTAGCATAATATCCTGAAGGTTTATCCATGGTGTCACATGTTGCAAAATTTACTTCTTTTTTAAGGCAGGATAATATTCCATTATATGCATATACCATATTTTCTTTATCTGTTTATCTGCTGATGGACATTTAGGTTGTTTCTGTAACTTGGCTATTACGAATAATGCTTCAATGAACAAGTGAGTGCAGATATCTCTTTGAGATCCTCATTTCAATTCTTTTAGATATATAACCAGAAATGAGATTGTTTGATCATATGGAAGATATATTTTTAATCTTTTGAGGAAATTCCATACTGTTTTCCTTAGCAGCTGTGCCATTTTGCATTCCCACATTATGCTAAGTGAAATAAGCCAGTCACAGAAGGATACATGCTGCGTTGAGTCCAGTTCCATGAGGTATCTAAAATAGTAAAATTTATAGAATCGAAGAGTAGAATGGTGTTGCCAGGGTGTAGGGGGAGAGGAGAAGGAGGTGGCGTTGCTAATCAATGGACTGAGAGTTTCAGTTAAACAAGATGAGTAAGTTCTAGAGATCTGCTGTAAAGCATTGTATCTATAGCTAAAAGTAATAATACTGTATTGCACTCTTGAACATTTTAGAGGAAAGATCTCATGTTAAGTGGCCGTACCACAAAAAACATGGAGTTATTTTTAAGGTTTTTTTTGTTTTGTTTTTTGTTTTTGCATCTTTCTCAATTAGTACCTTACCTCCTACTATTCTGAATTCTATCACTGTAGATAGTTTTGTCTATTCCTAAAATTCTTATAAATGGAATCAAATAGTGTGTGTGTAAAGAGCTTAGCTTCTTTTGCTCAACATAACATTTGTGAGATTCGGCAGAATTCTGTGTACCAGTAATTCATTCTTTTTTATTGCCCTATAATATTCCATCGTTTAAATATAACAGAGCTCATCCATTCTCCTGTTAATGGACATTTGAATTGTTTCCTGTTTGGAACTGTTATAAATAAAACTGCCACAAACATTCTTATACAAGCTTTATAGTGATAATATGCATTCATTTCTCTTAGGTAAATACTTAGGAATGGAATTGTTGGGCTAAATGTTAGGCATGTGTGCAGCTTTAATAACACACTGGTCCCCCTTTATAATAGAGAACATGTTCCAAGACCCCCAACAGATACCTGGAACCCCAGATAGTACTGAACTCTCTATGTGCTATGTTTCTTCCCATACACTCCTATGGAAAAGTTTAATTCATAAATTAGGCATAGTAAGATATTAACAACAATACCTAATAATACAACAGAACAATTATAACAATATACTATAATAAAAGTTATGTGAATATGGCCTCTGTCTCTGTTAAAATATCTTAATATTTTCAAACTGTGGCTGACTATAGAGAGCTGAAAATGTGGAAAGCAAAACCATGGGTAGGAAACTGTGGTCTTGCCAAACAGTTTTCCAAAATCATTGTAACAATTACACTCATGCCAGCAATACATGAGGGGAAGAATTCTTCCACAACCTTGCCCACCCTTGTAATGTCACTCTTTTTAATGTTAGTCATTCTTGTGGGTATGTACTAGCATTAATATATTACTTTGGTTTTACTTTGCATTTCCCTGATTTGGAATGATGCTGTGTACCTCTATGCACGCTTAGTATTTATTTGAATATTCATTCTTTGAAGTGTCTCTTCATGTGTAGGATTTTGTTATTGTTACCAAGTTCAAACTAATAATCAGAGAACATGGGTCTTTTTGGTTTTTGTTTTTGAGTTTTTGTTGCTTATGTTTTGATATGTATACTAAGGAAGGAGACCACTATTACTCCTGCTGCCCTCCTCCCCGCCACCTGGCCTAGTTCACAGACAGGAGGAAAGGGAGAAGGCAAAAAATTAGAAAGAAACAAAAGTAAGATAAATAGCCAGACAACCTTGGCACCACCACCTGGCGCTAGGAGTTAAAAAAAAAGTAATCATAATAACATCAACCCCTGACCTAAACTACTTGTGTTATCTGTAAATTCCAGACACTGTATGAAAAAAAGCATTGTAAAATTTTTTATTCTGTTAGCTGATGCATGTAGCCCCCAGTCACGTTTCCCACGCTTGCTAGATTTATCACGATTCTTTCACGTGGACCCCTTAAAGTTGTAAACCGTCAAAAAGGCCAAGTATTTCTTTTTCGGGGAGCTGGGCTCTTTAGACGCGAGTCTGCCCACGCTCCCGGCAGAATAAAAAACCTCTCCTTCTTTAATCCAGTGTCTGAGGAGTTTTGTCTGCGGCTCGTCCTGCTACGATACAAGTTTGCTTTACGACACTTTTTTTTTTGGTTAGAAATGTGTGTTTGTAAAGCATATACTCTAATTGTTGGGTGGTTCACATCTTCTACATTTTACCTAATTTTTCTTTTCCTGAATTACTGAGAAAAATGTGTTAAAATCTTCCATCATGTTTATGGCCTTTTCCATTTCTTTTTGTAATTCTGTCGATTTTTTACTTTATATACTTTGAAGCTATTAAATACATATGCATTTTAAATAGTTATACCTTCTTGGTGAATTTTTTTTTTCTTTTCTTTTTTAACAAGAAAGGAAGCCACTCAGACTGCATTCTTTCCCTCTTACTCTCCTGGAGGAAGAGAAGAACCATCATCAATGGTACATGGTGGTTGCTGCGAAGCAACAAGAGCCTGTTTCATGCCCAGGCGACAATGCTAAGACTCCTCCTCATGGCTTCCAGCGCTCTACATATTTAGAGAAACTTCCCTAGTAATGAACTGTATGGAACGATCATGATTCTTGAGAGTATCATCTTGAATTTTTCTTTCTTTTGTTTTTGTTTTTTTGAGACGGACTCTCGCTCTGTAAGTGTAGTGGCGCGATCTGGGCTCACTGCAAGCTCCGCCTCCCGGGTTCACGCCATTCTCCTGCCTCAGC
>NW_012104443.1:2462823-2468900 GCF_000951045.1 Mandrillus leucophaeus | reverse complement strand
AACACTAAAAGGAAAGCAACCCAAAGCTCATAATTGCAGGCTTCATTTCCACCAAAAGTGCTGGGGGAATGAGAGAAAGAAGTAGTTACTGGGACCTAGAGTCAGAGAATGCTATGTGTAGAGTGACCTGACAAGAACTGAGACCTTTGATTAAGGAATCAGCCAGTCTGATGTAATCCCACAGTGAGAAAGCTGGGGAAGTGAATACTCAACCTTGCTTTTCTTTTTTCTGATCTTCTACTCTTCAGAAACAAGAGAGCAAGGACGTCTGATTTTGTCCAGGGGAGTCAATCTCTCAGGCCACACAGCAGGGTAGAAAAGTATATGTAGATGGTGAATCTAGAAAGGCAAACAAAGATACCCAGTCCACATTTCTACTCTATTAATTTGTGTTTTCTATTTATTCTTTTAAAATTTTGCTTTATTTAGGTATGGTTGGCATGCAATAAACTGCACGTAAATAAAACATACATGACAAATTTAGACAAACATATATACTCTTGAAACCATCACCACAATCAAGATGATAAATATGACCATCACTCCCCCCAGATTCCTTATTTTCCTTTTAATCCTTCCCCATGGCTCCCAACCTCCATGCCCACTGATCTGTTTTTGGTCACAATAGTTAAGTGTGTAACTTCTAGAATTGCATATACATGAATTCATATTACATTTAGATATTTTTGTCTAGCTTCTTTCAATGAGCATAATTATTTGAGATAATTTATGTTGTCATATGTGTCAATAGTTCGTTGCTTTTAATGGCTGAGTAGTATTCCTTTGTATGGATATACCACAAATTGTTTTTCTGTTTACCTGTTGATGGACATTTTGGTTGTTTTCAGCTGTTCGCTATTACAAATAAATCTATGAACATTTGCTTTCAAGTCTTTCTATGGACATATCCTTTCAATTTTTTTTTTTAAATCAAATACCTAGGAGTTGAGCTGGATCATATGGTAGTTGTATATTTAACTTTTAAGAAACTTCCAAGTTTTCTAACAGCACTATATGAAAGTTTCAGTTCCTCCATGTCTTTGCCAACACTTGGTGTGGTCCATCTGTTTTATTTCAGCCATTTTGATAGTGGGCAAGGATATCTCATGTAGTTTTAATGTGAATTTCCTAAATGTCTAGTGCTGTTGTGCATCTTTTCATGTCCTTCCTTGTAATTTATATGTCTTCTTTGGTGAAGTACCTATCTAAATCTTTTGCCCATTTAAAAATGTGGTTTTTTTGTTTTCTTATTATTGAGATTGGAGAGTTCCTTATATATTATGGACACTTTTTAAAAAATCAGATATATGATTTGCAAAGACTTTCTTCTAAATTGCAGCATGTCTTTCTATTGTTTTAGCAGTGTCTTCCAAAGGGAAGAATTTCATATTTCCTATGAAATCCAATTTATCTGTTGGGTCTGGTGGCTCACACCTGTAATCCTAGCGCTTCTGGGAGGTTGAGGTGGGTGGATTGAATGAGTCCAGTAGTTTGAGACCAGCCTGGGCAACATGGCAAAATCCCGTCTTTACAAAAAATCAGCTGCACATGATGGCACATGCCTGTAGTCTCAGCTACTCAGGAGACTGAGGTGAGAGAATCACCTGAGCCAGGGAAGTCAAGGCTGCAGTGAGCTGTGATTGTACCAATGCACTCCAGCCTATGTGATGAAGTGAGGGACCCTATCTCAAAAGAAAAGAAAATTTCAGTTTATCAACTTATTCTTTTATACATGATGCTTTTGGTGTCACATATAAGAAATTGTTGCCTAACTGAAGGTTGTAAAGTTTTTCTCTTATATTTTTCTCTAGAAATGCTATGGTGTTCGATTTTACATTTAGATCTATGATCCATTTGAGTTAATTTTTCACATGGTACAGAGTATACATTAACTTTCATTTTTTTGAATAGAGATATTAAATTGTTCCTGCATCATTTGTTGAAAGACTATCTTCTCTCCAATAAATTGCTAGTCCACTTTTGTCAAAAATATGCAAGTCTGACCAGGCATGGTCTATTTCTGGACTGCAGTCTGTTCTGTTGATTTGTCCATCTTGATAGCAATACCATCAAGTCTTGAGTACTATAACTTTATGTTAAGTCTTAAAATCAGTAATTAGTCCTTTTGCTTCATTCTTCTTTGTAAAAGTTGTTTTAGCTAGGCCTTGCTTTTAAAATTTGTTAGGTGGGAATAGCAGAATGCTCAGTTTAGTGCTAATTATTTCCCCACTAATGATAAAAGACCCTTCCAAATAGTCTGTAAAATGCACCATTAATTTTGCATTTTCCAGTATGGCTGCTGGATATAGAAATTCTTTCTGGCCCCGTGTGAGCACCTGGTACTATTTCCTCTCATCGTTTCAGATTGTCCTTTTCCTGGCATCAGCTAGTCTTCTTATACACGTATTGATTCATATTTTGCTGAATACTTGAGGGCATCCTCTATGTTTATTGTACTTTAGGCAATATTTCCTCCCCAGATTTATCAGGAAGATTACTAAATAATAAGTATTTTAGAGAGTATGTATAACACATGATTTAAAGCAAAAATAATGTAACTTTATCTCCACTGGATCACTTACAAAATGCTTCAGAAAATGGAGTTCTGATGCCGTTTTGGTCCTCAGGGCATATGGATAGATTCAACACAATGATTATTCAGTATCTTGAGTCAATCTGGTTAGTGACTAACAACTTTTTCTAATAGAATTCTTGATTCTCACTCTGGCCAATCCTGCCTTGTGTCCAGCCATAAAAAATCTGGTTAATGTCCTAATAATACTGGAGAGCTCCTTCTGTCTTTTTCTGACAAATTGCTTAGCACAATCAGAGCAGTTCCCTTTAGACTGGCAGCAAGAAATAGTGCTTTCTGTTCCTCCGTCTGATGGTTCATTTGGCTTATTATTTTAAATTGGGTATAATAAGCTCCCCAGGATGATTTTCCTTCAGCGTTGACTGGGCTTTGCATTGGCTGATTACACAAACTGACCATATTGCCACTTGTTTCTGGTTCTTGAGGCTAGAAACTTGATTTGGGATTCCATGATGGAAAGGAATATTGTGATCCTTCTGGCTTAAAAGAGACTTTATTTGCTTGACTGTTAGCCGAAAAGGGATCTAAACAAAGTTGCCAGACATTTCCTTCTCTTCCTCATATTGCCTTTAGTGTTTATTATTCATTTTATTAAATCAGTACTTTGATAATTAATGCCTGCTACATTCTTGATATTTTGTTTCTCCACTTGCTGAATTATGGGTTTGCTAATATAGTTTGCCTATTCGTTTGTTTGTTTTTTTTTTAAGCTGAAGAACTTTAAGCAGGTGAGGTTCCTTTTGCAAAGCCTGATTGGCATGTGTCATTTAGTCTGAAATTTTGGGATTTATTCTGTATCATTTTGTATAATATTAATTGATTTGAAGTTAATCGAAATTTCTTTAGTTTCTGAGAATCCACATTGAGCTTTAATGTAATAAAATAAAACATCTTAATTGTTTGCCTCGCTCATTCATATGTGTACATTTAACGTAAGTGTGAACTTCAAAGTTAAAGAATTGGGAGGGTTCCATTGAGGAGAGGGCATGAGGATGTATTTCCCTTCCTTCTGTCTCTTTCCTAAGAAGACTGTTCCAATTAAGTATAATAGAAAACAATGTATAGAGCACAGACCTTTATTGCAGCAAATAACATAGAATAGGCATAGGAAGTCCCAACGATGTAAGCATCAGATATCTCTTGGATGTTTTCTTATCTGGCTTCCATCATGTTTATCACCTCTTACTGCTCTTAACTTCCATAAGATAACTTCTACTGAGTAACAAAAGCCATCTCAAATCATTTAATCATCCAAGGGCCAGCAATTACTCTTATATCTAGCTATCTATGAATATGGTTATTAATAACTTCTATAATCTAAACTCACTCATGAATGTAGTTTTTTAATTCTTGCAATAATGCCCCTTTAGAAATTAATTTTAGGGCATCCATTAGATAATTTCCCATTAAATGACTTATTACTTCAACACTCATCTGTCAGAGAGTATAATAGGAGTCACTTCCGATTTTACCTGAGATTCTTACTTCCCAAGGTAGCCAAAAACCAATCTTGTGGTGGGGATAAAAGGAGTAAGGAGGCAAAATACCTGGACTCACTTTGAAACCTGGCTTTTATACATGGGGACCTCATTATCTAATTACTTCATTGAAGTTCTAAAGTTATTAGGCAGTCTAGGGAAAAGTCCATTACTGAATTAACCACTCATACAACTAATCCCCATCCAACTAGCTCTCCTGGCTTAGCAGAACATTTATATCAGCCTATTGTGTCAATGTCTTGGTTAGTCTCTCACTGACTAT
This sequence comes from Mandrillus leucophaeus, assembly GCF_000951045.1. Taxonomy (NCBI): domain Eukaryota; kingdom Metazoa; phylum Chordata; class Mammalia; order Primates; family Cercopithecidae; genus Mandrillus; species Mandrillus leucophaeus. Next base: position 2,464,546 of record NW_012104443.1, on the reverse strand, counting down.
CAAATATTATAAAAAGCCAACAATGCGATATAATATGATACAAATTGACTGCAAAGAGAAATTACACATATTTCAAAAGTTGTAGAATTTTATGAAAGAAATGAAAGTAATGTTGGTGAACTGCATACATCACATTTTAAGCCACTATTTGACATACAGGGATCTGGCAGAGTTAATTTAACAATCAGAGAAGAGAGATCAAGAAGGATGACGACTAAATAGAGAATGTGAATATTAAAGTCTTAGTAGGACCCTAGAAAAACCTAATTTAAAAAAACTTCAAATAGTTGCCAACTGATAGTCTTGTGTTGCAGAAGTGAAATGTGAAATGATGGGTGTATTATCCTGCCTTATAATTTTGTTGGGAAAATTACAACAAAAGTCAATATTTGATTTACTCTTCTTGATTCTGAGTACTGCATTTAATTATAAAATATATTTTGTTACTTATAAAATAAAATGCATTTGCTTCAATAATTTTTACTTTAATTTTTACAATTGTTCTCAGCAAATCCTTTTGAAATGTGTTTTTTATCAAATTACGGTTCCATTTTAAGTGAATTCACTCGGAGATGCCTTTTGCTGACACCAATTAACCCTGGGCAATGAGAACCTCTCAGGCAATGAAGTGATCCATTTTCTCCTTCTCTTTCACCCTGCTAAATCAAAGTTTAGCCTAAAGCTGCTTCCTTACATATTTTAAGTTCGGCCTAAAGGATTTTTGTACATCATGAACTCTAACAAGTGAATGTGCAAACAGACCATAACCTGCACTTGTGCCAATCACTGAGTTTTGGACAATCAACTGTAGCCAGCTGTTTGAATCACATTCAAATAAGGCTAATGCCGAGCTGTAACCAATCCAGCTGTTTCTGTACCTCACTTCCGTTTTCTGTACCTCACTTTCCTTTTTCTGCCCGTAATCTTATTCCACCACATGGCTGTGCTGGAGTCTCTGAGCCTACCCTTGCTCAGAAGGCTGCCTGATTTGCGAATCGTTCATTGCTCCATTAAAATCATTTAAATTTAATTCAGCTGAAGTTTTTATTGTATCACCTCTCCTCCACTCCCCACTCCGTTCCCCGTTTAGCTCCTTGCTTTCTCTACCTGTCCTTGCTGTTGTGTGGTTTTCTTTTTTCCTAGCTATCATCTCCTTTGGTGAGGCTCCAGCTCCTGGAAAACCAGAAGGGTAAGTGCGTGTAGTCAGTCTCCTGAGATGTTTCTTGAACTGCTGACATCTTTGCAATTTCACGCTATTAGGAAATATGGAAAATACATTTTAGGTCTATATCCCTACCCTTATTCCTAACCATTTAAAACAAATAGTCATATTCTATGAGGGCTGGTTTACTTTTACTAAATCTTAGGAAGGAGAAAAATTGCTATAGTGATAATTAGCTAGCCCCTCCTTAAGGAGAAAATTGATGCAGAAAATTTCAGAAGGAGAGAGTAAGAGGGTCAGGTCTTTAAAAATGTCACCTGATCCCCTTAGAGAATCAGTCTTGAGATTCGTACATGGTAAATACTCAATAAATATTCACAGATTGGCTAACTGGCAAATAAGAAGCCAGTCCTAGGACCCAGTGTTTTCTCGTATTGTCAATTCGCTCTAGAGCAAAGTCATGAAAAAGCCTGGGGCACAGTGCACACTGCCTTTGTTGATTGGGGCTTAGATTATTTGCTAGATTGATTGGTGTTTCTTTTTTTTCTTTTTTTTTTTTTT
>NW_012104443.1:2456945-2462683 GCF_000951045.1 Mandrillus leucophaeus | reverse complement strand
CGGCTAGTTTTTTTTTTTTGTATTTTTTTTAGTAGAGACGGGGTTTCACCGGGTTAGCCAGGATGGTCTCGATCTCCTGACCTCGTGATCCGCCCGTCTCAGCCTTCCAAAGTGCCGGGATTACAGGCTTGAGCCACCGCGCCCGGCCTGATTGGTGTTTCTCAACCACACAGGGAGCTTTAAAAACTGATGACCAGGTTGCACCCCAGACCATTAGGGAGGGAACCAGTGCTAGTACATATAAAATTCCCTTGATTATTTCAGTGTGTAGTCAAATTGGAAAACCGTCTTCTTAGATAATGATATTTCTATGCACTTTCCTTATCGCTCTGAGGTCTCAAGTTTTCCTTTTAACTTTCTCCTCTTCTTTTAAAATTACTTTTACACCAAAGAGAAGGCATGACGATGGCCTTTTAACTTTCTGCAGCAAGCACCAGTGCAGGTCATTTGACACTGATGGGGAGGCTCAAAATTGTCCTGGGAGTATGACGAGGCAAAGTGCTCATCCTGGTGCTGTAACTCATCTAATTTAGCACTGGGGTCAGGTTGAAGCCTCTCCCACCATGGGAAAGCCTTTTTCACATACACAGTTCTCAGGTGGACCTGCCTCCACTTCTCTTCCCCGTTACGACTCTGATTACTATGAATGCGGACAGCAGCTCTTTGAAAGGGTGCCAGGGCTTGGAGATTGACGGAGGAGACATCCCTCCTGCAGCTGTACTCTTTCTCCTTGGCTCCTTCTTGTGGCTGCTGTCAGGCTCACTTCTTGAGATGTTAAGAACGAAATATCGCTCTGGTTTTCTTCTCCCCAACCCTCACTTTTTTTGGGTGATATGCAGCACAAAACAGTCTAGAAATATTCTTCCTATGCCAAACCACGGTCAAGTGTGAACCTAGAAAACACATGAAACAGACAAAATTTCTGCCCTGGCAAGAAGCCTACATTTTAAACTGCACGTTGAAAAAAGCATTCACTAGGATGTAATGTAAACATTGACTTACAAGCTTTGGTGTGCTCCGTGTTTGTGTTGTATAAGTAGCTTGTTGAAACTGAAGGAGAAAGAGATTTATAATCTTACGTATACAAGTCAGGCAATGTTCTGTGGGGAAGAGGGATTTTTAGGAGCTCTTTAAGTGAGGATAATGTGAGTATTTGGTCTTAATAAGCAGTGAAATGAAAAAAGGGGGTAACATTTAAAGAAAGATTCAGTTACTCAGGAAAGCCAAGTTAATGTATTAAATACTGGTATAGAGGTATCAACTATGTTTTATGTTACTACTAAGCAAAAGACAGTTGCAAATTCTTCTATATCCATTCATTTAAAATAATATTTTTGACATAATAAACACAGCTAACATTTATTGTGTGTTTAGCATGTATAAAACACATTTATTCTTCAGGAAAATTCTATGTGCTAAGCTACTATACCCACTTTACAAATGAGGCATTGAGAAGTTCTGTAACTTGCCAAAGGTCACACAGGTAGTAAGTGGCAAAGTCAGAATCTCGACTTACAGTCCAGCTCTGGATGCTCGGTGCATTCAGTTGACTTTGATGGTTCTGTGTTATTTTGTTTAGTATAACTGCTGATATTGCTTATTCTACTTTCTTGCAACTGAAATAAAATCTTGTGAGTCGAGTCACTTAATTCCACTGGGTTCATTGAGATGAATGATAATTACTAGTGGCATCTAGTGATGTTTATTCTGTTGATCTGATATAATAAATGGAGAATTTCTGGCAGAACATTGGAGTATCAATTAATTGGTTTATTCACAAGTATTCATTTTCCTGAAGTGAAAATTAGATTTTGTTCTTTAATAACTATTTTTTTCCTTGATAAAGATAGGAGAAATAACTAGTAGGTAATTATAATTTATTTAATTTCTATAATAGCTAACTCAAACCCATTTGGAAATGATAAAGAGAGGAAATTTTACGTGGATAGTAGGAAGACTATAATAGCTTGAGGAAATGTAGGAAAAGTTATGCAAATGGATGTAGATGCTAGTGAAAAGCTCCGTAAAACATGTAGCAAATGTAGGCAGACTTTCCTATAATCAGTTCAATAGGCATTCAACACTGGTTGTATGTCATAGTTACAATTGAGGACAGTATCTTAGAAATTCAGAATTTAAAGATCTATAGCAAGCAGTAGATAGAATGCCTGGTCCTTAGTAAGCACAGGTTGAATATCTGTTGAATGGTTATTACAGAATAAATTAAAATCATTGCCACAAGACAGAAGGACACAGGCTCAAACTTCTCTTTTTGTAAAACAATTTTTACTTGCATATTTTCTACCCAAAATATATGTGGCAGATATCACTAATGAATATTAATTAAGTGGATCACATTCAGCTACTCAACATTTCAGATAAAAGATCGTCTTGAAAGAAGATGGTAACCACAATTTCTTCTAATGTCCTCGGGCACTATGATCAACTACCTTCTGAGTTGCCAATCCTGGTGTAAGTGTTGTTTGCCTTTTGTAGGTCATCTTCTTTTTTAACTTGATTTTTGTTCTTTAATTGTCCAAAATATGTCACCCACTTTCAACCTCACGAAAGAGCACATAGGCACGTGGGGCATTTTACTAAATCACCTAATATCAGTGCTTTTTCTTTTTAATTATCTACTTTTTAGAAGAGATAAGTAATAGTACCAAAATACCATTTCTCCTTTTCTTTCTTTTCTAAACGGTCAACATGAAGGAAGTTGAGAGTCTCTGGTCGCTCCTTCCGGACACACACAGACACCAGCATCCAGCCTCCTTTTTAACTCAGCATATTCCATTTTCCGTGTGATGTTTTGAATCCATGCTATCCCTTCTGCTCTTTCTATTCAACCTGATATTGAGACTGGCCCAAGCAGAAGCAAAACCAAACCAAACCAAACAAACAAAATCAGGTTGGCTGTCCAGCATTCTTGTCAGCTCCTCTGAGCCAGTGGATGGCACCTGGAAAATCAGAGGTGACAATTTTGTGCTCTGGTTTCTGTCCTGTCATGATGGAGCTAATAATACCTGTCGCCGAGTAGCTGGTGAAATTCAGGTGAAAGTTATTGTGAATAATGGCCACACAACTGTATGGCTTTAAGCCAGTCCCTTGTTGAATGAGAAGCAACATCTAATGAGGAAAGTGACTCTGAAAATGAGATCGTAGGTTTAACAGCTGCATTTCCAAGCCTGAAATGGAAGACATGCAGGGCTCTTCTTTGCCTGAGCTTTTGGTTGGGGCAAGAGGTGCCCTGAAGTTCTAATTTTCAGTCTGTATCTCAAAGGTAACGTTTAGAAATCAATTTTCTGCTTGTCCTCTTGTTTAGTCAAGGGGAGAAATTTGCTGCTCATGAAGGGCTGAGGGCCTGACACCACTTCAAGAGAGCGCTCCAGGATCACAGGTTAAGGTATCTTCTGCGTAATCTCGTCCTCCCCACACTGCAGACAGCCTCAACCTTGACCTAGAGGGAATTTCCTTTCTAGAGGAGAGCAAGGAAATTCTGTTTCCATGTTAACAGAGGGAGGTCTCCTCCTGTCACTGACTGCTGCTGTTAGCTTTGTGGGCTCTGGGAGCCCAATTATGTGTGGAAGCTTTATAAAAAGGAGCCAGCGCTCAAACTGGCAGGCAGAAGACACGGACACAGATTCCATCAACAAATAAATGGAACGCGCTTGTGTGTTGGTGCACACATTTGTGGTTTAGAAGATTACCTTTCAAAGTGGACTTACTGTGCAATTGGAAATGAGCTGAGACTCCCATTTCTATACCTTTCTTGCTTGGATGGTCTGGATGTCATCGACACAGGCAGCAGAGAAAATAACAGCAGGGTTAACTGTTCATGCAAGTGTAATAATAGTCTTTAACAGAAGAAGAGTAATTACCTTTGTCTAGTTTTCCCTGCTGTAAAATGTAATAAAATAGAGACCAGTGTCTGCTGCTGATATGCACCAGGCCTCTCTTCTGACATACACGCCAATGACTCTGAAACACCCTTTGCTCGCAAGCTAAATTCACATCTTAATTTTGAAAAATCCATTACTGTAGGGTAGATTTCCTGAATGCGTTTGACAGCTCTCAGGCCAGTGCTATTAGGCGAGAAGTCTCAAAGCAGTGGAAGATTTACAGCCTGGGAGATCATAGAGCCTGGGTGGGTGCGGTCCCATCCCCCTTCGATTCTCCAATGGGGAGATGACAGGAGGTATCCGTGTAGCAGAAGGAAGAGCTTCAGAGGGGTGGCTTCATTTGGAAATAGAAGCCCCTGTTAGCAGCCGGAAGCAGTGGTGCTGAAAAGCAATCGCTGGTGTCAAGAACTTTCTTAGCTAAGCAGTACAGCTGGTGGCAATAAATAGCATTCTAATAAAGGAGGATGTTCAGTCCATGACATAAGCACATACTGTTTCAACTACTAAACATAATTTATGAGGATGCATATGTCCGAAATGCATTCCCCCTATACACTGATGAATAAAAATGCAAAGATTCAAAAGGAGGAAAAGATCTGCATTTTAAATCAAAGGAAAATGGGGAGATCGATGAGAAGTACGCTGCTTTTTAAAAGTACACTATGATACATAACATTTTAAAGATGTGTTGGGTGTCATATTGTACAACTACCTCTATTCCTAAGAAAGATGGATGCTATTTTCTATGATAGTGAATGCTATATTTATGACACGGGGTCTTATAACACTCCACCTCTTCCCAGAAGCTGCAAAAACGCAAATGCTTACATTGAATGTCTTGGGCCTTACTTTCGAAAACATAAGCACACGTTCTTACCTAAGCTATTGATGAAACCCGGTCAATTTCACATAATCCTTAAAACAGTTCTGAAGGAACTCGAAAATGATGAACCAGAAAAGCCATGTATACTATTAGGCTTAAACAACAGGGCTCATTTGACCCCTTAACTCATTGACTCTGCGTGAGCAAAATAAGTTATTAGTTTTGACATAACCAGTGGTTTATTTTACCATCTACTGCTGTTCTTTGTTACATGTTCTATTCATATCACATGTTATTGCTCTTTATAATTATTGTGGAACACAGCAATTGCACAGACTGTATCATATCCCACTGGGATAAACATCGTGGATGAGGGACCAGAAGAACTTGCCTTTGACTTAAAGTTTATTCCTACTGCTTTCTTTACACGAGAAAGATTTTTCACTGATGGCATTCACAAAACTAACTCTATGTTTTAATGACTATGGAGCCACTTTGAATAGCACTTTATTCAGGAACTCCAAATGCCAATTTGTTTTCTACTGTGAGGTGTGTGTTCAAGCTTATGAAATGAATAGCTGGTTAATCTTTTAAGCTATTACTCAAGGTAAAAATCCACTGAACCTGAAAGCAAAATACAGCATTTACACTGCTGTTCTTTGAAATTTATTTTCCACGCTGTGCCTGTATAACTGTTTATTAGTAACATATTTTTGCTTTAGAAAGGAAGCAAAGATCTGGTAAGCTCAGATGTCAATGGGTATCAATATTTTATCATTTTGTTGACTTTGAAACTCATTACCTAGTGATAGAGAAGCTGAATTTCTATTCTCTTCATGATGGAAACATAAAAAATTAGTAGCGTTGCAGCAAAAAGACATACTGCCAAATGGATATTATTGTTATGTGTTTTAATTGTAAGTGCAAACCCCATTTAATAAGGGCAGATATATTTCCACTGTACAATGTGTTTGTGTTTTTTTTTTTTTTTTTTTTTTTTTTTTTTTTTTTTT
>NW_012104443.1:2444167-2456895 GCF_000951045.1 Mandrillus leucophaeus | reverse complement strand
GGTGTGATCTCGGCTCACTGCAACCTCCGCCTCCTGGGTTCAAGCAATTCTCCTGCCTCAGCCTCCTGAGTAGCTGGGATTACATGTGTGTGCCACCACGCCCTGCTAATTTTTGTATTTTTAGTAGAGACAGGGTTTCACTATGCTGGCCAGGCTGGTCTCGAACTCCTGACCTTGTGATCTGCCCACCTCGGCCTCCCAAAGTGCTGGGATTACAGGTGTGAGCCACCGCACCCGGCCAGGGCAGACATATTTCAAAGTACCATATTATAAAGTCAGGAACCACTATAGAATAACATGAAAGCTTTGACATGTTCTCCTTGGTGAGGAGAAAAACACTTTAGATAATCAAAAGGGAGAGAGCTGCTAGAAAGATCTTGCTTGACTCTGTCCCCTAAACTGTTCAGAACCAGATGGTTTCAGAGATACTATACATGAAGCTGATAAAGATTTCAACCCAGTGGTTTCTGGGAGAATTCTAGGCAGATGCCATCAGGATGTGCTTAAAAAGTTAAACAGCAGTAATGAGTTCCCTTAAATGTCTCTTAAAATGCATATGGATTCTCCAAAGTCCGTACTTTGATTTTGTGTGTGAGGCTGATAGCTATAAGTCCAAACAGGGGAATGGAGCTAGTCAAGATTTTAAATCACTTGCATACATGTTCTTTCTCTAAGTCAGCAACAGGGAAAACCTGAAAGTTTATCTTACTTTTCAAGGAAGCATAGATGAGCATATGGTGAACATCAGTTATCTTAAAAGTAAGTTTTGGTCATGGCTGAATATTGCCTCTTTTTTCTGAAATCATTAGCTCAGGACTGAATTAACCTGACACACATGTACAACATTAAAGAGAGTGTTGACAAGAAACTTCTCAGTCATTGTTCCACATACTAGGGACAAGTACACACCTTTGTTGCTGATTGTAGATGGAACTTGGACAATTTTAAGTGCAAAAGTAGAGTTAGGAGTGGTACCACTCTGACTCTTACATTGAATTGCACCCATGTAAATTGAGGTGTTAGAATCATCTGAAGTTCCTTTCGGAAAACATGACCTAGTGGCAGTTGCCTTGGTGTAGTCTTTCACTGATAATCTTCAGTATTCTCACTTTTAACAGAAGGAAATGTGCTTTCTACTGCTAATGAAATTCTTGTGGTGGTGTAAGAGGTAACAATGAAAAATTTTGAAGAACACAAGCACCTAGTGGCAAGAATTTCCAAGTCTGGAATTGGGGTGCCCAGCCTCTCTCTTGAATTCTGGATTCATATTTTCATCTGTCCACTTGTCCTGGTACCTCTTTCAGCTTGATGGGTAGTAAACGCTGGCTCTTGTCTTAAAGGAGAAATTTCTTTCCACTCTCAGTGCCAGGGAAAGGTGAGTCTTTATTTTTATCCTCAGGACAATGTGAATCTCACACTGAGACGACTTCTGTCTTTGCTCTCACCATTCAGAAACGTCAAGCCAAGTCGGTCTTTCTTCAAGTAATCATATACATCATACAGCATGCATTTTGAGTGCTAATTTTAATCTTGACTTCAACTTATTTCTCTTCACCTTAATTTCCCCATTTATTTCATTTTTAACTCTTTTGTAATGTTTCTACCCCGGCAAGGCACCCCCAAATCCATTTATACAAAAAAGAGGAACATAAATAATCCAAATTTGAAAAATGTCATTTTCTTCCCCATATCTTCTTTATACTCAGTGCTTTAAATTACTGAATTCTCCCTTTTCTTCAGTCACCATTTCTATTCAGTCTCCTTTTAAATATCTCCTGAAGCCACTCCTTGTTTTTCTGTTCTCCTGCTATTGCCTTAATTCAGGTGGGCCATCTGATTGACCTCCCTTTTAGACTCTCATTTTAATAAATTCCATCCCCATGAATATGGTTATTATTTCTCTGCTTACAAATATTATTATTACTTCCTTGCTGAAAAATTGGCTTTGTACTTCCTGTAGGCTAACATCTAAATTTCTGCCATGTGCTATTTATTATCTGACCCCAGATTTTCTTCTAGGCTTTTTCACTGCCCTTCCTCATAATCCCATGCAACCTGCCACCCAATAATGCTGACTTGCTAATAATGTCCTGAACATGCTGCATTTTTTTTCATACTTCCACGTCGTTTTTATGCTATTCTGTTTGCCTGGAAAAAACAATCTCTGTGCCCTAACCCTTGTCCCTGTATTTCCTAGAGAAAGACTGCTTCTTGTGGAGGCCTCAGCTCAAATGCTATTATCTTCCAGAAATGCTCAGGCATAAATACTCTCTTCTCTCTGCCACCTTTCAACTTGGAATCAGTTTTCATGGTGGCATATCCCACAGGTATTTTAAGTATTTGTTTACTTGTCTCTTACCTTGATGAGACCCTAGTTCTACAACAGTAGGGTCTTGTTTTTCTTCTTTGCATCCTCAGTGTCTAGCATAAGACTTGGCACATTGTAGGTGTTCTATAAATGTTTATTAAATTAACGAATAGAGGAATGGATTACCGAGTAAGTGAAGGAATGAATTAATAAATCACTTACCTCTGGTCAATGAGAGAGAGAACCAGATTCTCTTGCCCTGTTGAAAATACAGGTGATTTCCACATTTTTACCAGTTGTTACGGGTTGAATTGTATCCCTTCCAAATAACCCCTAGTACCTCAAAATGTGACCACATTTGGAAATAAGGTCATTGCAGATGTAATTAGTTAAGATGAAGTCATAAAGGAACAGGGTGGGCCACTAATTCAACATGACTGATGTCTTTATAAGAAAATGGTCATCTAAAGATAGAGATACACAGGGAGATAACGCATGATAACAAAGAGATTGGAGTAATGAAGCTGCAAGCCAAGGAATGCTAAAGATTGTCAGCAAACCACCAGAAACTAGAAGAGGCAAGGAAGGGTTCCCCTGCAGTTCTCAGAGGGAGTGTGGCCTTGCCAATGCCTTGATTTTAGATTTCTGGCCTCCAGAATTGTGAGATAATAAATTTCTGTTGTTTTAAGCCACTCAGTTTGTGGTACTTTGTAATAGTAGTCCTTGGAAACTAAGACACTCTCTAAGCTCACTTTTAAATGTGGGGGTTATTTTTATGTAATTTTCCTTCATTTAATTATGATAATATTTCAAGGTAAAATGGTGCATCACTTAGTTTAACAATTTCTTTTTTTTTTTTTTTTTTTTTTTGAGACTGAGTCTGGCTCTGTCGCCCAGGCTGGAGTGCGGTGGCCGGATCTCAGCTCACTGCAAGCTCCGCCTCCCGGGTTCACGCCATTCTCCTGCCTCAGCCTCCCGAGTAGCTGGGACCACAGGCGCCCGCCACTTCGCCCGGCTAGTTTTTTTGTATTTTTTAGTAGAGATGGGGTTTCACCGTGTTAGCCAGGATGGTCTCGATCTCCTGACCTCGTGATCCGCCCGTCTCGGCCTCCCAAAGTGCTGGGATTACAGGCTTGAGCCACCGCGCCCGGCCAGTTTAACAATTTCTTAAAATATTTCACTTCAATTTGTTAATGTTCACAATGTTTCTAAACAATGCTTCTCTCAAATATTTCAAATAAATGCTTCAAATGTGAATGTCATATTTATCAGTAACACCACTAACCTAAAAAAATGGTCCTACCAGAGCAGTATTAAGGAGAGTCCCTATGTTGCCTGGTACTGGAGCATTAAAGTCTCAGTAATCAGAATTAATACAGTATTTGAAAAAAATCAACTCTATGGGGGTGTCATTTACATACAATAAAAATGAATCAATTTTAAGAGAAAAGTACAACAATATGTTTATCCATTTACATGCTGATGGATGTTTGAGCTATTTCCAGTTTTTGGCTACTATGAATTCAGTTCGTATAAATGTTCACTACAAGTCTTTGTGTTGATATATATTTTCATTTCTCCTGGATAAATATCCAAGGGTGGAATTTCTGGGTCATAGGGTAAATGTATATTTAAAATTTTAAGAAATTGTTAAACTGTCTAAGTGTTGCACCATTTCACTTCCCCACTAGCAATGTATGAAAATTTCCATTTTTCCATATTCTCCCCAAATCTTGATATTGTCAATCTTTAAAACTTTGGCTATTCTAATGGGTGTGTATATTTTGTGGTTTTTATTTGCATTTTTCCTAATGACTAATAATGTCGAACACCTTTTCTTGTACTTATTGGCCATTTGTACATATTCTTTTGTGAAGTACCTGTTCAAATCATTTGTGCAGCTTCTAAAACTAGAGAGCTTGTCTTCTTACAACCCTTGAGTTGTAAGAGTTTTTAAAATATATATCCTGGATACAAATCTTTGTCATATATGTTGTGTAAATATTTTCTCCTAGGCTGTGGTTTGCCTTTTCATTTTATTAGTGGTGTGTTTCAAAGAACAGAAGGTTTTCATTTCACTGAAGTCCAATTTATCATTTCTCTGTCATGACACATGCTTTTTGTGGTTTATCTAAGAAATCTTTGTCAAGCTCAAATAACCTTTTTGTCTTACTTAAAAAAAAATTTCATAAATTTATCTTTCATGTTTAGGCTCTGATCCATTTTGAGTTAATTTTTGCATATGGTGTGAGGTAGGGGGGTCTAGATTTCCTTCTTCTTATAAATGTATAGTTGTTCCAGCATTATATTTTGAAATGCCTATGTTTTCTGCATTGAATCGCCTCAGCATATTTGTCAAAAATCAGTTGGCATTTACATCTAGGTCTATTTCTGGACTCTCTAGTCTGTTCTATTGATCTATGTGTCTATTTAGCACACTGCCTTGATTCCTGAGGCTCTATACTAAGTCTTGAAGTGAGGTAGATTAGTCCTTTGATTTCATTTTTCTTTTTCAAGATTGTCTTGGTTTATTTTAGGTCCATTGCATTTCAATATTAATTTCAGAATTAACCCATCAACTTCTAGAAAAATAAAACACTGCTGGTATTTTGCTTAAGGTTGCATTAAGTCTATTGACCAATTTGTTGAGAACTGACATCTTAATAACATTAAGTCTTCTGATTCATGAATCTGACATTACTTATTTCAGCCTTCTTTGTTTTTCTCAGTAGGAATTAACATATTTAAAAACAGTTTTTGTTAAAATTTATTTCTCAAAGATGAACCACAATTCTTCCTTTTGTGATTTGGGTCTTGTTATACCCTGAGCAGGACAATGTATGGACTATTGAAAACAAAGGCAGAACCAAGAAAAATCAAATCATTCTGATATTGGTCATAAATAATTTCTCTTCCTTCTTCCAGGCAATAATACTGTTCATAGAATAAAATTGGATTCTTTTACAATGCAGATGCAATTGACTTACAGAGATTACTTTTTCTTTTACAGTCAGAAAAAATGACGACAATATACAGACACGAAAAGAAATAACTATAGGTCTCTAAATTTTAACATTACAGATATGAATTTAGTTGATATGAAGATATCTAACTTCCATTTGAATGATGTATGGCATGAATGCATCCTTAAATCACCTATTTAGAAGACAAGTGTTCTTTTCAGGTTTTCACTTTTCTTCCTTGGCTATGTCATGGGCCTAAGGCCACATGACAACAACTGAAGACTGCATATACTGACTGTATGCTGAGTTTATATACTGGTTGTGGATTATAGATTGAAATTTTAGATTGAGAGTTTAGAGAGCAGAGTATAGATTATAGATTAAGCTTAGATGTAGGTTGTAGATTATAGTAGAATTACCCTGGATGTTTTACTGTTGGCCTAACTTAGATTTGCTTAGCTTTCATGACTTTGTGAACTTCAGGAAAAAGTATACTCTACAATTCCCTTATCCATAGTTTTCAAATCCAAAAAGCTCTGAAAACCTCCAATTTTTAGAAATAACTAATTTGGTTGTAAAACTTGATCTGACCTCAACTCATTTAGTGCCCAAACCTAACTAAACTGGTATGAGGCTGTTTTTGGTCTTTTCTATCATTTAGTATAAATATTTTAAAAATTCACTACAGAAATATTTATACATTTGATTACGGGATGCTGTTGCACACACTGCTGGGATGTTACAAACGGTATGTGCATCATATTACCTTTCTAGACTCTGAAAAATTCTAAATTCTGAAATGCATGTGGGCCCAAAGGTATTAGGCAAGTGATTTTTGACTTGTATATCTGATTTCTTATATATCCTGAAGTCATGCAGTCAAGCTGTGGTGAATTTGTAGAATTTAATTTTTTTGTTACATCTGATTTATAAGCAGTCATAAAAATGGTAAGGTAGAAGTCTTTCATTTTTGGCAGCCCCAGATTTCATTCCCCCTTTTTAACAGCAGCTGGCTCCTTTTGGGGCATGGCTTCTTCCCTATTGAGAGCTAACTCAGATGTCTCCTCACAATATAGTAGCTGAAGAAGATAGAATTTCCTGTTTCCTGCGTCAGTGCTGTCAAGAGTTGGGCACATGTGATCCAAGCTTGGCTATTCAGATGAGCAGTCTTGCCACCTTGATTCTTGGATAAACAACCTGATGACCGAGTGAAAGACTAGACATCACACAACTCAGCTGCAAGTGCTGCCCAGTATGTTCCTGGATCTTAGCCTTCTCGACTTAGTGTCTTCAACCTTCCCTTGCTCTCAGTACCTGCAAGTGTGACCTTATTTGGAAATAAGGTCTTTGCAGAAAATCAAATTAAGATAAGGTTATACTGAATTAGAGTGGATTTGTAATCCAGTGTGACTGGAATCCTTATAAGAACAGAAGAAACACACAAATACCCAGTGAGAATGACATGTGACTACAGAGGCAGTGATTGGGGTGATCTATCTACAAGCCAAGGAAGGATAAGGATTGCTGGGAAACACCAGAAGCTGGGAGAGGCAAGGAAGGACTGTGAGATAATAAATTTCTATTGTTTTAAGCAACCTAGTTCATGGTATTTTGTTACCGCAGTCCTTGGAAACCAATGCGCTATCAATAAATTCTGTTTGGGGGTAAGTCAACCAGTTTGTTTTCCTTGTTTGCCGCTAGGGATTCAAATATGCTAAGTAAAAATCTACATACTTTTATGTGATTCATGGATGTTATACATTATTTTACAATTCTAAACAGGAATATATTTAGATGAAAAATTAAATGTTCCTACCTGGAAAACAAGTACCAAAGCTCAGAGAGAGAGACAGAGAGAAGAAAACAGTTCAGAAATTCAGATACAAAACTACAGAGCAACTGAAATCCTGAAGGTTTCCGAAATAAAATATTATGTTGCTCATAGCAACAAATTAGTGAATAGCCAATCAGGGCTTGCCTTTAAAATATATTAAAATAGCCTGTCCTTTACATAAGAGAAAGTCTTCTTTATGTTATGATTGCTTTCCAGGATATATTACATTATGATAAACGATTATCTACATTGTTTTGACAATCAGGGAATTTATGAATGAGAAACCGATTTGCCTGCAGTGATGAATTGAATTGTAAAAAAGGCATTAGCAATGATGATACTTTTAAAAATTTGTTTAAGAATTGTGTTACAGTTTTGCTTTCTTTTTAATCAGGAGAAAGAGGAAAAAAAGAAAAAAAGGCAGCCAAAAGGCATTTATTTTGTAGTAACAAGCATCTGACAGCTCTCATTAGAATAATTCACTTGCAAATCTGAAGGTATAGGCTGGTTTGTTTTTGCTCTATCACACTTATGTGACCTCTCAGCTGCAGTATTGCGATCTCCTACTCATGTTTTTAACCTTGTGCATGGGGCAGTGTCACAAACTGTTGCTGCTATTTGTTCTCAGGTTTCTTAGGGTGAGAAAACGGATGATTTTCACCAGTTTTAGGGGGGACCCTGGGCTTAAAGATCTGCATGTTAGGCACGAAGTGCCTCCTGGATTTGTAGGAAATAAATCTCCAGCTGAAACAGAAATTATGACTACTTTTCTCCATTTATGCCTTAAAAAAATCCAAAATAGAACACAACAAAAACCCAAGAAGTTAGATTACCTGTTGAGGAAAAAAGAAAGTGTCAAAGTTGAAGTACTACTAACAGACATGGTAAGATTATTTATACCAAGATTTCTTTACAATTCTGTTAAGGCTTGCAATTGCAACTGCGCCATGATGAGGTGTTGCTTGGGGAGGTTAGCTGGCTGCCCGCCAAACAACCTCACAGTTTGGCATTCATCTTGATGATTTTAAAGTACAGCCTTTTCAGATGTGCAGGCTCTGAAATTGACGTATTCAGCATCCCGAGACTCACATGTACCAAGCTCACATGAGCCTGATATGTAAATCAGAATGCTGAAATAAAATATACCATAAGAAACCTTTCTCACCAGCAAAGGAAAATCTAAATGAGAATCTAAATTGTAATGAGGAATAGGCTCGATATGTACGGAACCAGAACATGGGAGATTAGTCATATGATTCAAATTTCAATGGCCAGACGCATTCACCTCCAGTAGCAGAGACCTACCAGTGGGACCTGATGGGCTGGCTCTGAGAACTTGGCTTTGTAGCCCTTGGCTGTGCTGGTCACCCACTGCCAGCTGCTTTACTTCTGACTCAGTACCCTCCAACTTCCAGTGTGACTCTTCAGAAAGGCCATTTCCTTCTCTAGATGTTTTAATGTCATTAGTAAAGTATCTGTGTTTGACATATGTCATCACCCTAATCTTTAACCTAGGAGAAATCTTTCAGTCATGTTGGAATGCTTTATTTACCTACAAATCAATTTTCCATCATGTAATATTTAAATGTCTCCTAACCTAATAAATTCTGGTTTGGAGGAAACCTTACTTTTGCCCTGTGTATTATCTACAGGCACTAAGATCCTGAAAATGTCTTTTCCTCTTCACATTACACACGAGGAAACCAGACTGTGAACATAATATGAGTTACTTGAGAATTAAAGGTAAGTCAGTGATGCATACCTGGTTCATGTAGTTAATTAGTGAATGTTGGTTGAGTGAATGAGTGTGAGTGTGAATGATGAGTATGGCTGACATGTTTTGAATTTGACTTGAAATGGAACAGCAGAGTGCATTGATGCAGAGATTTTCCTGCTCATCACTTTTGATAATCAAAAATACTTTTATAATTAAATAAAATATTAGCTGGGCACAGTGGCTCATGCCTGTAATCCCAGCACTTTGGGAGGGGAGGCCGAGGTGGGCAGATCAGGTCAGGAGATCAAGACCATCCTGGCTAACACGGTGAAACCCCATCTCTACTAAAAACACAAAAAATTAGCCGGGCGTGGTGGCGGGCACCCGTAGTCCCAGCTACTTGGGAGGCTGAGGCAGGAGAATGGCGTGAACCCACGAGGCGGAGCTTGCAGTGAGCCAAGATCGTGCCACTGCACTCCAGCCTGGGCGACAGAGCGAGACACCGTCTCAAGAAAAAAAAAAAAAAAAAAAAAAAAATCTTTACTAATGAGTAACCTTTCAAGTTTCTATTGTGCCAAACATATTCAGTTCACAGTGAAGAAGTGGCAATGACCTGATTTTGCCATTTCGTTTTAATAATTTAGACTGTTTTCTTTTTCTAAGGTAATTTAGGCACAAATAGTAAGATGCTGCCCCTGAAAAAAATTGTCAGTAATTACAAGATCACATTCTATCCTGCTATTTTCCTCAGGGCAAGAAACTCCTGTCCTTACTGGAGAACTAGCTTAGTGGTCTCCCTATGGTATTAGTCTATCAATGGATATATGTATTGAGTGTCTTTTATGTATAGGGTATTGTGCTAATTGCAGTGGCATAGTTATTATTACACATGTTCTTCACCTTCGGACATATTAGTTGAAAAGCCAGTATCTACATAAGAAAAGATAGTTATCATCACAAAGCAAACAAAAGAGGTGGAAGAAACATTAAAGACCATAAGCATTTATACAAAACCACTCACCAGAATTGGAGAGGTTGGGGAATTCTTCAGGGGCTTTATGAAAACTTTATTTTCTTCTCATCTTACCTCAACTTTCTCTTGTTTACACACAAAAAAAGTGTTTAAGTATTTTATGTTCAAAGATATTCTATCAGGCTGGATACGGTGGCTCTGCCTGTAATCCCAGCACTTTGAGAGGCCAAGGCAGGTGGATCACGAGGTCAGGAGTTCAAGACAAGCCTGGCCAAGATGGTGAAACCCCGTCTCTACTAAAAATACAAAAATTAGCTGGGCGTGGTGGTGGGTGCTTGTAATCCCAGCTACTTGGGACGCTGAGGCAGAGAATTGTTTGAACCTGGGAGGCAGAGGTTGCAGAGAGCTGAGATCACGCCACTGCACTCCAGCCTGCGCAACAGAGTGAGACTCCATCTCAAAAAAAAAAGAAAAAAAATTTCTATGTTCTTGGATTATGTAATATATCCTGAACTTTCAAGCCAAATATAATGGAAAGGCCAACTTCTTTCACTACACTCTCTTCTTAGGTCTTTATATATGAACGACTTCCAGGATCATATATCCAGGACAGTCCCCCTTCCCTGTGACCTCCAGACTTACTATTTGACTATCAGTTTGACACCTGCATTTGGTTGGATGGCAGTAGGCATCTTAAACTTACTATATCCAACACAGAACTCTAGATTTCTACTCTACTTGTTCTTCACCACTGTCACAAGCCCCAGGTCTTCCTCAGCTCTGTGAATGGAACCACCATCTAACCACACGATCAAGTAAAAAACCTAGAAGTCATTCTTGAGTGCTGTTTTCTTCTCACTTTTCCTCCTCCTTGCCTCCCTTGATCTATCCTAAAGTCTTCCAGGTTCTACCTCCAAAATACATTCTATATCTATCCACTTTTACTAACCTAGGCCATGCTACCATCATTTCCTGCCTGATCTCTCTTTTTATTCTTTTAACCTGATTTTTTTTACTGTGATAAAATATACAGACAATCCCCAATTTATGAAGGTTCTACTTATGATGTTTTTACTTTGCAATGGTTCAAAAGCAATAGGCATTCAGTAGAAACCATACTTCAAGTATCCATACAGCCCTTCTGAACATTTTATTATAAAATAAGCTACGTGTTAGATGATTTTGCCCAACTATTGGCTAATGTAAGTGTTCTGAGAATGTTTAAGGTAGGCTAGGCTAAGCTACGTTGTTCAGTAGGTTAGGTATATAAAATACATTTCAAGGCCAGGCGCAGTGGCTCATAATCCCAGAACTTTGGGGAGGCCAAAGTGGGCAGATCACAAGGTCAAGAGATCGAGACTATCCTGGCCAACATGCTGAAACCCTATCTCTACTAAAAAATACAAAAATTAGCTGGGCGTGGTGGCACTGCCTGTAGTCCCAGCTACTTGGGAGGCTGAGGCAGGAGAATCGCTTGAACCTGAGAGGTGGAGGTTGCAGTGAGTCAAGATTGTGCCACTGCACTCCAGTCTGGCAACGGAGTGAGACTGCATCTCAAAAAAACAAAAAATGCATTTCAACTTACAATATTTATTTTTCTTTCTTTCTTTCTTTTTTTTTTTTTTTTTTTTTAGATCGGCTCTGGTGCCTGCCTGGGCTCAAGTGATCCTCTCACATCAGACTTTCAAGTAGCTGAAACCACAGGTGTGTGCCACCATGCATGGCGAATTTTTTAATTTTCTGTAGAAACAGGGTCTCATCATGTTGCCCAGGCTGGTCTCAAATTCCTGGGCTCAAGCAATCCTCTGCCTTGGCTTCCCAATGTGTTGGGATTACAGGCATGAGCCACCGTGCCCAGCCTCTGTCACATCTATTGTCTTTTCTTCACCGCATTTATCACTATTTAACATTAACATGCTTATTCATTGGTTAGCTAATTTATAGTCTGTCTTCCTATTTTAGTATCTGCCACCATAGCACTAAGCGGATCTAATAATTCCAAAGTCAGTTGGTTTCTTTTTTTTTTTTTTGGTCAGTTGGTTTCTTATTTTTACTCTCCTGTGGTGTAGTATATTAATCTTCTAAACATAATAGACATTTGCAAAATGGTATATCACACTTCAACTATAGTATACTCTCTGTGATTGTGGTGCCTAGTACATTACTGCCAGGTTGAGACTAGACATGTGAAAAGTGAGTATGTCCCTTGGAAGTACTTAAGACATAGCAGATCAATATATTTGGATGGCTATGTCAAAATCAGGGTGTAATTTGTATTAAATGAGTGTGGACACTCATAGATGGTACCTATAGATCCTTGCTGTTATTGATCACATACTGTTGTCAGGGGAAAAAATTGTGCACACACCCTTAAACTCTGTGCATTTATTTACAAATTATTTATAAATCGTTAGTGTTTACTTACAAATATTGGAAAATATTGGTAAAATTAGTAAAATATTAAATATTAATAAAATTAAGTTTTTATTTTTTAAGATTAAAAAGCAAATACAGGTTCCCATATACTTTTTCTACATATACTCTGGGATAAATGCTCCCCACTCTTGAGTCCACTGGCCTAATCACAGACCAAGAAGTATGTCAAGAGCAAAGCTCTCTTCACTGTCATTGATCAATCTTCTGTCAATATACTTTGTGGAGGTATAGATCTCGCTCAGCTGCCTATCACAACAGAATGACAGTTGTCTGCCTCTCCTTAAAATGCAGGGAGAACACTGGATGGTCTCTGGTATGGCCTACTAGTTTTTTGTTGAGTGAAGTTATTAATGTTCTAGCCTTAATTTTCCTTCAGACCCTTTTGGTGGATATAATCTTCTGCCTTTTTTTTCCTTTTCCTTTCCTTTTTTTTTTTTTTTTTTTTTTTTTGAGACAGAGAGTCTTTGTGTTCCAGTATGACACTAGGCAAAGTTTTT
>NW_012104443.1:2440361-2444117 GCF_000951045.1 Mandrillus leucophaeus | reverse complement strand
TGCAGGGAGAACACTGGATGGTCTCTGGTATGGCCTACTAGTTTTTTGTTGAGTGAAGTTATTAATGTTCTAGCCTTAATTTTCCTTCAGACCCTATTGTTTGACATAATCAACTGCCTTTTTCTTCCGAATGCTTTTTTTTTTTTTTTTTTTTTTTTTTTAATAATCAAAGGAGTCTTTGTGTTCCAGTATGACACTAGGCAAAGTTTTTATACAGCCCATCAGGAATTCACACTGGACAATATTCAACTCATACTTCATCACATCATGTAATTTATGTGAAGAAATGTAAACAACTAAGGCTTTCAGAATAAGAATGTTTTATATTTAGCAAAGTAGTTGAAAGAGACATATATGATAATTTTGCCCATTGTTTATACATTTATTCTAATGAATATGATTAGTTTTATTTAATAAATAGAATTGTATAAAGTCATCTTTTCATTGAATTTAAGCATACTGTGCATATAATGTAAGTTGCTAAGGTTTGGTGAAAGTTGAGGTGTTTGGGGGTGCTTGGGATAATGAGGCTTTTGCTCAATGAATTGATTTTCCAGTTACGTTCTTTTCAAAATTAAGAGAGAAAAAATATATTCTTTACCTCAAAGCATCTGAATTATCACTCTGTGATCAGATAGTCTGAATAGTTTCCACCAAATTGAAAATTTTCTGTTTCCATGAGCTTTGTAAAAGAGTCTTCCTATTTTAAGAGGAGAGAGAGGAAAAAGCAAAGTTGTCTGTATGAGAGGCCAGGTCTATTCTCGGCTTTGTCACTAATTACTGTGTGGCCTCCTGCAGGTCACTTTATCTCTCCGGTATGATTGTTTTCTTATCTATTGAATGGACGCAGTAATTCCTGTTCTCCCTCACATTTTTAGGAAGTGCTTTAACTCTGCAGGGATATGCATGAAAATGACTATATAAGTAAAGAAATTTTGCCATAAAAGCTGTTCACATGTAAAATATTACTATACACATGAGTTTCACATTTAAAAACTGTTTTTTGTTTATTTACTGTGTTTGTTTTATCCCTTTTTGCAAATAACCTTTTTATTTTTAACAGTTGTAGATTTACAGAAAAGCTGTGAACATAGAGTTCCTGTATACCCTGCATCCAGTTTCTCCTATTATCAACATTTTAGATTGGTATCTTATCCTTATTTTTAACAACTAAAATAAATATTATTCTATATGTTCAAGGACTGAAAAATAAATGTGGCATCCCCTGATTCCTTTTCTGTGAGCTTAGCTTCCCACTCCCCTACCAGCCCATGGAAAACAATGTATTTGTGGTAAGATGTATCAGTTATGATGTTTTTGGCTCCAAATAACAGAAAGACCTGACCCAACTGGCTTGAGGAGTAAGGAAAACGTATTATCTCAGATGACGGGAGATGTGGAGGTAGGAGAGTTCTGGGATTGATGCAGCAACTCAGGGACATCAGGAGAGTCTTGGGCTTCTTCCATTTTAATTAAATTTATTTAATTAGTTAACATTTTTAGACAGGGTCTGGCGCGGTCACCCAGGTTGGAGTGCAGTGGTGCTATGTTGGCTCACTGCAACCTCCGGCTCCGGGGCTGTTGATTCTCCCACTTCAGCCTCCTCGGTAGCTGGGGCCAGAGGCGCATGCCACCATGCTCAGTTAATTTTTGTATTCTTATTATTTTTTATTTTTATTTTTTGTAGAGACAGGGTTTCCTCCTGTTGCCCTGGCTGGTCTTGAACCCCTGAGCTCAACCAACACTCCTGCCTCAGCCTCCCAAAGTGCTGGGATTATAGGCAGGAGGCACCATGCCAGGCTTCTTTCATTTTTCTGCCTTGTTCTTTTCAGTGAGTTGGCTCTTCTGCAGTCTAGCACTGCTCCTGGTTGCCAGACTGCTGTAGCAGTTCACACATTTAATCCAGAGGCTACCACAATCAGTAGACAAGAGGTTGTTTCTCCCTTTGTGGTTCTTGATCAGCAAAGAATACCTTTCCCAGAAGCCCTCTGGAAGATTTTCTATTTGCTTTCATCCAATTTGCATCATATACCCATGCTACATCAATTAATGGTAAGGAAAGGAGGGTGCCATGTCTGGCTTATAGTAATTGTGACATGTCCCTTGGGGCTGGGATTGGTATTCTTTTCCTTTGAGAAAGCACATGGCTATCTAAGGGACAGGGAATACCTAAACAAAAGTGACCTTTGGGTAGAAAGAAAGTGTGGCAGTGGTGATGAGTGGCTGCTGGGTAAGCATTAACAAAAGCAACTTCAACAGATATTATTAAACTTGCATAATAATGGTGAGTGGAAGAAATTTAAATAATAAGATAACTAATGCACATATTTGCATATTATGGGCCAGGTATTATTCTAAGAAAGTGGATTCTGTAATATCATCAAGGTATTTTCCAACTCACTTTAAAGTAATGTAGATTTGGAATTCTGAACGGTTCTTTGGGGCCATTAAAATTTGCAAAGCTGCCTATTTTACAGATCGAGACAATATATGCTGAATAAATATTTGTTGAACTGTACTGAATAACTTTTTTTTCTGAAACTTTAAAGCAAGATATATATTTTGCTTCTTCTGCTTGTCTTGAATACAGTTTACTCTTTTACATTTTGGCCCTGAGACCATTTTGCCTTTATTGTTTAATGTATTGAATATACGTATTTCAAGTAGAGTTAGTATGAATAAATTAATATAGTTAACATGTTATATATAATGAATTGCATTAAAAAAGCTTAACTTATAACTGTCAGAACATTACTAAAATGTGAAGAATTCATTTGAAACTATTAATCATCTATTTTAAAAATTTTACATTTGTTTGATTTTTTGGTGTTTTACTGAGGTATAATTTACAATGAATTCACTGATTTTTGGTGCACAGTGTTCTATGATTTTAACACTTTTATACAGTGTGCGACCACCAGAATTAAGAGGGAGAAAATTAACAACAGCTTAAAAAGTTCTCAGATACTTCTTTGTAGTCAATTTCTTCCCCTCCACCACATCTCCAAACCCTGGCAATTATTACTTTGATTTCTGTTCCTACAGTTTTTCCTTTTCCAGAATATTGTATAAATGGAGTCATATAGTATATAGCCTTTTGAATCTGACTTCTTTTACTCAGCATAAGTCTTTTGAGGTTTATCCATGTTGGGGTATGCATCTGTAGTTGGTTCTTTTTCATAACTGAGTTGTGTCCAGTCATATGTATGTACCACAGTTTGTGTATTCATTCGTAAGGTGGTGGACATTTGGTTTGTTTCCAGTTTTTGGCATTTGTGTATAACACTGCTATAAATACTCGTGAAGAGGTTTTTGTGAGTATATTTGTCTTTATCTTGGGTAAATGTCTAGGGGAATTGCTGAGTTATAAGGTAACTGTGTATTTAATTTTATAAGAAAATGCCAAGTTGTTTAACCAAGTAGCTATACCATCTCGCATTCCTACCAGCTATGTATGAGAGTTCCAGTTGCTCCACATCTTCCCTCAACATTTGGTAATGTCAATGTTTAATATAAGCTATTCTAAGAGGTATGTACTGGTATCACACTGATTTTCATGTGTATTTCACTAATGA
Organism: Mandrillus leucophaeus; assembly: GCF_000951045.1. Classification (NCBI taxonomy): domain Eukaryota; kingdom Metazoa; phylum Chordata; class Mammalia; order Primates; family Cercopithecidae; genus Mandrillus; species Mandrillus leucophaeus. The sequence goes on along the minus strand of NW_012104443.1, from coordinate 2,440,542 downwards.
CTAATGATGCTGAGTATCTTTTTAGATACTTACACAACACATCTCTTCATTGGTGAAATGACTAATCAGAGCTTTTGCCCATTATTTTTTTTACTGGGTTATTTGTTTTCTTATTACTGAGTATTCAGAGTTTTTAATTATTCTAGATATAAGTTTCTATTTTTTTTTTTTTTTGAGATGG
>NW_012104443.1:2414233-2440231 GCF_000951045.1 Mandrillus leucophaeus | reverse complement strand
CACGGCTGGCTAATTTTTTTGTAATTTTAGTAGAGACGGGGTTTCACCGTGTTAGCCAGGATGGTCTCGATCTCCTGACCTCGTGATCTGCCCGTCTCAGCCTCCCAAAGTGCTGGGATTACAGGCGTGAGCCACCGCGCCTGGCCCAAGTTTTTATTTTTAAGATTCAAATTTGTATGTTCTAGGTTAGGGGAAATAAAAACATTTTATATTATGATTTCTTGAAGATTGCTTACATGCAGCTTAAGCTAAAATGCCTTTCTAAAACTCAAAAGGCCATGATAATTTTAAAATAAATTTTTCTCTAATATCCTGAAAAAAATGTTAAGCAATAATAACATTAAGGCTTTCTAAAATACAATCATGAGCTGTTGATATTCATAATATTAATTTCTGTCCTGAAGGTTTGCAGCATGATTACTACTTATCATAGAAAATTAAGCTATAGAATAATGTTCATTAAGTTTTCCTTATGGCTCATTATAACATTGCTATAATGCCAGATGAACCTCACCCCAACTCCCATCCCCTAAAAAAACAAGAGTTATCAATGAGCCAATGGGATAATGTCATATTAATTAAATAGAATATTAAGTCAATACTTTGGTTTTTCTGTTATACAATATTTGGAAACTTTATTAGTTGAGATAGGCCAGGCTGATGCTATGGTAATAATTCCCAAATCTCAATGCTTAACACATAAAGGTTTATTTATTGCTGTTTTTAAAAGGACTCCTGTAGCATGGTGGTGGTGGTATGTAGGTTGCTCTATTTAGTTTCTCTGTGCTCCAGGATGATAGAGATTTCCACTTCTAGAACTTTGGTTGAGTGTTACAGCAAGGGAAGAGAAAGAATGAAGAATCCTGCAGTGTTTCTCATTGTCTCCCAGACACATACAGGTCTCATCCACTCACATTTCATGAGCCAGAATTTGTAATGTGGCCCCAAGGGGGCTGGAAAGTGTGTAGTCTCTTGTACATTCTGGAAGTTGAGGAGAACTGAATATCGGTGAGCACTAACAATGTTTACCACATTTTCTAAAATAGTGTAAAAGATAAATTATAATAACATTATGTAAATTAGAGGAACATTTTGAGATAGTTTTACTATTTACTGGCTAGGAAATCTTGGACAAGCTACCTAACCTCTCTGAGCTTCAATGACCCCACCTGGAAAAGGGGTAATAGCAATAGCTAACACTTATCAAGTGTTTATAAGGTGTCAGGTTCTGTTAAGAATACTCTACCTATATTAAATGCATTAATCTTTATAATTCACACACAAGAGGTACTTATCTCCATTGTTACATATGAGACAATTGGGGCACAAGGACACAAAGCAACTAGCGTCACCCAGACAGCATGTGAGAGCTGGATCTGTGATTGAAGTCCAGGTATCTGGTGCCAGTGCTCCTCGACTCCATGACTAGGCTTTACCTCTTCTTTGATAGCTAATCACACCCATTTGAATGAGATGTGTACTGAGTACTTAACTTGCCATTGCAACATTTTAGATGTGCTGGCAAAATAGAAAGCTGGCTAACATATTCAACTGAATGATTCAGTGAACATGGTGTTCTTTTATGGAGGTGGGGAGTAGGGAGGGAAAAGGAAAGGGTTATCCCAAAATTATTGTATATGTGGCCAAGAGTTTCTGTCCACAGTTCTCTATGGGTGCCTTTTACTCTCTATAACTCATTTTAAAATTCTGACCTCAATACTAATAATGATGCCTTTGAAGACTTCAGTTCTGACACAGGCACTTGACAGATTTTCACAGAATCCTACTACAGACTGAATTTGATGGGGATGCTCTATAATAAATTACTTGGGTCCCTCTTCTCTCCAAGAGAAGTTAACTTCCATCACAGCACTCTTAAGAGTTTCAGATTTCATAGAAATCAGTGTTTCTGGATATGTCTGAGCAATCAGTGACTTTGTTAGACATTTCAACTGGATCTCTCCCATCATGCAGTATAAGAAATTATACCAAGGGCTCTATTCTAGAAAGCCACGAGATTCCCTTGTCAGTAGGAAATGCTTTTGGGTGCGAGTAACAGAATACCTAATAAATAATAATTGAAACAAGAAGAGTTCCTTTTTCTCACATAGCAAGGAGACTGAGGGTTGGCAATGCTGACATGGGCTCAGTGGCTCTAGTGGTTTCTTATCCTTTTCCTCAGTGTCTTGATGGCCACTGCAGCTATAACCATCCCATCCTTACATCAAAAGGAAGGGGATGACAGTAAAGGGAAGAAAAGCTTTCTATGAAACTTCACAAGAGGTGTCACAGTCACAACAGGATCACATGCTCGTCATTGACCCAGGTCACCTGTGCTGTGAAGATGCTGAGCATCTTCCTCCAAACTCCTGATTAAAATGCATTCTGCTAGACAGGATAAAGGAGTATGTGTGCATATGTATGTGTGTAAATGGTTTGTGTAGACAATAAATTGTAGATGAAATATTGTGTAGACACACATCCTTTCTCGTAGGCATCCGGGAATAGATAACTCCCTAACTGGGTTTTCATCATGAGGGCCTATTAGCTGCTCTGGAACTGACCTGAGCCCTCGGAAAGTGGCAATATTGACTTCCAACTCTAGAAGACGAGGGCCAATCAGGCTGTCTCTGTGAGCCTCCAATTTCAGCACATGGGGGGTTATGGTTCCCACAGCAGTCAAGAAGTCCTTCCTCATCACATCTCCTCATCACATCTCCAAGAATGAATGAACTGATTATTTTGGCAACTCTGTAATTCGACTTCACTGCATTGTAAACCCAGATCGATTTTAGGTAATAATCAGATCAAGCCATTTCAGGACAGTTGTGTCAAGCTTAATGTTTTTAACAAGATAGGGTGCCAGGTTGAATCTGATGCAAATTAATTTGAAATTTTCAAATTCAGTTAACAAAAGAGTCTGGATTATCTTTATACCACAAAGTCTACCATGCTAAATGGGTCCACTGCAAAGTTATTCTTGAGGACTGTAACTTTTGTTCTGCTGAACTTTTATTATTTGTGAGTTAAAAAAGGTAATTTTTTTTCCTCTCTAATTCCCCCTTTCATAATTGATGCAACACATTTGCAATAGAAGGAGCTATTGAGGGCACCACATTAAGGACAATGTTACAGCGCACACCACCAGTTTTCTTTCAGATGTTCTCATCCACCCATTGAGGTTAGAAGTTTGGAGAGTGCATCTGAAAAGCCTACCAATATGCCTCAACTTAGTATCCCTGTCTTTTCGTGTCCCATGAGATATTACTAACAAACTATGAAAAGACAGTCTCTGAGTGCTGAATATAGGTTGGTTCGGGCAATTTACTTACAAAAAAAAAATTAATTTTATTTTTTTGAGATAGAGTCTTGCTCTGTTGCCCAGGCTGGAGTGCAGTGACGCAATCTCGGCTTGCTGCAACCTCTGCCTCCCAGCTTCAAGTGATTCTCATGCCTCAGCCTCCCAAGTAGCTGGGACTACAGGCGCATACCACTACACCCAGCTAATTTTTTTATTTTTAGTAGAGATGCCGTTTCACCACGTTGGTCAGGCTGGTTTCGAACTCCTGAACTCAAGTGATCTGCCCACCTCAGCCTCCCAAAGTGCTGGGATTATAGGCGTGAGCCAGGGTGTCCAGTTGCAGTTTGTACTACAATTTAATATTTGTGATTGGTGAAAACACATTTTAATGTTTATTTTAAAAAATATTTTTTAATTTTTCAGATAGCATATCTGAGGGAGGGAGAAATCATTCTCTTCAGTGTAAGTATTCTTTCAAGTTTTTTTTTTTTAATGTTGTAAAGTAAATAAATAAGCAACTTCTACAAGAAGCAAAACAACATTAGTTAAGTCCTCTGTAAGCAACAAAAGACCACTTATCTAACTGGCAGCTTAGTTAACTGGAACTTAGATGGGAAGCTCAGTTCATTGTTTGCAGAATGTTCTGAAGCCCCCAGGTGAGAGAAGCCACATTTTTCCATACCTGGCACTTTTGTAACAGTGTTTTCCGCTGCCTAGGAGAGCTGATTCGGCATCTGCCTCCAACATTACTGGCCTGTTTTGGGAGAGGAGCATCAGCACTTGGTTCAATTGTTTAGAAATTATACAGCTTGCCTGTGACCTAAGGAGGATTACGTTTAGGAGTGGGGCACTTTCGAAAATCATGTCTTTTAAAAAGTCACCCCAAAAAGTGTCACAGTCATCAATCAGAGGAAGAATCCAGGAACAAACTAGTGATTTCCCCAAATTCCTTTTGCTTTGCCTTTTTGTTTTTTCAAAGATCAAATTCAAATAGCATTTTATGCTTTCTTTCACTGAAAGGAACGGGCTGAAGAAGGTATTTCACAACTAAGAATTAACAATGGCCTGAAGGTATTTCTTCAATCCTCTTAAAGAAAGCTTTTATATTATGACAAACCTGTGCACCTTTAGGGGGCTCATCTTGTGCACGGTGGATTTGAGCCGTCAGTCAGATGTGAAAGTCCTGGCTGATCCTGTGCTGTGCTGCTGCTGAAGCTGTATTTATGGCAAAGGCTTCGCTCACTATCAAAAGAAACATGGGCTCACTGTCTCTGAGCTTCTCCTCCAAGCAGAGGAATGTTAAACCAGACATCAGTCTGCGAAAACAATCAACTAAACATATGCCCACTCTCAAAGAAGGATCTTGTTCTGCCTGTCTCTTAAGTTTTGGAAAATGGCTTTTCCTAAATGAGCTTTAGAAAAGCAATAATAAGCCAAGCTACACACCTTATAGTGATTTTTATATTAACACAGAAAACACAAATTTTTAATGCTGTGTATCATTCAAGTAGAATCTTCAATGGGTGTAGTAATATAATTATATAACACACAATACAACTATAATATATGATACTAGTTTTATTAGAGCTATGCTTTATGACATATTAGGCACTAATCTTATTTAACCCTCATAATAGTCCTGTGTGATGGGCATAACTTCAATTTTACAAATGAAGAAACTGAAACTTTTAGAGAGTTTGATTATATCTAAGCGCAGAGGTGGGGATTCCAGACTATTGTCAAAGCTTGTGTCTTAGCCAGTAGGCTCTACTGCCTACAGTTCTAGAATACTGTATACTGGTCATTCTCGGTGATGATCAGTAGATGTTCATGAATTACTGTTGGTTTAAATATTACCTTATCCTTACGGGAAGAGAAGATGGTAAACATAATATCTGTGGGTTTTTTTTTTTTTTTTTTTCCAGTGGAAGAAAAGTCAATATATAAATTGACCGAAGGAAAAAATTGTCTTCGGTCCTTCCAAATTCATTCTTAGTGGCACATCCTTAGGCTCATGGCAATGTATAGAAAATGACTGTCATCAAACGTTAAGGATTTTAGGATAGTAAAGTACTAATAAAATGAAAACTATTTCTGTCAAAATGCCCAGCTGATTTCCACCATAGAGATCTGGGCAGGACCAAAACAGTAAGGTTCAGAATGTACATTAAAAATATACCAGAACCTTTTACTTTGTAAATAGTCAATATAACTTACGGGATTAGAAATTCCTTGGAATAAAATATTAACCCTATGAAGGAAAGGACAGTGGACAGGAAGTTAGGTGGTGCAGATTCTGGTCCTGCGTTCTATTAGATAGCTATGTGGCCTTGGACAAGTCACCTACCCCCTCCAGATATCAATGTTCCCATCTGTAAACTGAAGCCTCTGGTGCCTTTCAATCATTCAAATTCTGAGTCGATGAGGCGGATCCTTTGGAGCGGGCACCGGATATCCCTTTCCCAGAGTGCTCTGCGCCGTGAAGAAGCGACTTCCGGGTTCTGGGGGCATTTTGTGTTGGTTAGAGCTGGAGTAACCAGATGGCGTCGTCGGCGGAGTGACAGGACCGGAGCCAGCGGCAGTGGTGGCAGCGGTACCGCGCCCCAGCTCACCGCGCCCCTTTTCCAGCCTCGACGTCGCCGCGAAAGCGAGGCAGCAGCGGCTGCCCAGAAATAGGTGGCCCAGCCCTGTCTGAACCGCTAGAAGCCCTTCACAAACTGCGGCCTGGCAAACCACCAGCCGAAAAACAAACAAAAAAAATGTGACTGAGCAGCAGGCATCAGGTTCCCTTCGCCGGCATCTGGGCCCTGGACGCCAGGAAAGGCCTCCTTGTTCCGCTTCCTGCCGCCTTCAACGGTAGGCTTGGCCCAGCCTCCATCTTCGTCTCTCACGACTGCTAGCAGCAGCGGCTCCAAGGCAGGATTCATTGTCGGAAGGAAATGCAAACTGGTATGGGATATCTGTTCTGGCTCCCTCGGAGACATCTATCTGGCGACCAGCATCACTAACGGTGAAGAAGTGGCAGTGAAGCTAGAATCTCACAATGCCAGGCATCCCCAGTTGCTGTACGAGAGCAGGCTCTATAAGATTCTTCAAGGTGGGATTGGCATCCGCCACATAACGGTGGTATGGTCAGGAAAAAGACTATAATGTACTAGTCATGGATTTTCTGGGACCTAGCCTCGAAGGCCAATTTCTGTTCAAGAAGGTTCACAGTGAAAACTGTACTTATATTAGCTGACCAGATGATCAGTAGAACTGAACATGTGCATAAAAAGAATTTTATACACAGAGCCATTAAACCAGATAACTTCCTAATGGATATTGGGCGTCACTGTAGTAAGTTATTCCTTATTGATTTTGGTTTGGCCAAAAAGTACAGAGACAACAGGACAAGGCAACACAGGCCATACAGAGAAGATAAAAACCTCACTGGCACTACCCTATATGCTACCATCAATGCACATCTTGGTATTGAGCAGAGTCACCAGGATGACAAGGAATCATTAGGATATGTTTTGATGTATTTTAATAGAACCAGCCTGCCATGGCGAGGGCTAAAGGCTGCAACAAAGAAACAAAAATATGAAAAGATTAGTGAAAAGATGTCCACTCCTGCTGAAGTTTTACGTAAGGGGTTTCCTGCAGAATTTGCCATATACTTAAACTATTGTCGTGGGCTACACTTTGAGAAAGCCCCAGATTGCATGTATCTGAGGCAGCTACTCTTCATTCTTTTCAGGACCCTGAGCCATCAATATGACTACACATTTGACTGGACAATGTTAAAGCAGAAAGCAGCCCAGCAGGCAGCCTCTTCTACTGGACAGGGGCAGCAGGCCCAAACCCCAACAGGTAAGCAACCTGACAAAACCAAGAGTAACATGAAAGGTTTCTAAGCATGAATTGAGGAACAGAGAAGCAGAGCTGATGATCAGAGCAGCATTTGTTTCTCCCCAAATCTAGAAATTTTAGTTCATATGTACACTAGCCAGTGATCGTGGACAACCATTTACTTGGTATAAAGAACTTAACTTTACTATAAACTGACTCTGGGCAGCATTGGTGATGCTGTATCCTGAGTCATAGCCACTGTAATTGTGAATATTAACAGATAGTGAAACACGGTGACTGGTTTTCTAGTGCATTTTTTTCAAGTGAAAAAGTTAACTAAATGGCTGACACACACAAATTGGTGGAGAAATTATGCATATGCCAATTTTTTTTTTTGTTAGAACCTTTTGTTTTGAACTATACTTCTTTGAGATCTCATCTCAGAAGAACGTCATGAACAGTCTTCAGTCACTTGTGATGGTTGTAAATGCTCACAATTGTGCATTCTTAGGGCTTTTCCATCTCTCGGGTTTGCAGGTTGTTCACGTAAAACATTGTTAAAATTGTTGGCTTCTTGTTTGCAAACCAGCTGATAGGGTAGCAACCAAAGGTTCCAGTGTTTGAGCGCATGAAAGACTGCCTGCTTACTTGTGCTAGAAATAATAGCATCTAAAGTGAAGACTTAAGAAAAACTTAATGACTACTAGATTATACTTAGGACTCTGCATTAACTTTATAATGTTCTTAGTATTTTTTTAAAAAAGCTTGTCACAGAAATTTAGTTAACATCTTACAACTGAACATATATGTATGTTGCTTAGATAAATATAATCACTGTAAACATCTATATGATTAGGGATCTTGTTTTTATTTTGAAGTGGGAGCTTTTTTGTTTATAAGTTTATTAAAAACTAAAAACTTTCTGTAAGAAAATCAGTTTTTTTAAACAAAAAAATGCCTTGCTGACTCACTATTAAATAACATCTCCCGATTTTTTGATAAAATTCTGAGTCTATGAGTCAAACTCATCTTTGCTAATGGCTTGAAGATCCAATTAGCCTTTCAGGGAATTGTCAAGATATAAACTGAAAATGTAATTAAATTCTCACATGAGTTTCTCAGCTCATTCTATGCCCCCATTTTGCCATTTTTAACTCCTTTGTCATTGGGAAATATTTTCAAGGACAGTGGGGAAACAAGTAAGATGAAAGTAATTTACCAAAAGACTGAGTTTTACATCATTATGCAATGTGCTCATGGCCACTTTGCCATCTTTCATTGTTCTGCTTTTCTATCATCCTCTGTTAGGTTGCATTGCTATTTTTTCATTTATTGAAAAATTTGGTTTTTAAAAATTGTAACTGAAACCAAGATGGATTCTTCTATTCGTATTAGTACAAAATATAATACTTTTAGATTTTTACCTAATTTTCCATGTGCAATGATTGTTATTATTTTAGCTGCCAGAATTAATGAACTGATACAATTAAAAGGTTTTGGCAAAAGTATTTATGGCTTAATGGTAAGTATATTAACAAAATTGTCTTACCATGTAAAGCATACAGTTCTTCTCTGTCCTTGAAAATATCTTAACACTTCTTTTTGGGAACATATTTTCAAACCACTATTATATACAATCACTACCTTATAAAAATGCACTGCACTAAGCAGAAAATTGATACCCAGATGATATAAAGGCCATGAAAGATAAAGGAGGCAGAGTGTGTAACTGACCTTGAATCCCTAGCCTGGTTTGAGTGGGAGAAAAAAAAAAAAACCCACCCCCAACCCCACAAAAAAAGAAAGAAAACAAATCTCCAAAGCTCGAAATGTGTGAAATTTACTAATATAATTTTTGAATTTCAAGATCTTTATGCAGGGCCAAAATATACAGGCCTCATGTTTTTCATCGATAATATAATTGAACTCGTAGACATTTACTGAAAATGATAATTATCTGTGCCCATCTAGTGTTTATCTTGAGGCTTAAAATCATATTTCTATGATTCTGATGACATATTTAGCTTATCTGTATTACTAGACAGACCTTAGCCATGGACAGACACTTTGCTTGATGTTATAGAACTATCAGAACAAGTTATTGCTTGTTTTATTACTTAGGCCGATGAACAGGTATGAATTCTGTTTCAAATGCTTAGAATGTATTTATACTTGCACTGAACATGAATGGCCCAGAGCAGGAATGGAAAATATGTGGCATCCATGTGATCACTGCCTACTCTAAACACTAGATCAAAGCCTTAGCTGCTGAGCTGAACTTGGCCTTGGAAATGCTTAATAGCAGTGAACGCAGCCACCATAAGCAAATAGAAAGCTACTTGCCGTCCATAGTCTAGGGTTAAAATATCTTATTAAAGACCTCATAGCTTTCCCTCTTTCCTTAATGTGATTTGCTTTTCTAAAATTTCCAAATATTTTGTGTTGTTTTCATTTTGAGGAAGTAATGATTTATTTTTCTTCAATAAAAGAGTCTTTTGTTGCATTAAAAAAATTCCCCACAGCACCTCACATACTTCTAATACACATCAGGGACTCAGTAAATATCTGTGTCTTAAATAGTTTTAATGCTGGAAATAGAAGACAGAATTATCACCTGGAACCAAAGACCTGGTCTTAGTGGTATCTGCACTCTGGGTCTGTTCTCTCCAGCAGCTCATGGAAGGAATCACATAGTAAAGAGCCCCAACAAATTAAGTCCTGGGAAACTGGCAGAATAAGAAAAAATGTGGAAGTTCCAGTTCTTTTGTGCTACAGGTTTCCAAATTATGAGGAAATATGCCAAATGCCTTTGGCTTTCAAATAATAATATACTCTGAATTAATGACTAACAAGGAAACACCCACTGAGCGGTTCATGGGCAGTATCTCTCCAAAGGTCAGATCCTATTGGCAAATGACCAAATAACCCTTCTCTCTTGAGCCGGCCAACCACTTCTATGGCCAGGAAGCACTTTGCCATCAACTTAGCATTATAAAAGGGAGCAATTAAAAGTATCATTTGCAGTTAATCTAATAACTCCATTGAATATTCCAAAATCTGTGTGTGAAACACAGTTGATCTGGGACTCTGCAGTGATTTGAAGAAAAAAAATTTTTTTTAATGGAAATATAAAGATAAGCCATTTCTTTTTAAAGAGAAATAAAGATTTTTAATATTCTCATTTAGCAACATAGTGCATAAACAATAATGTATTAAGATTAACTTTAAGGCAAATGCAACAAAAAGTTACATATATTCCCCCCTTAAAACTAAGTGTGCATCCTAAAACACTCTTTTTGATGAATTTGATTCATTTCACATTTTGGGGAGTTTCTAAATTAATTAATTCTTTAACATCGACACATGATTTTCTCTGATTGTGGTAAATACACTCATTTTTCAGATGAAGAAAATGAGAACGTTAAAGGTTCCAATTATTTGCTAATGCAAGTGAGTGATAACATATTTAATAAAACTCTGTCATTCATTTACTCATTTAACATTTATTGAATACCTGCTCTGTCTGCACCAGAACTCTGTTAGGCATTAGGGACTACAGTGAACAAAGTAAGTGTAGTTTTTACTTTCATGGAGCTTATAGTCTAGTTGGAAATCTTGCATCAAACAAGTACAGAAATAAGTCAACAACTGAGATAAAACAAAAGCAATCAAATAAAGGGTGCTTATAACTTTGTTTACTTAACAAAACTATAGTTTCCTCCAGAGAAGTGGTTTTACCTTTTTATCTAAATTTTGATTTGTCCTATAAAAGAAATTCAATTAAAAATGTAAAATACAGAAGGTCTACTATAGATCCACTGAATTATTATTCCTGAATGTTATTTCTGAATTTCTGTTTAATGTTAAAATGACAAGTTTTTTTTTTTTTTTTGAAAAAAAAGTGCTAGTTATTGTAGAAATACCTTTAACCAAGGCAGTTTCCAGGGGAATTAATGACCACTTCAGGTTAATGGTCATTGGATTCATGTTCAGCCCTCAATTAAACTCTGAACTTCAATTGTTATTACTTAATTGACTTGGTTATATTTCACGTCAGCATTTCAATATGACCTTCCTTTTAAAAAGTAAAAATTGCCCTGACATAGTACCATGAGTCTTTAGTTGAGCCTGACGTTGTTGCAGCAGTCCACACTATCTTTATATATAGTTGAGCCTAGAATTTGCTTAGCTTCGCTATCACTAGTGTACTTCCCATTATCCTTGCCTATAAAATGAGACAGCTTAGGATAAATCCAAGTGATGAGGGAAAAGGATGAAAAAATAAATATATCTGTTGCCATGATTATTATTAAGATGCCAAATAAATCCACAGAGATCCTCACCACTGTATCCTAATTGCAGGGAGTTAGACAGTTTTAACGAATACCTTGAGTAATTAAATACTATCAAGGTATGCTTATTTTAAAATGTTCCCATATTATCTTTTCCTTACAAGTGACTCCAAATTGTTAAGTAGATGAAAACTTAAATCTCCTTTACCTATACATTAAACAACAAGAACAAGTTGGATTTATTTAAACAATGAGTTGGATTTTATATAAAGTGAGTATGACATCCAGATCGAACTTTGCTATACTAACTGAAACAAATTAAGGCACCAAATGAGCATTTCCCTTCCCCTGTACTGTGGAAATGTTTTAAAAGTCTTTTTGAAGTACTTTGATCAGGCTTTGAAATCATTTTAGTGGATTACTATTGTATGAAAACTGTAATTTATAGCGCTTGACCTAAGCAGCTCTTTGTCTCACAGCCATATTCAAAACAATAGCAGGAAAGTGAAAAACAGAAGGCGAACCCAAGTTGTTCAGGTTATTATTTAATTCATAATTCCATCTTCCTTGTTTAATCTTTGGAATCCAGGCATGTTCTTAATAAAACAGGTTCAGATGATGTTTACTAAATGTAGGAAGGTTAGTTTAGAGTAGCAAGATTAAATGATCCAAACACATGACCCTTCCATAACCCACGAGTGACTTTACACAGACAGGTTCAGATAGACGCTTCCCATAAATGGTGACGTTGCAGGCAAACTTCTATTGTTTGCCTTTTAGTTTCCTCTCAAGTTAAGTTTGCTTTGTTCCTTAACCCTAATCAAGAATGTGCCTATTGAGATTTTCTCCTCTCATCTTGTCACAAAATAGTTATACTTTGAGACAACTTGCTCCCGTCAGATCACATGAAAATGGCAAGCTACCCCCAAGATGAATGAGCTAGGAGTGATTCGTTAAATTATACAGACATTTTGCTATTTTAATCAGCTGAACACCACCACTCAGGCTGAAAGTAGCTATAAAACCGTACTTTTTTTTTTTCTTTTTTTTTGCTCCAAATCATTTACTGAAGGCATGAACCTCAAGCCATATTTAACCCTGTAAAATCTTATTATCTAGTTAAAATTTTATGATCCTTCTGGTGCCACATATGCACTTGAGTATTTAGGCATGTGGAGGGTGCTTAAGTTGTTTCTCCCCAAAGAGGTTAGGCCAATTGCTCCCAACGCCCCAACCAGACGTATGCATCAGGACATATTTTCGTCTTGGGATCATGATCTTTTAGAGAGAAAAAGAGCCCAAGAGTAATGAGAAAATGCAGGGTACATGTCCATGTAGAGGGAAACTAGCAAAGGCCAGCGCAGGGGAAGATGACATGGAAAAAGTGAAAAGTGAAGTGAGAAAGCATATGGAAGCAGTAAGGATTTAATGCAATTGAGACAGCAGGTCTCTCGATGGGAAGAGTTAAAAAGAGGAGGCATCTAAGGCATCTTGGTTCCAAAGAGGAAAGAAAGCAATGGGTGTAGCTCCCCAGTGAGAAGCAAGTGAATTAACTGTTCACTTCAGCATTAATTAGTGTGGCCCACCAGGGACCATTTAGGTAGATTACCTCATCAGGGCTCTAAGCAGTCCCCTGGTGGCCTGAGTGAGTTAATGCACCCCCTCAAGACCAGCAATTTATCATCTTTTCCAGAGGGAATCAAGCCTTGCAGATAATGAACAGGTACACACACCTACAGTTACAAAAAAATTATTTCCCTTGGAGGTCCAGCTTTCTACTTTAGATCTCTGAGACTTTCCTTTTCTTTTAGATTTTAGGAGTGTTGTAAAGAGCTGATGTATGCTTCACTAGAAGGCAAAAGAAAAAAAAGGATATGCAAATGTTTATGGGTTTTTTTTTTTTTGGAGGGGGTACATATGCGAGGTGGGAAGGAGTCTATGCAGTTGCCTTACATATCAGTACTAGATCAGCTTTGCTTTGAGTTGCTCCGTTTCCAGACTTCAAATGGTCTCCTATGTGTTTGTGAGGGCAGATGCTTGGCAAGTCTGTATATGCCAGGGAGAACGTCATTCAGTTTTACGTTTTACACACGCTCCTGCTTTCTGGCTTTGCATAATTCATTAGCATGGTGTGCGGAATGCACCATAAAACAAGATTTGGCTTTAATGTTAACGTTCTAATGACGACAGCAATAAAAATAAGTTGTCATTCCGTGTCTACTTTCTGGGGCTGATGTTTATATTGTCTAAACTAAAAAAACCAAACAAGCAGACAACGCATAGAGATGGGTTTCAGCCTGAGTGGTGTCGTTCAGCTGATTTTTTTAACAGAAAAAGAAACAAACCAAGGAGACTTTAAGCATCCAATTGGGGAACATTACTACCTTCTGTCCCATACCCCTCCAATTCAAAAGGAGTATAATAATCACATTAGTTTTTATGTGTGAAAAACTTACTTTTGACTAATTTGTAACCTTATTGTAGTGTGTACAGTTTACTGTTGGGTTCTTTCTCACGTTTAAGGACCAGATTTTAAGCCTCATTCATAAAGAGGAGGTAGCGCCTTTGCTAGGAACACCAGTACCTTCTCACAACACATTATGTCAGGGCAACAGGTAAAAGAATAAATATAAAATGCAAGTACCTTTTTTATTTTTTAATTTATTTGTTCACGTTCATCATAAATTTGTTTAATGTAAAATAAACAAATCCTTGACAAGGGTTTAACAGGATTTTCAACATCTGTGCAGATAAATGTAATTTATTCCTAAAGAAAAAACAGTTAAGAACATGCCAGGAAACCTGCTTTTAACATTTTTGTATAAAGTGTGTGTGTGTGTGTGTGTGTGTGTATCCAGGCAATACAGTAGTGGTTTCAAATCATTCTGTTTCACTCAGAAGCCTGCAGGATGAATTTTATACTGAAACAGAAGTTTGCCTGATACTTCTTTAGCATTTCATCTTCTTCCTCTCTCTTTTGATTTAATGCACCCCACTCAGAGTTAAAATCCACACATGTTTGGACCAGGTTTGTGTCCTTCAAAAGGAAAGGCAGCAGGCATATTTTTCCAAACCTTCTTTGGTAGAAAATGAACAAAGTATAAATGACATATTTAGTCTTTTGAAAAAAATCAAGCAATGTATATAAGTTACAGCTGTCTGCAACAGTTACATTGTTGTTGTTAGTATTTCCCAAATCATCTATTCAACATTATAAGTTATGTTTTATAATGTTGTAGCAAATATTTTACTAAATACGTTTTGGGTACAGATTAATATTCAACTTCCCAAAAGATAGGTTTATTATTAACTTATTGATGTTTCGCTTTAGACTGAAATCTGATTTGCAGTACATAAAAGTACATAAAAGTGAATAAAGTGAACAAATAGAAAAATCTCCTTTATTTTGCTTATTTAAAAATTGCTCCAGGTTTATTTCTGGCACACTTAGTTCATACAAAGCTAAACATTTCTAATGCTGAACTTATTTGAGTGTTATATAATTACATGGTATAAAATGCATATACTAAGCAGTATACAGAATGTGCCTTTAAAAAACTCTACTCATAAAAATACTAGCTCATGTACATACTGACAGCTAGCCATGTTTAAAAATAAACTCTCCTCAATGTTGGGTCGTCTCCTCTCGGCCCCCAATCTAAAGGAGTGTGGTTTCCAGGCACAATAGAACTAATACTTTCAAATAAGATAAATCGAAAATATTTGGTGTTCAAATAACATTATTAAAAGAGGAAATTCTCATCAAGTGTATTTTTGCAGCTTGGCGTACTGTCACAGAAGTCAGGAAGCCGTAAAGATTGAATACAGCAAACACACGGCATAGGCGGGCTGCCATCAAGGTCTTCTGGAGCTCTGCAGGTGAGTGCAAAGGTGGCGTCGGACTTTGTGGCTTCAGCTTTCCTAGGTTTGTGCTAGATTATTCCACGATGGTAATGCAACGCTGGGTCTCTGTGAGTGCACATGAAGAGAAACGGAGAGGGAGAGAGAGTGAATGGAAGCTTAGGGAAAAAAAAATAAGAGGGTGATTCGGTAACTGGGAGGAGAATTGAAAAATCACACCTTTCAGTCTTCACATTTTTTCTTTTGTTCAGCATACAAGGAGAAACCATCCGGAAGAAAGAAAGATTATGACTATCTATAAACTAATTGTTTGACAGAGACAGAAATGCTGATAATGAGTGGGTTGTGTCTGTAGTTCTTGGCTGTTCACATCAGCAAGGGATGAAGGAAAACAGAAACTCTTGATATGTTTGTCTAAAGAGGTAGTGGTGTGACTACGGGCAGCAAGAGTTCAGCTGAAGTTCAGGGCAGATGTTGCCAGGATCTTACAGTGCAGGAAAGTAAAATTGCTTCCGGATTCACCTTTTCCTCCCAGCTTCTCCTCCAGGATCTTCAGGGTCAAGCTATGCTGTGGCATAAGGTGACAATGTTCGTAGGGAAACAGGCTTTGAGCAGGATGCCCCTTTCCCGGTTGCAGTCCAGCTCCTGGATAAATCCATACCAATAGATGACTAAGCCTGGCCCAAATCTGTAAAAACACCAGAAAATAACACATACACACACATGGTATCAACAGAGCTCTTGAAAAAAGTCACCTTGGGGCACTGATAAGATGACTAAATGACAGGACTGCACAAAATTTTCGTTTTGGTTGCTACCATTATGACTGAAAATAGCCAAACTTATACCAAAGAGTTCACATAACACACATACTGCCTGCTTGGATGGATGTGTTACCTTTCTTTTCAGAAACCTGAAGTATTTCGGATATAGAAACTCTGAATCTTACCTTTCAGTAAGGTGTTTATGAGCTTGGGCTGATGTGACCACCTAGCTGATGCACAAATTCACAGTGCAAACAGGGATGAGCTGGGGAATGCCTGTCTTGGGATTTAAGTCTAACATTTAATGGTACTATTTAAAAAAAAAATTAAACTTGCCTAATTGCAACTAAGAAAAATAAAAGACTGTTTGAAAACAGAATTTTAAAAAATGCAACAATGTATGGTCCTCTTCTGGCTAGAATGTTCTACTCATGCACCCACTGGGCTGGAAGTACTTCCTGTCATCCATGTGACACACTGGGTCCCTTTACCGTCTGCGTTACAACTTCTCTAAGTGTGGCCCTGGCATAAAGTTTGGTCATTGGTGCTTATGGAAATGAGGAATAAGGTCATGTAGGCTTGTGACAAAGTATAGACAGCCACAGGCTTAATAAAACCTCAGCATTTCTAAGCTGTGCCTCTGAATTATCTGCAGTTTTGTTAGCAGTGACTGATCCCCGCCAGGCAGACTCAGGAAGTGTTCCTATAGACTACTTCACCCATCAGGAAGTTGAGACCTTTAGGCTGGGTTCATAAAGATGTAATCACTATCAATCACTGCACACAGAGGTGTTTTGCACATCAGTTTCACGTTTTTCCTACCGAGGGCACTTAATTAAAGGGCAGCACTACTTTTGGTGTAGTGTTGCAGGAATTTTACAGTGTAATAATAAATTATGAATGTTGGGTTAGTAAAAGGATGTCTAAAAACAGAACTGCTTTCTGTATTCTAACATTACAGCAGGCTGAACCATGCTAGGCCAAAAAGCTTTTTCCTTCCATGATTTATTATATGCTGTCGTGTACTTGCCAAAACTAACAATACAGGATGGGCTGCGAGATACTGTATGCACAGGAACAAGTTCAGTTGGATGTCACGGCCTGGTTTATTTGGGGATTCACATTAGTGGGGTAGCCAAGTTGTATTCAAGATTATTTAAAACTTTGGGAGTCCCCTCTGTGCAGGTACAGAACCATGAGATGGCAACTCATCACTTGATCTTGTTCTAGAAGAAGTAGGAACTGGGTATAATTAGAAGCCTTGGAGCACCAGGCCCACTGAGATTTATCAGCTGCAGATGTTCTTTCCTTCCTCAGCTTCCCCAAAGAAAAGATTCCTTTGAGGTCAGAATTAGGCTACCTGTGCACAGGTGTGTGGGTCCCCAGGCTCAAATGCATACAAGACGAAGCTCACACCTGCAGAAGAACTTGCTTCCATTTAACCGAGGGTTTCTTTGTAACTTTTAATCACAAACACTTGTCTGTAATTGGAACATAAACCATTGGTACCTTTATTTTACAAAGAGCTCTATGATTAGTGTCAAATGATCTCAGATTTGTCAAAACAAGTCTGGCAAGAACAGAAAGATTTGTGATTCCGTGGACCATGTCTGAGAAGCCTCAAACTTTCCCATCACTGAAGCACCCCTGAGTCACGGCCTTGACAGATCTAACATTAGGCTCAACACATTCTTCCATTTTATTATACAGCCATTCTGGAGACCATGATGTTCTTTAGAAAGGCACTAATATTTTCACAAAGGAAGAAAAAAACTGTGATCTAACAAGTCACAGAGAAGAACAAAAGAATATATGGAGGTCATAAAAAACAAGCCCAGTATTTTAAAGATTTAATAAAACAAAAACACATATCACCAGCACTGAGCGAGTGAGAGCAGCCTGCACTTTCTCTGAACAGCTAAATCATAAGCCAAAGGACATGAAGCATGACAGCTCTTTACGAAAATGGCATTTTCTAGGCAGAAAAGCCAGGTTGGGGAACACCTCAGCGCTCAAGAAAATGGACTTATTTCACTTGTGAGGCAACAGATATTCCTGCAACTCAAAAAGGTTTTGCAAGATTGTGAACCTGAACATTTCATGTAGTGGTTCACAACCAGGATTCCCTAAAGGTACCAACACAGATCTATTAACATTTTGAGTAGGATTCATTAATAAGGCTCTACTGTCTACCTATGTTTTATGTTTCTTATGGAACTATGTTTAGGTTAGATAACATTACCTCTGTCAATGTAGCTCAAAACCTCTGAATGACAATATGTCTCTACTTAATTAAGAACGAGGAAGCACAACTTCCCTTTGTAAATAGAGATTGATAGGCTTTCAAATTATGTGGTCTTGGGTGACAAAACAATAGGGACTTTAGAGGGTGACAAGTTTGGAAATTTAATGGCAGAACAAGATCTGGCCTTCTTCCCAGCACCCACTTTAGTGCATTTCTGTGCCTTCTTCAACAGCTCAGGATCCAGAGATTATCAGATGCTGACGAGATAACCTTTCAGCAACCTACCTGTTTATGAAGAGGCTGACCACATTAAGCAACTGTATGTAATCAATTTCTTGGTTATCGGAAGTAACAGGAGGGGAAGTTTTGGTTGCTAATTTGAAATACCAAGCAATCAAAAATGGTAAAGGAGGTGTAAAATAGGATCCTAGAACATTTTTATTTAGGTCAAATGCACACTTCTGGGTTGAACCATTTCCCCTTTTTGATGCCTATTCTTATTTACTGTGGCACCACTAGACAAAAATGAGGTCCCTGGGAAGGCAAATATAACCTTTGTGACCAACAAAAATCAAAGAGACTTTGTTAACAACATTGAAAAGAAAACAGAGTCCTCGGGTCTGAGGAGATGTGCACAGCAGAGGTTGGTGTGCTACTGAGATTGCAGCCCTCCCTGCCAGCTGGGAGACACTCAGGAATGGGTGTCCATGGACATCCGAATTGATTCTGGAAACACTTTTTAAAGTTGACTATAATGTTATGGTTGCTATACTCATGGTCAAATAATAAGATCAAAGACCCCCAATGCAGTTTAAAGACTCCTGAGAAGCAGAGACTAGAATGTGAATGACGTTTGAAAAGTAATTTTGCTTGCAAATGAAATATCAGCAAATTAGCAAAAACAACAAATACTGCTTGAAAAAATGGGAGGTTTAAGTCAATAGCCATCAGAGACCATGAAGGCAAGAAAGATGAGGTTTTTCATAAGTAATGACCCCTTATAAATATGTTCAAAATGTGTTTCTTGGCTGGGCACAGTGGCTCACGCCTGTAATCCAAGCACTTTGGGAGGCTGCGGCAGGCCGAACACTTGAGGTCATAAGTTCGAGACCAGCCTGGCCAATATGGTGAAACCCCGTCTCTACTAAAAATACAAAAAAATTAGCCATGTGTGGTGGTGCTCGCCTGTAGTCCTAGCTACTCGAGAGGCTGTGGTGGGAGAATCTCTTGAACCCAGGAGATGGAGGTTGCAGTGAGCTGAGACTGCACTACTGTACTCCAGCCTGGGTGACAGAGCAAGACTCTGTCCGAGAAAAAAAAAAAAAGTGATTCTCTGGTTTGACTCCATTTTAGAGTATTTAGAGAAATTCAATCAGAGACGGCAGAACTAAATCTGGCCCTTCTGTGTATACCTGTTTCCTAGTGATTATCCCTCTGTTTCACCATTTATCTGTTATATTGGGACCCTGTTGAGGGTAAAGACCATATTTTAATGTATTCATGTCCTCCATGCCTAACACAGTGCCTGGCACGTGAAAGATACCCTCAGGGACAAGATGGGCAATAGAAGGTTAGCACTAAGATGATCAGACAGCGTTGCATTGGTTATAGAATCAGGGCGAATCCAGAGACAGGGCTGCAGGCAGAGTCAGCCGTTGCCTTGGCATGGCAATTTTATTAATGACCAGAGTGAGCACACTGGTGGCATACTTACAGGTCAGAGATGGGGGTGGGGGGGTTTGATAGGATTTTATTGTGGTTTGGTGGTTTGGTGTTGTGGAGTTGTGGAGTTGATTGTTGGTATGTCCTACAAGCATGAATTAAATAACACCTTGCTGATGGTTATGCGGGGCTAGGATATTGAACGTAGGTGCGATTAATAATGGCATGGACCAGGAATCAAAGGCAGGCGCGGCAGGACGGGATGTGGTGGGAGTCAGCATTCTGCGATGGGGTTGCGTGCGGACCAGAGAGAAAAGATACCAAATGCATGGAGAGCTCCCGTGACTGGTTAATAGGGTGATGGACCCGTGATCCATCGAGATGTCTTATTTGAGGGGAACGTGTGGGCGATCTTGATTGTTATGGCCCTGAGGTAAGAACCAGATGCCGGATACAGTTCAGTTATAGCTACCCCCACGAGTTATGGGCCCGGAGCGAGGAGAGTGGCATTATTTGGGCGGGATATTGGTTTCACGGAGGATGGTCAACAAGGGACTCCTAAGTGAGGGGGGGCATCCGTGGTGGAGAGGACTTTTTAATAGATATGTGCTATGTCCGATAAATGACTTAATGTACTATGTACGATCAAGATATGACTAGTTCTGTTGGTATGCGTAGGGGTGGTGTATGGGCTTTGGAGATGTGTGTTATGTGTTACTGTTGAAGTGTTTAGTAGAGTCCCTGCTTGTAAGCATGTCTTTCGAGAAAGTTGGGTAAGTATGTAATAATATGTGTTATGTACAGTCAAGCATATATAATACTATGTATTATACATGTTGGCTAGCAGTAATGCACGAATTACATAGAGGCATTAAAGGTAGGTTAATACTAAAGTTGTGCTGTGAGGCTTGTACAACATAAAATACAGAAAGTAGTTTAAATTAGAACGCCGGTTTTGGGTGTTGGTAGTAGAGTTAAATACTTTCTTTCTGATTGCCCTGGGGAGAGTATTCCATTTCTGGTTTACAAGGCCAGTGTATTAAATTTATACTACGAGGGCAGGTTCATTTGAGCAGGTTCTCGATTAGGGAGGCCAGTGGTATTAAGATTAAGATTGTGATAAAGTATATTGTAGATGCTATTTGGCCAATAATGATAAAGGGTTGGGTTACTGGTTGGCTTCCAATTCAGGTGAGGGTTAGTAGAATTGTGACTAGGAGTCAGAATAGGAATTGGCTGAGTGGGCGAAATATTATGCTTTGTTGTTTAGATTTGTGGAGTATGGGGATAACTGCTAGAATGAGGATCGATAGGAAGAGTGCTAGTACGCCTCCCAATTTGTTGGGGACAGATCGTAGAATTGCGTATGCAAATAGGAAGTATCATTCTGGTTTAATATGTGGAGGGGTGTTTAGCGGGTTGGCCGGGGTATAGTTGTCTGGGTCGCTTAGGAGGTCGGGTGAAAATAATGTTAATGTTGTTAGGGTAAAGAGAAGGAGGACTACTCCTAGAATATCTTTAATTGTATAGTAGGGGTGAAAGGTGATTTTGTCTGGGTTAGAGGAGATTCCGCAGGGGTTGTTTGACCCTGTTTCGTGTAGGAATAGTAAGTGTACGGTGGTGAGAGCGACGATAATGAAGGGTAGGATGAAGTGTAGAGTGGAGAATCGTATGAGAGTAGGGTTGTCAATGGCGTAGCCACCTCAGACTCATTGGACGAGGTTGGTTCCGACGTATGGGATTGCTGAAAGTAGATTTGTGATTACTGTTGCCCCTCAGAATGATATTTGGTTTCATGGGAGTACGTAGCCCATAAAGGCTGTTGCTATGGTTATGAGTAGGAGCATAATGCCAATGTTTCACGTTTCTAGGAGAAGATATGAGCCATAGTAGAGGCCTCGGCCTACGTGCAGGAAGAGGCAGATGAAGAGTATGGAGGCACCGTTAGCGTGGAGATAGCGGATGGTTCAGCCATAATTTACGTCTCGAGTGATGTGTGCGATTGAGGAGAAAGCAAAGGAGGTGTCTGGTGAGTAGTGCATTGCTAAGAATAGGCCTGTGATAATTTGTAGAATTAGGCAGGTTGCGAGAAGTGAGCCGAAATTTCATCACACGGAAATGTTGGATGGGGTAGGTAGATCAATGAGGGAGTGGTTAATTATTTTTATGATTGGGTTAGATTTGCGTATTGGGATCATTTGGTGCTTTTGTAGTTGAAATACAACGATGATTTTTCATATCATTGGTTATGGTTAAAGTCCATATGGAAGTAATGATATATATTTTATTTACATTAAGCGTATTATTGGTTATAGGGTTTGTGGGTTTTTCTTCTAAGCTCTCTCCCATCTATGGGGGTTTAGCGTTGATTGTTAGTGGTGTAATTGGTTGTGTGATTATTTTAAGTTATGGGGGGGCTTACATGGGTTTAATGATGTTTTTAATTTATCTGGGGGTATGATAGTTGTTTTTGGTTATACTGCGGCAATGGCTATTGAAGAGTATCCCGAAACATGGGGTTCAGGGCTTGAGGTTCTAGGGGGTCTTTTGGTGGGATTAATAATGGAAGTGGGGTTAGTTTTATGGGTTTTAAGTTTTGATGGAGTAGTGGTGGTTAATTTTAATAATATGGGTAGTTGGGAGATTTTTGAGGGGGAAGGATTGGGGTTAGTTCGAGGTGATTCTATTGGTGCGGGTGCCTTGTATGATTATGGGTGTTGATTAGTGGTGGTTGCTGGTTGGACGTTGTTTGTTGGTGTGTATATTGTGATTGAGATCACTCGAGGTAATAGACTATATTATTAGAAGTAGGGTTAGGGTAAGAGGAATGAGGAAAGAGAGGAAGTAGAGTTTGATTATGCCTTTCTGGGTAGTTACAGCTATGGAGGTAGTAATGTGTGTTTGTGAGATTATTTTGGGTATGGATTTTTCTAGTCATGTTGAATCTAATAGGAGGGCTAAATTTTGGCTTATAAGTAGGTTTTGATATGGGACTATATGATGGATCGTGGTGGGAAAATATCCTAGTATGTTGGAGAATTTGAATATTTGTGATGAATTTTTTGCTTTTAGTTTATTGGTCATAAGGGCGAGGTCTAGGGCTGTTAGGAAACCGAGGGTGGTTGCGCATAAGGCTGAGAGTTTTAGGTAGAGGGGTATTGTTGGTTGGGGGAGTGAGGTAGGGGGGATATTGTTAGTGATAAGGAATCCTGTAACTATACTGCCTATTATGAGGCGTTTAATTGGGTTTAGTAGGGCGGGGTTGTTTTCGTTGATGTTTATTCGGGCTGGGAAGCGGGGTTGTCCTGTTAGGGTAAGGAGAATGGTTCGAGTGCTGTAGGCACTTGTCAGGGAGGTGGCGATGAGAGTAATAGATAGGGCTCAGGCGTTGGTATATGACGTGTTTGTGGCTTCGATAATGAGGTCTTTGGAGTAGAAGCCTGTGAGGAAGGGTATTCCCGTGAGTGCTAGGTTGCCAATAACTAGGGAAGTTGAGGTGATAGGCATTGTTTTAAATAGACCTCCTATTTTTCGGATGTCTTGTTCGTTATTTAAGTTATGAATAATAGATCCGGAGCATATAAAGAGTATAGCTTTAAAGAAAGCATGGGTGCAGATGTGTAGGAATGCTAAGTGTGGTTGGTTAATACCAATAGTGACTATTATTAGGCCTAGTTGGCTCGAGGTGGAGAAGGCCACGATTTTTTTGATATCCTTTTGTGTGAGGGCGCAGATGGCTATGAATAGGGTAATAATGGTTCCCAGACATAGTGTGAGGTTTTGGATTAATGTGTTGCTTTCTATTAAAGGGTGAAAGCGAATAAGTAGGAATACTCCAGCAACAACTATGGTGCTGGAGTGAAGTAGAGCTGAAACTGGAGTTGGACCTTCTATGGCAGAGGGTAATCAGGGGTGAAGACCAAATTGAGCTGATTTTCCTGTTGCTGCTAGGAGAAGGCCCATTAGTGGGAGGGGGTTTGAGTTGGAGTTTAGGGCCAGTATTTGTTGAAAGTCTCATGAGTTATAGTGCAGGAGGAATCATGTTATAGCTAGGATAAGACCAATGTCGCCGACGCGGTTGTATAGAATTGCTTGGATGGCTGCTGTGTTGGCGTCTGTTCGAGCGTATCATCAGCTGATTAGAAGGAAGGATATGATCCCTACACCCTCTCAGACAATGAAGAGTTGGAAGAGGTTGTTGGCGGTAACTAGAATTAGTATGGTAGTGAGAAAAATGAGGAGATATTTGAAGAATTGATTGATGTTTGGGTCCGAGCTTATGTACCATAGTGAGAATTCTGTGATGAATCAGGTGATGAATAGTGCGATTGGAGTAAATATTATAGAAAAGTAGTCTAGTTTAAAGCTTAGTGTTAAATCTAATGTTTGGATTGTTATTCAATGTCAGCTTCAAATGGTTGTTTCTTGATTTGAGAAGATGTATAGGGTTGTTGGAAGAAGGCGAGTAATAAAGGTATATATTATAATTATTTTTACATAGGGTATGAGCGTTTTTTGTTAGGGTTAATGAGGGTGGCAAAAATTGGAAGAGTTAGGGAGGAGAGGGTTGTTATCATAAAAATAATTAACCACTCCCTCATTGATCTACCTACCCCATCCAACATTTCCGTGTGATGAAATTTCGGCTCACTTCTCGCAACCTGCCTAATTCTACAAATTATCACAGGCCTATTCTTAGCAATGCACTACTCACCAGACACCTCCTTTGCTTTCTCCTCAATCGCACACATCACTCGAGACGTAAATTACAGCTGAACCACCCGCTATCTCCACGCTAACGGTGCCTCCATACTCTTCATCTGCCTCTTCCTGCACGTAGGCCGAGGCCTCTACTATGGCTCATATCTTCTCCTAGAAACGTGAAACATTGGCATTATGCTCCTACTCATAACCATAGCAACAGCCTTTATGGGCTACGTACTCCCATGAAACCAAATATCATTCTGAGGGGCAACAGTAATCACAAATCTACTTTCAGCAATCCCATACGTCGGAACCAACCTCGTCCAATGAGTCTGAGGTGGCTACGCCATTGACAACCCTACTCTCATACGATTCTCCACTCTACACTTCATCCTACCCTTCATTATCGTCGCTCTCACCACCGTACACTTACTATTCCTACACGAAACAGGGTCAAACAACCCCTGCGGAATCTCCTCTAACCCAGACAAAATCACCTTTCACCCCTACTATACAATTAAAGATATCCTAGGAGTAGTCCTCCTTCTCTTTACCCTAACAACATTAACATTATTTTCACCCGACCTCCTAAGCGACCCAGACAACTATACCCCGGCCAACCCGCTAAACACCCCTCCACATATTAAACCAGAATGATACTTCCTATTTGCATACGCAATTCTACGATCTGTCCCCAACAAATTGGGAGGCGTACTAGCACTCTTCCTATCGATCCTCATTCTAGCAGTTATCCCCATACTCCACAAATCTAAACAACAAAGCATAATATTTCGCCCACTCAGCCAATTCCTATTCTGACTCCTAGTCACAATTCTACTAACCCTCACCTGAATTGGAAGCCAACCAGTAACCCAACCCTTTATCATTATTGGCCAAATAGCATCTACAATATACTTTATCACAATCTTAATCTTAATACCACTGGCCTCCCTAATCGAGAACCTGCTCAAATGAACCTGCCCTCGTAGTATAAATTTAATACACTGGCCTTGTAAACCAGAAATGGAATACTCTCCCCAGGGCAATCAGAAAGAAAGTATTTAACTCTACTACCAACACCCAAAACCGGCGTTCTAATTTAAACTACTTTCTGTATTTTATGTTGTACAAGCCTCACAGCACAACTTTAGTATTAACCTACCTTTAATGCCTCTATGTAATTCGTGCATTACTGCTAGCCAACATGTATAATACATAGTACTATATATGCTTGACTGTACATAACACATATTATTACATACTTACCCAACTTTCTCGAAAGACATGCTTACAAGCAGGGACTCTACTAAACACTTCAACAGTAACACATAACAC